>NC_088888.1:21272608-21579535 GCF_037157495.1 Lathamus discolor
GCAATATTTGACCAGATGACCTCCAGCAGCCGAGGTAGTTCCAATGCACCTGTTGCAACAGTGCTCCATCATACGAATCAAAAGATGCTCTGATTTAATTCACATCTTCCTGTTCTATTATTTAATACTGTCTTCCCTTTATGTCCCACCATGATGTAATTAACCTTTCATCTCCAAAATTTAAGAAGGCTGCTGCTTCCAGCTAAGTCCACAAGCCTATTTTGCCCATGTATTTTTTAATAGATACATAAAAGTATACTAAGAGCTAAGTCAAGAAATACTAAAATTAATTTCAATAAATATGAGTAATATTTGAGATGTTATGACTCTATGGGATCCATACTGGGCACCTGCATACATTTAATAACATCAAGACCATCAGTTCTAATACTAAATGAAAAAGTCTTGGGTAATGGATTTAAGTAAAGGGCTTAGAAAGTCTTTAATTTAAAATAAAACAAAACAATTGTGAGTAAATTAAACATTGATCATGAAATGACACTAATTAAGATGTACTAATGATATAAAACTTAATTCTTGTGCAATTTGTGCATAATTACTCTTGAATAAATATTTAATGAAGTTCCCTTTAATACCCTAAACCAAACTTCCCTTCTCTCTCACATTCCGTCTCTCTTTATTTCTAGCTGTGGGTAGGAATATGTGAGCTCTTAATTGGCACAGAGTAAGAATGACGTGTACTAAGGGAATTCAATGCATTTATATTTTTAGTTCTTAAAAGTTAGAAGTGAAATGCTTTACAACTAGATGACTTGTGGAGTGTGTAGTGGTTTTACAGAATAATTGTATTAATTGAGTTAATTAGCAGATATTTTCAAGGAGCTTTAAAGACACAGATTGCAATGTAAGCACTGTGTTGATGGTATTATTATTAGTGAATACTGCAGACGCTTCACTCCAGAAACTGGGCTGGCTCAGCAGGAGTGGTAATAGTTCAAGAGGAACCCAGAGAGAAAATGAAGTTTCTTACTTCAAGTCTGTTTCTAATGTAAAAGAAATATAAATTGTTGGCTGGGTCTGTGTGTGTGAAATCCAGTGGCCTGACAAGAGGTGAGGCTTCACAGCTCCATAGCCCATGGATGTGTATGGATTCCCAGCAGACACACACACAAACCCACACATCTACAATACATATGTAAGACAACTGGACACACAGATCAGCACAGACAGAAAACCTCAGCATTGATACAAACACAAACAGTCCCAGCAGTCTCATCCTTGTGGCTGGTTCCCTTGTCTGGCTGATCAGCAGGAAGGGCCATGAGCGGGAAACATTTATATGTGTATATATATGAATATATGTACAACGTGTATTCCTCCAGCAGCTGGCTTTAGACAGTACTGTTGGAAAAGAGCAGAATTTTGTATAATAAAAACAATTGTATAAAATAGTAGAAATGATTATGTTTGAGAAATTTATAAATCAATAGTGAGGTTTTGTATATTAGAAAATGTTATAACTTTGTAGTTTTGTATCACGGTTACTCTGTAACCAGTGTTGCAATGGTAGTCTTAGTAAAAACCTAACATAACCGTATATGGTGAAAGGTGTATGGGTGGATTTAGAAAAATATGTACTGGAGACTATACCCAAGTAGAACCTGTGTATAAGATAGCCAGAAGAGCATACCAGAAGCAGTCAAAGGAAGACAAGAAAATGCTAGCGCCCACACAAGGATTAGAATATACTCAAGTAAGGGAAAGGTGAAGAGGACAACCTGAGGAAGACTTCTTACTTCATCAGAGGAAGACTCTTACTTCATCGGAACGATCACCAGGCGACCACCAGAGGGGGCTGTGCAAGCGTAGAAGAGGCTGATGTAATAGACTGATGAGGCAATCCTTAATGCATATGTATTAGTTAAATGTTGTAACCCATGTTGAATATGTATTAATTGTGAAACTTTTAGGATATAAATTGCGGATGCGATGTGACGAGGTCAGAACCAGATTTGGGTGCGTGCCCCTGGTTTCCCAGTGCTGCAATAAAGTACCTCATATAACCATTCCGGTGGTTATGTGTTTGTTCCTATGCTAACAGTACCTGCCCCCTGGATCCATCTCTCCAATTCCTCACAGCTAGACATAGGAACCCCAGAGGTCCAGAGATCCACTCCAGCTGTTGGAAAAGGCACATTTCTCACAGAAATGCCCATGCACACACAGAGAGGTCACTGGCAGCTGGCTGGGACTCACCTGGTTCTGCTGGGAGTCAGGTCCTCCCATGGCCTCATCCTCGGAGATACAAGCATACCTGACTCCAAAGCTACTTCAGAAACAAGCCTGGCTTGATATTTGCTAGCACTTACACATCTATACTCTCTCCACTTGCTGGCACCACAGACAGAAGACCACAGACCCCTGGACCACACTGCTGAGTATCTCCTGGGGCTGCCCTGACAAGGATCTGAATAGGGTGACCTTTCCTCTCAGTGTTAATTTGGGTTCCCTGGCCAAGCCTGCAAGGTACAAAAATTCCTGAAGTTTATAAAAAGCATTTTTTGTGAAGTGTGCTGGAGAATGTCTTTGACCCAGAGGTTTGTGAAATTTTCATATGAGCCTGTGAACTTTCATCCTGAGCTGAAACGAGCTTTCTGAAGGACACTCAAATCACTAACCCATATACAACATGCCTGAACTCATCATTTCTCATTCTGCATCCAAGTTATTTTTCTTTCATGCTTTTTAGGCATCAGTATTAATGCATAAAGAATCTAAATGATGCCCTTGGATTAACAAGCTTTTCCACTTCCAAGGGTAGCAGATACTTCTGAGAAATAGGAACAATCTACCACATCCTTACACTTCAGCTCAGTGGCTTAAGTCTCAGATCACTTATTACCAAAACCTGCAGTCCTCTAGAAGATTTGTAACCTGTGAGAGGGGAGCTGGAGAATCAGAGCCATAAAACTCTGAAAAAATTATGGGCTTTCTATCAGCTGTTCTAAAATGCAATCAGTATCATCGACAAACTGACTTTCCAGGTTGTTTTATTCTGTGTCTGTTTTGGAAGGAGAAGAGGGTGAGGTAGTGGGGCTAGAAAGGATTCTTTCTAAAACAATTTCAACTGCTTGATTTGATGATACATTTTAAAAATGGAACCTGTGGCAAAACAAACTTCATAATCTTGCAAAAAAAGTTTTGTAAAGAAGTATTCTGGGCTTTGGAAAAATATTTTAGCTGTTTACACATCTCAAAATTTCACATAATTTTTTTTTTTGCTTTCCATACACATCTATTTTAAAGCTTTACCTCATGTCCTTTGAAGTGCTCTCTAAATATTTAACGACTAGATTTGAGAAAGAAATGTTTTGGTAGCAAGACATCTGTTTTTTTTCATATTGTAAGCAACTGATGATAAAGCATGAGGGGAAGGTTGGTTTTAATATATACAGGAGGGCTTGCTTGCTATGAGAATACACTTTTGCTAAATACAGTGGTCATTTAGCTTATACAGATTTTGAAATTATGTTAACTTGAAGTTGCTTGGGGTTCAATTCAGTGTTCTATTATTCTGTACAAGCTGCAAAACGAAAGACAGAAATTTGCTGTTAAGTACAAAGGTAAAACAAGTAATGCAAAAAGAAAAGAGGATTTAAAAGGATGCTTTTCAGAAGCTGAAGAGAATTAATGAATATTCCTGATATTCTTTATGAAATTCTCCCCATCAGCATGAAAAATCCCAATTATAACTTGCTTCCTGAGCAAGAGCCTGTAACCGTGCACTCTTTCTACAAGCAAAAAGTTTTAGAGCATGTGGAAGCCTCTCGAGTGCTGGAAACACATATTCAGATATGTGTTCCAGCTAAGGCTTTAGTGATATGGCTATAAGCATTAATGAAATCACCAAAGTCCCAGTTAAAATAAAATGGAGTGAAATAAGGAAATTCTTCAGAGGTAGATAGGAATAATGTGAAGCCATGAATAAATTTAATTATAGAAGGGTAAGTCTGATCAACTGTCAAGCCATAAGATACTATTGATACTAGAAGTTTATATGGATAGTTAACATTATATTTATATGAAATGCTAACTTTCAAAGTGAAATTGATTCAGAGGAAGTTTGCTTTACATGGCATTAAAATAAATCCGGTTCTGTGTGGAGTGTTGTATCAATGGAGTATGAATGGTGAAGGCACTGGTTCAGTGCTGAAGCTGAAGAATTAACAACAAATCACACAGCTTTAAAAACCTTAATAATTATATTTTCTAAGGAGACTTACTACTATAGCGCTTTTCAGAAAACACATTTCATAAGAAGATCTCAAAAACAACCAGCTAAAATTAATTTCTGATTAACCTCAAAATAAAAGGAAGCTCACAAATAGTAATGTTATTAATAATATCATATATTTTTAAAAATACAGTGCGTTCACTGGCATCAATATGTTTTGCAGGAGGAACCTAGCTCCTTATTGATAATGTCCATATAACTGAGGCAATTGTATTTAATTATAAGAAATCACTGGCCCTTTTTCAGTAAAACTCCAAAGGGAAATGGTGTTCATCTCTTTTATGTATGCAAGAAATGGCTTTTCAGACAGAAAATCATGCTGTGTTTGTTAATTGCTTTTTAGCTTGCTTCAAAAAAGAGAGACTAATAGTTTGCTCATTGCACACTCTGCATATAGGATGTCAACCTTTCTGACCACTCACTGCAGTGCTTTCTGGCTGTATTTAAAATTGATATGAGATTCTCCTCATGAGAAAAGTGTTTGCCATAGCACGGAAGAAGGAGCTGTTCTGGGAGCATGGCTTTCCTTGGGTTTCTTGTATAAAACAGGGCTCTCTGTATACGCTGTCACTGAACACTGGCTTCCAGCAAAGTGCTTCTCACAGCCCAGGGTCCACTGTGAATTGGCAGCTTCACCCCTCACCATCCAGACAGTCTCTGGAACTTGTCATGGGCACTAGGGAAGGAAAGCTCCCACTGGAATAGAAAAGAGAGCAAAGGCACGGCAGGAGTAAAAGAAAAGGTAGAATTAAAAAGTTAGGATTCTCTGCTTAATGCTTCCATTACCTATGGCAAATAAGCATGAATAACTTAATTTTTCAGTTTCCATGTCTAAGATCAGGATCTTACTCTGTCATAGGGAAGGTACACTGTGATGCTCCATCCATTGCTTTTCTAAGGGCTCAGATTACGTAACTGAGAAGCAGCCTGAATTCTCAGTTGCTGCTAAATAGTCACCAGGCAACTGTGCTGGAAGCTCTGAGCCTAGTATTTCAGGAATTTCAGAGGGAATGACCAGTGTGGGCACAGACACTGGGCAGACCTGTAGATAGTCTTGAATGAGACCAGTATGGGAGAATACTGATTTTTCCAATACACACAATGCAGGCATTGTCTTAATGGTCTATGGAATAAAGGTTCCCTAGCCTTACAGGATCCCAATGCGGCAGATGAAGCAGCTTCACAAGGAAAAGTACAAATCTGAACAATATCTGGACAATATCAAATCAGTAGCAGATGCTGCATCAGTCAACTTACCAGTAAAATGAGTGAATGACTGCTCTGGTGCATAATTCCTCAGGGGATGGGGGTGATCGGGGAAGCTGTCAAAAAGCACTTTCTGAAAAATGGTGTGGTTGATTTCTCAGAGGCCAAGCAATTTGTTTCAACACAGCTGCATTAGGTTTATTTTGTGTCACTCTCTCCACCTCATTTAGATCCAGACGGAAAAGGGCTACGATTGCTGGGTTTAGAAAGTATTGCTGCTTTGGAAGGTCAAGCTCACAGACAATATTTTCCAGAGAAACTACAAAAAAACGGGGATGCTCAGTACAGGTCCCTGCCTGACTCTCTCTTTACTCACAGATAAAAACATTTTGCAATGGTTTAAGCCCAGCTGGCAGCCCAGAACCACACAGGCACTCACTCACACTCCCTCCGTCTTCCCACCACTCCGGGAGGGATGGGGAGGAGAACTGAAAGAATGTAACTCCCACAGGTTGAGATAAGAACAGTCCAGTAACTAAGGTATAACACAAATCACTACTGCTACCACCAATAATAATGATGATAAAGGATATAACAAGGGAAGAGAATACAGCCGGTCACCACCTGCCGGCTGATACCCAGCCTTACCCGAGCAATGATACAGCCCTTCTGGGTAACTGCCCCCAGTTTATATACTGGCCATGATGTGCTGCGGTATGGAATACCCCTTTGGCTAGTTTGGGTCAGGTGTCCTGTCTGTGCTTCCTTGCGGCTTCCCACCCTCCCTGCAGAGCATGAGACTAACAAAGTCCTTGGTCGGAGTAAACATGACTTAGCAACAGCTAAAAACATTGGTGTTGTCAGCGCTGTTCCCAGGTCGAAAGTCAAAAACACATCACTGCACCAGCTACTAAGAAGGAGAAAAATGACTGCTACTGCTGAACCCAGGACACATTTGCATGAGATAAGCAACAAAATTTAGGGCAATGCTAGAAGCCTGAGTCTCACAAAAGATTTCCAGTATACTGAAGTTGGACTTCCTAGTCATAAGCAGGATGGGTTTACTGTCTGGAGTAAGTGCTAAACCTCTTTGGTGCAGAAACAGGGTGGGAAGTGTCGTGGAAATTATCAAAATCATGATTGCAGACTGTCCTTTGCCACAAATGCTCCAACCAATCTTCCTTAAAAGCAGATGTGCAGCAGTGCTGAGATCTTTCAAGCCACACATCTGAGGATAATTTGATCTTGACCATCTGCCACATCTGTATTTCATAGTTGTTACAGTCAGTGGTAAAAGACTCTTGTTTCCAGATGAGGGTTTTGAAGTTGGAGGCAGAGTGAGGTATGATTGAGACCACAGTCAGGTCATGTGATCTGAGCTGATGCTTGGAATAACTTCTGCTTTATGGTAGAAGCTGGTGATCCTGTGGGTGCAATGGCAGTAACTAAGAACAACATGAGGTATTCTGAAGTGCTCTTTTCACTGTGAATATACTTCGTTCTTATAAAGTCCTGTCTTCCTCTTTATTTGACAATCAGAAATTAATTTCACACTTTAATGCTCACTTAGTTCTGTGTTATAGTGTCCCTCTTGGCAAGGAAGAAGTAATCAAATAAGAAAAAGGCAATCTTTAACTCCCCCTGAGTTGAGTCTACTTTGTCACCTCCTCACACTGTGATCTTCCAAGACAATGAAGGAGTAACTCCAGAGACCAACAGTGTGATGATATGAGTTAGAGGTAATGCATGCACACCATGCCTACAAAATACGTCTGTAATTTAAAAATCAGTATTTTCTACATAATAACAGGAAATTAATTTCATTCTGGCCTTATGTTGTCCATCATACCACTTTCACAATATTCAGGAAAAATTATGGCTTTTCCTTTGCTTTTTAGTGGGCCAACTAGAGATACTGAAGATTGTAAGACCACATGTTTAATTGTTTTTTATTTTTTCCTTGAGTGTATGGATTTTTTTCAGTGATTTGTACTTGAAATGCCAGTGGCAAAAAGTTACCTTTTTCTAATGCAGTGGAGGAAAAACAATGGAACACAGCTTTCAAATGCTGCGTGTTGGAGCATACAGTCAATAATTCCTGCTACTCTTAGGATGAAAGTGCCTTACAGCAGCACAAAATATGGCATCAAATGACACTAAAGTTGTTTCCAGAAAGAATGAAGCAGCTCTCTAGAAGCAGAAGAACAGAAATATTATACCTGTCATTTTCAAAGTTGGCAAGAGCCAATAATACTTATCTAGGAACTACACTGCCCAGTCAGAACTGTACTGGGTCAGACCTACATCTTTTTTAAGTCCCAATCCCATCTCCAGCAGCTGATGCATGTCAGAAAAGTGTCAGTATAGCTCACTTCTTCCTGGAATACACCCATCCAAGCCCCAACAAACTTTAAGTCTTACTGAGCTGTAGGTTGTATCTATGATGGTCAATAGACCCCAAATTGACCTAGATTAATAATTGTGTCTCACTGCTTTTTGAACCTTTTTTTTTTTTGACCCCAGAACATCTTGCAACATGATGTTTTGCAGATTTATTTTGAGGTATATAGAAAGTTACTCTTTTGCTTGTATTTAATCTTCTGTTTGAGTATTGTATCAGGTGGTCCTGTTTATTTTGCTACATAAATTGTTGAAGAATTATTCCATAATTTTTCACTTTCTTTATTGGTATGGACTTACTAGTGAAGACATTTGCAGGTACCTGCATTTGTAGGTCTTAAAGATGACAAGGCCAAATTCTGCCTGTGTAAGTCCTGTGCATCTCACTGGACAATCAGCGGATGTATGCATTACACAAGCACACAGAGACTGTATTTAGGCTTGGAAGCACCTCACATTAGACATTCAGAGAAAATTAGCATGACTTATATCGTCAATGACAAACAGCATAGCTTTGCTGATGAATGCCAACTCTTTCTGCTTCCCTAAAGTTGTTCTGAGCTGGAAGAGGGAGTAGCTGAAGCAGTCATTGAAAATCACCTTACAAAAGTGTTAAAAAGCTGGGAAGTGCTGGCTGGAAATGTGATGCTCCAGGGCAGCCTTGATTGCAGCAATCACAAGGTGGTCGAATTCGAGATCCTCAGAACAGTGAGAAGAGTGAGCAGCAAGATCAATGCTCTGGACTTCAAAAGAGCAGACTTTAGCCTCTTCAGGAACCTGCTTACTAAGGTTCCATGGGATATAGCCCTAGAGGGCAGGGGGGCCCAAGACTCTTGGTTGATATTCAAGGATCACCTGCTACAAGCTCAGAAGTGTTGTATCCTGACTAAAAGGAAGTGCAGCAGGAGGGCCAGGAGACCCCCTTGGATGGATAAGGAGCTGCTGAGGAAAGTTTGAAGGAAAAAAGAATCTTATAAAAGGTGGAAGCAAGGACAGGCAGCCTGGGAAGGATAAAGGGATGTTGTCCGGGAAGCTAGGGACCAGGTTAGGAAAGCTAAGGCCCAGTTAGAATTAAACTTGGCAAAGGATGTGAAAGATAACAAGAAGGGATTCTATAGGTACATTGCAAATAAAAAACAGACTAGGGACAACATAGGCCCCCTGAGGAAGCTTTCGGGAGAACTGGCTACACAGGATTTGGAGAAGGCTGAGGTTCTTTATGACTTCTTTGCCTCGGTCTTCACTGCCAAAGGCTCTGACCACACCACCCAGGTCTTAGAAGGCAGAAGCAGGGACTGTGAGAATGAAGACCTTGGGCCCACTGTAGGAGAGGATCTGGATCGAGACCATCTTAAGAACCTAAATGTGCACAAGTCCATGGGACCTGATGAAATCCATCCTTGGTCCTGAAGGAGCTGGCAAATGAAGTTGCTAAGCCAGTGTCCATCATATTTGAAAAATCATGGCAGTCAGGTGAAGTTCCCAACGACTGGAAAAAGGGAAATGTAACCCCCATTTTCAGCAAGGGGAAAATGGATGACCTGGGGAATTACAGACCAGTCAGTCTCACCTCTGTGCCTGGCAAAATCTTGGTGCAGATTCCCCTGGAAGGCATGCTAAGGTACATGAATGACAACAAGGTGCTTGGTGACAGCCGGCATGGCTTCACTAAGGGGAAATCCTGCCTGACCAATTTGGTGGCCTTCTATGATGGGGCTACAGAACTGGTGGACAGGGGTAGAGCAATTGATATCATCTACCTGGATTTGTGCAAAGCGTTTGTCCTGCATGACATCCTTGTCTTTAAATTGGAGAGACATCAATTTTGATAGGTGGACAGCTCAGTGGATAAAGAACTGGCTGGGTGGCCGCACACAAAGAGTTGTGGTCAATGGCTCGATGTCCGGCTGGAGACCAGTAACAAGTGGTGTCCTCAGGGATCGGTGTTGGGACCAGTCTTGTTCAACATCTTTGTCACTGACATGGACAGTGGGATTGAGTCTGCCCTCAGTAAGTTTGCCAATGACACCAAGCTGTGTGGTTTGGTTGATATGCTGGAGGGAAGGAATGCCATCCAGAGGGACCCTGACATGCTTGTGAGGTGGGTTGATGCCAACTTTATGAAGTTTAACCATGACAAGTGCAAGGTCCTACATCTGGGTTGGAACAAACCTAGGCACAACTACAGACTGGGCAGAGCAGCCCTGCAGAGCTGGGACTTGGGGGTGCTGGTCTATGAGAAACTTAACATGAGCCGGCAGCGTGCACTCGCAGCCCAGAAAGCCAACCGTATCCTGGGCTGCATCAAAAGGAGCGTGACCAGCAAGTTGAAGGAGGTGATCTTGCCCCTCTACTCTGCTCTTGTGAGACATCACCTGGAGCATTGTGTGCAGTTCTGGTGTCCTCAACGAAAAAAGGACATGGAACTCCTGGAACAAGTTCAGAGGAGGGCCACGAGGATGATCAGGGGACTGGAGCACCTCCCGTATGAAGATAGGCTGAGGAAGTTGGGGCTGTTGAGCCTGGAGAAGAGAAGGCTGTGTGAAGACCTCATAGCAGCCTTCCAGTATCTGAAGGGGACCTATAGGGATGCTGGGGAGGGACTCTTCATTACGGACTGTACTGATAGGACGAGGGGCAATGGGTTAAAACTTACAGAGGGTAAGTTTAGTTTGGATATAAGGAGGAAATTCTTTCCTGTTAGGGTGGTGAGGCACTGGAATAGGTTGCCCAGAGAAGCTGTGAATGCTCCATTCCTGTCGGTGTTCAAGGCCACATTGGACAGAGCCTTGGGTGAGATGTTTTTGTGTGAGGTGTCCCTGCCCATGGCAGGGGGGTTGGAATTACATGATCTTGCGCTCCTTTCCAACCCTAACTATTCTGTGACTCTACGATTCTATACCCCATCATTTCAAGGGCAGAAGTAGAATTGAGACAGAGATGACAACTGACAATGGAAATCATGTACAAACAATGGTATTACGCTTAGAAGCTACAGACAGTTACAATATTTATATTACCTTCTGCCCTACCATTGTAGCCTGAGGATAGATGTATTGCCTTTTGCCTTTGTTGCCTGATTTAAAGTCACAAGATATTCCTAAAAAATATCACCTATCTGGAAATTTACAGGCTCAAAAAGGAGACTGGAGTTCTCCATTTTGTGAATCCAAATGACAAATACATTCAGAGCTAAACAGATCTTACTCTAGTGGAAGCTATGAGAGGGCACAAGGAATTAATTGAATCTTGAGACTTTTACAAGGGTACTTGTTTACTTTTGTCAGTAATTTCGGTGCTGGTATTTCTGTTACCCTTTGGCATGTGAACTGAAAGCCAGACTTCACTCAATGTCCCTTGCAATCATGTTGAAATAAATTAGGAACAGTTGTGTTATGGGATGAGATTGGTCAAAGAGTGCACAACACCTCTTCAGATTGAGCTTTGAGACCTGTGGTAGTTAGGGTTCGGCGGTCGGAAGATGTCGTGTTGTACGGAAAGATAAGAAGATAAGGCCCCTTTCCCTAGAGCCAGTAACACTTGGTTTGTGATGTAAGTAGACAGAAGTGACATTGTAAACTTAGGGTATATAATGCTGTGTCACCTATCAATAAATGCTATTTGCCGTCCACCACATTGGTGTCTGTGAGCAGATGGACCGAGCGGCCTGGGGTTGGTCACCGTGCCATTCCTGAGATAGGTCGCTACGCCACCCAAAGGCAACAAGTGGTGCCGAAACCCGGGAAGCGGGGCTTCGGGAATCGCCTGGACGGGTGAACGGCGGCCGGAGCGGCTGGACCAGCCTGGTGAGGAGAAGGGAGCTCCCAGGACCCGCAAGGAGGATGGAAGCCCTTGTGAAGGTCGTATCACAGTTACATAGTCAGTGGGGTATTGATTGTAAACCTGAAGATTTTACTCTCGCAGTTGCGAGGCTTTTGCAAACTGAGGTTATTGCCCAGCCGGTGGATATTCTCCACCCCGAAGTGTGGGATAAATGTACTAAAGCGTTAGCCGAAGAAACGATGTCTTCGGGTTGTGGGAAAAATCTTAAGTCATGGGGGAAAGTCGTACAGGCTCTGAAAAAGGCTATACAAGAACAGGAGACCTGGAAGGCGGCAGAGAACTGTTTGTTGGCCACCCCGAAATTGGGAGTCGGGGCGGCCACGCAGACTTTGCACCCCCCAGACGGTGCTGATTGTATTGAGCCCAAATATAAGCAAGAGAGCGACTTGTCCCCTCGATCGGATCCCGATATGGGTCCCGATACATTAACGGAGGGACAGAAACGAGATAAATCTTTCTGGGGCAGGCTAGCCGAGGAGGCCAGGGGCGCCGCGGAGAAAGCGGGGTCTGGGGCCGTCTGGGCTAGACCGCCGCCATACGCGCCCCAAGATGGCGCCGAGCAGAAAGGCGGAGGGCGGGGCGAAGACGCCCGTGGCGGGAAAAAGGAGGAAGCGCTAGCGTTACCCTGCGCATGCAAACGGGAAGGGGAGGAGAATGGGAAGGAGAGAACTGGGGGGGCATCCGGAGAAAGGAGGAGAGTGCGAGTGCAGAGCAGAAAGCCGATCGGAGCGGCCGCCTGCAGCGATGTCCCTGCAGAGCAAACACCCCGCCGAGTAGAGGGCGGGGTGAACCAAGAGGGAGGGAACGGCCCGCCTGCAAGAAAAGCGGTCGGGGCCGGAGCCCGACAAAAAGGCACAGGAAACCGGAAGTGAGCAGTCAGTCGAGCTCTGACTCCGAATCAGACGTGAGTTAGGGCGAGTGGTTCACAACCGATCCCAGCTTAGAGGAGGAGGAGGAAACGAAGACGAACAAAGGGGGGGAAATCCCCCTCACGGACTGGAGGAAAATAAAGATTGCGTGCGCCGACTGGATCCCATCAGCCAAACTAGCGTTCCCGGTTCGGGTGACAGACAGGGGACAGAGGGTCCACTCGCCAATAAACCCTAAGGACATACAAGCGATTATTAAGGCAGTTGTGGATAAAGGACTTAATTCTGCCATGGTCTCCACCCTCACAGATGGTGTTTTTGGGGGAGATGATATGCTCCCATTCGATATAAAACAAACTTGTAGAATGATCTTTGACAGGGCGAGGTTATGCTACAGTTAAAAAGGATGGTAGAGTTAAGTGGTGTCCGCTTAAGTCCATCAAACCAGACCTTCAAAATAGAACTAATGAAAATTGTGAGATTTTATCCACAGGATCTTGTCATTGGCCGCCCCTGTAACCTGTATTCTCCGTTGGCAAGAAAGAACGACAGCTCGACAGAATCCAGAGAAGGATATGCAGATCACACTGGAGTCGTCAGAGATACTATGACCAAACTTAGAGGTGGTCTAGAAAAAAGAAAAAGGGATGGAGAAGTCCAATAAGGGTGGTATGAAACATGGTTCAACCATTCACCATGGTTGAACGCCCTGATATCTGCCCTGGTGGGGCTTATTGCAATGATCGTGATGGCACTGATCTTTGGACCCTATGTCCTGAACAACCTTATGTCGTTTGTCAAGAGCCAGCTAGAACGAGTCGATATTATGCTGATAGAACTCTGACAAATGCTTTAAAAATGTTCTTATTCGAAGTCTCCTTTTGCCATCTCCAATTATACCCCACTGATCCTAGTTACTCTCTGGGTACCTCTTGTTCTACGTGCCTTATGTTCTATATTCAAGTTTGTCTGTGATACATACCTCAAGATAAGTAGATAATGATATACCTTTTTTAGAACTTATAAGATTTTAGTTAATTTTATTGTTATTATGAAATTATGGTGCATGCTTTTGTACTTTTATATTTTGGCTTATTTAGTTGAGCATAAGGAGGGGGGAAATGTGGTAGTTAGGGTTCGGCGGTCAGAAGATGTCGTGTTGTATGGAAAGATAAGAAGATAAGGCCCCTTTCCCTAGAGCCAGTAACACTTGGTTTGTGATGTAAGTAGACAGAAGTGACGTTGTAAACTTAAGGTATATAATGCTGTGTCACCTATCAATAAATGCCATTTGCCGTCCACCACATTGGTGTCTGTGAGCAGATGGACCGAGCGGCCTGCGGTTGGTCGCCGTGCCGTTCCTGAGATAGGTCGCTACGCCACCCAAAGGCAACAGAGACCTTTGGGCAATACACCTGGAATCATAGGTGTTTGAAATGTCACACTCATTTCAGGAGGCTTCTCCCACTTAATAGCAAGAAATATGCAGATTATAGAGATGTAGAGCCCTGCTCTGATGTCAGAGCACCATGACATTTCAGGATGGTCAAAGTCCAATTTTCTGGCGAACTGCAAACAGGGCTCTGCATCCCTGTCCCCTGAACACTTTAAATCATAGTGTCTAGATACAACTTGTTTCTGCTTTGCAAAATTTCATAGGAAAAAATATTACTGCCATACATCCATAGGAGGATCACTCCTTTGATCCAGGCAAAAAGTAAAAAACTGGAAAGAATTTACAACAAAAATGGGCTTTTTTCTCTTGTTGTTCTCAGCAGAAAAGATACGATCAACAAGCCATGTAGGATAAGCCTCCTAGTAAGCACTTTTTGTGCTGCCAGTTTCTAGATACTGGCTGTGTTACCTGCTAGTTTCTATAGATGATGAAACCCTTATCCTGCTGACTTCTAAATTGCTCTTTCCACTCATGCAGTGAGAACTGGGCTCAAGCCCCTGTTTTTGCTGACACTCCATTATGTGCTTGGAGGCCATTATATCTGCTCTGTAGACTATATGAACCCATGAAGCTTTAAGGAAATGTAAGAATAAACAGGATAAATTCTGCATAGCTTGGCATGCTTGCAGCCAACACCATTGTATGAATAATCATTTCCACAGCAGCAGCAGCAGGTTTCCTAGAGGAAACATGCAAATGGTGAAAGACTTCCCAGTCATCCTGTTATCGATGCCCTCCTATTGATTCCTTCATCAGTGCTGCTGCTCTGAGCTACTTCACATGCAGCACAAAGTTGAATCATACTCTTCAGCTGTATTTCTTTGACAAAGGAACCTGTTTCAGACTGGTGAATTTAGACATTAATGGAAGCTGTAAGAAGTGGAAAGAAACTGAAAAGCAGGAGCTCGGCTCTTTGTTAAGGCTGGCGTTTATCTCCATAAGGTAATATCATCCATACATTTCTTATATACAGACTTAAGCCTTAATTCACGAATGTCATTAAAATGGGCTCAGAGCATCCCAAAAAGAGAATACGCCCCTCCCATGAAAGGGGTGTGATTGGAAATGTCTTTTCAGGAAACATAAGGCACAGTAAAGTTTGCAACCACTAGTCTGTAAATTGTGAAAGCAGCTCTTCTTCTGTGACTCAGAGAATGTAAAACCAAACATTGTGGTCTTTTAAATTATAGTCAATTCTGTGAGCATAGATAAGAGCAAGAATGGAGTGAATTACGGAACAGAACTTCATAATTCACAAAGAGTTATAAATCAGGTACATTTATTGCAGCGCCAGGTGCGAAATGGGTCGCTCCTCCTAACTAGCCACCGGGAGCTCAACAAGCTGGATATTTATTACATGCAAACATACATATTCATTACGTTCCTGAGAGTTCGGAGGGGATATTATTATTAGTTCAGGTACTTACTATCATAAGTTTCCTCCCTTTTGGCATTTGTGCGCTGCCCTCTGATGGTCTTGGGGAGGGGTCTTCAAGATGAAGTAAGTAGTCTTCCTCACGGTGCCCTTTCCATCCTTGGCACAGTTTCCCCAGCTGGCAACCTCAAGTCTTATAGAAACTAGCTGAAACAAGTTCCTGTCAGACATTCATCTTCTTGAGGGAAAAGGGTCTCTGATTTTAAACAATATGTTTTGGCTGCCTATTCTGTTCTGTGTTATAGTTTAACTGGCAAGAACAAGAACATACCTGTTCTCTATTCTAAGTTAAGACAATGTATAGTGTGAAGAAAACTCTTGACTCTTTCCTTAGTCTGTTACTATTCCTTGCATCAGGAGGAAAACAAATTGTTTCACTGCTGTTGCAAGTGATAAGTTTATGCCTTCAAACATTAGACTTATTTCTATGTAGATCCCCAGCTGCCTGTGTTACTGGTCTTAAAGGACCTCAAGCGTTTCAAGACTCATTATTTCTGTATCAGAGGATTAGTTCTGCATTAATTTGGTGAACTGTAGATACCCACTTCTTGCAGTGAAAAAGCATTAAACTGTCAATTTTTCAGTTCCCCATTTTATTAAGATGGTACAACACAGAAAGTGAGGTTAGATAAATTTTCAGGAGATCACATGTCTCTTCTTGGTACTGTTCCCTAGCAAAACCTAGTTTTTCATTTCTAGGTACATCATTTGTCTTGCTTGTGGAGTTTTAAACCCTAATCTCAGTTTATGACCCTCTTCACGGCCCCTTTGGCTGAGACCTGGCAATTAAGCAGATCCCTCCTTAGGCTGCAGGAACCTGCTAATGTGATCTTCAGCCCTCAGCAACAGTTTCTGGGCTTGGTGAAAGAAGGGCCAGGCAAACCTTTCAGTTGTTGCAATAATAAACTCTGTGAAAGTCCTGCAGGGGAGCCAGCACTTGGAGTGATTCGTGGAGCATCACTAATTGTACTTGCTACTGATAAATTGTAATCTTGGTGAGACATTAGCCCATAAATCACTGTGTGGAGGTCATTTGTTAGATGTAATCAGTTAGGCCTGCCCATTTTGGCAACTTCCTTTCCTTTCTTTTTTTTTTTTTTTTCCTTTTTTTTTTTTTTTTTTTTTTTTTTAATGAATCTCATCAAAGGAAACAACCACAGTTTTGCGTCTTCTCTCACTCCCTGCTCCAATCTGTGCATCTCCTTGTCTCTTGCCCAGCTCCAAGATCTTTTCACTTTCTCATCAAGTGTTAGCTTCCAGTGAGCCCTTCAGTTGCATCTTTCACCCATGCCCTTCAAAGCTTTTTTACAGCTTTACAGTCACCCTCATTGAGATGCTCTCTCAGCTTCAATCCTGTGAATAAGACCCTTAAAGTCAACCACTAACTTTCTGTTAGATCAACTTTGTGTTTTGAAAGGGAAAAATACAAGCATTGCCTCCCAACAGAAACTATGTACATGATAATTTTGCACATAAAAGCTTACATGGGCAAAAAGGCTACTTATGAATGTAATAATACTTTTGCACATACATATATATGCATAGCCAAATGTGCACAAAGGTTGAATTTAATCAGCTATTTAGAGTAGTTTCAGTACCAGTTTTCTACTGATAACCCTTTATGTCATTCTGATATTACACATAAAGACAGCACAACTATCAGTCTATTTCTAAACACTTAAAACCAATGAATAGAATTTCAATTCTGTTATTAAAAATACCAAGGAAATTAAGCTATTCGTTCCATTAATTAAGGCTAATAATTTACTTCATTATCATGGCAAAGAGACTTAGTATGAGATAAAAATCACTCATACAAATACATGTACTTCTAGAAAAAAAAACGTTAACAGTTAAAATGAACAGCAAGGGACCCAAACGAAGGTTTAAATACAAACTGAAAGGTAGAAGCAACATGAAGAAAAAGCACTCTGAATGACCTTAGAGTTGTACCCTTGTTCCTGAAGCACTCTCATGCCACCTTTCCTGCAATGTTGTGGTGTTAGCAACTACTCAAGTGAGAACGAGTTCCCTTCTGTTGACTGGCTGTTGTGAAAGGGCTTTTGAAAATTTTCCTGAAACAGCATTTAAAAATAAAATCAAAAAAATAAAACCCAACAAAACAAATGAATCAAAACCAATGGCAGAATCTAGCATTTGCCCAGTCTAAAAATGGACAACATGAAAAGACAATAAAACTGTCTTGTCTTGATCACATCAGATCCTGGTCCAAAAGCATGTTGGCTGTACTGGAGGCTAGAGCCTAAATGTCAGGACAGCATTGCTTTTCCTTGGACTTTTCCCCACCAATCTTGTTTTGAAACTCTCTGTTTACAGCGGGAGTCCTGGAGCTATCTTGAACCATGGTCTTTGAAACTTACTGCTCAACTACACTGGCAAAAGGCAGTAGTAGGTCTCTATGTGTTGAAAACTTTGGGAGCATATCTCTTTGTTTCTAGGGGACCTTTTGGTTCTGATTTGCAGTGGCCTCTTGCTTCCATTGTACCACAGTAATTAGAAGCTACTACTGCTCATAGTAGTGGGTACTGAGATCAAGCTGTAGAGGTGTGCTCTTTTATCACCTGGTTTAATGCTAAAAGCTCCAGAGAGAAGGTAGAGAATATCACGTTGACTCTCTGGGAGCTCATATAAATGTAGTTCATGGTGTGAGTAGCATCTCTCAACAAATTTTCTCATTACACAGCCAAAACCTAATTTCATCCAGTCAAAGTATGGGAAGCCCTACAGGGAGTGATGTTTGATGATTAATAAATCTGAAAAACTCATCCAGATCAACAAACAGATCCTAACACAATCACACTCAATCCACATCTCTCTCTTCAGGGAACAGTCAAGAAAGCTTATGTCCTACTTGGTGTTTCATATCTAAACTTTCTAAAGATCAGGGATCTCAAAATCAAGCAGAATTCCTTTGGACCATAAGAGTACGGTCATCTTCTAATACATTCTTATATATCTTCTTCAACATTTAGCACAGAAAGAAAATGTAATTTATTCATTTAGTAAATATGGACTACAAATAAAGATCTTGTTCATTATGTTTTTTTTTGCTTTTGGAAATGCACACAGACGCCATTTTCTACCCAGACATGCTCTGGGAATTCTGTTCATTATTGACATGCCTTCAATAGTTAGAAATGAGCAAAACTACCTTGTAAATTGCCTTCCAGTCTTACTGAAATAGCCTGATACAAACTGCACCCTAATTACTAAATTAGCAGTGTTCTTTGCTGAGCTATTTTCCTTGCTAAATGGGCACGTGGTGTGGCAGTTAAGAGCTTTTTATCAGGTTATTACAATGAGGGATTATATGGTTTCAATGTAATTGAATTTTAAAGAGGACGACTCTTAAGCAAACACATCTCCATAAATAATGCAGCACTGATGCTATGCTGAGAAACTGAAGATGAAAATTCAGGAGAGCCAGCTGGACTTAGGGGAATCTTTAAGGCTTTAATTAAAAGCAATGAAGAGTCTCTGGTTTGTTTTTTTTTAGCCCTGTGTCCATTTTTAGCCCAGTCACATTGTCTAGTGGATCTGGAGAAGATTCCTGCTTTCATTTTCAGTAATCTGAGCATTTCTGAATGGAGATCTTTCCTCTGAAATTCTAGCTTTCATTCATTCTTAGATGTGCTTGGTAACAAACGCAGTAATGAAAGCAATTCACATTCAGCAGTCCTAATGGCCTACAGCAGATAAAGAAAAACATGGAATACATTGTGTAAGCCTTGTCCATAGGACTGGTGTGGGGCAAATAAGCAAGGTCTTATTTCTGAGAAGAAGAAACAATTTTGAAATATTGTGAAACAGGTAATTTGATAATGCAAACGCAAAGGCAGTTTGGGAAGCTCAAAACTCCCAAGATACAAAGTAACTAATGCATTAGGTGAGACCTCAATGTTTGTCAACAGGGATTGCAGCTATTTCTGCTTATGTATATGGAAATTAACCAAGCAATCATCCAAAAAGGAAACACCTTGATAATCTCTACAGCTATTGTGTTTTAATTGCTGGTAAATGCCAGCTCTGATAGTGGCATCTGCTGTGTACCTGTGCAATCACAGTGCACTGGAATGAGCTAATGGCTGCAGAGCTAATGACTGAAGAGCCTGAAGCCATCTGACATGTACACCTTAATGCGGGTCTCCTGGGGAGACAGGTGCACTGAGCAAAAGACTTTTGAGGTTGCTGAAACTGTTGGAGCAGAGGTAGGATCAGTGTGGGTCCATTTACCCAAAGGAAAATGCACACGTATTAAGGATGTTTGCTTTGCAACTGCCTGGTCCTTGTACATATGAACATAAAACTGGCTGTAATGCCATGATATGCTCAGATGCAGAAATATGTCTGATAACAGTTACTATAATAAGCATATTAGATGCTGCTCATTGCATCCTTGAAAATCAACCCAGGCCTAGCTCTCACTGAAACACAGTGAATTCAGCATCACACTGCGATACGGAAGAAAATGTGTTGATTGCAGATGCTTTTATCTTTACATTTTCCATTACCAGACTAAATGCATGCTGAGAATAAAGGATTATCCCTGTCCTGCCCCATCCCTAACCACATTTCTCTGGAGGCTCCTCAAAAGGGTGGCTGTGGAGCACAACAGTCAGTGAGCGCATGGGGAGGAAATAATATTCTTGGAACTGTTCCAGTGATCTGACTATCTCAGGATGACTTCAAACATGAAGACATTTTGAGGCATTTCAAACACATAATCAGTAAATTAGATGTGATCCCAAATCAGATGGCAGCAACACTTAGTAGTGAAAACACTAGTGAGCCTGTATACGTTCTGTGATAATGGGCCCGCACACTGGAGAAAGTCCTTTCACCTCTTCCTACTCTGCTGTTCAGGCCAATGCTGAGATTCAGGTTTCTGCCTCTGTGACCAAGGTGCAAATGACAGTATGTTCAGGGTTAAATGATGGCATGTTCAGAGTTAGAGAGGAATTACGGCTTTCTGTTCTCCCAGTATGCTATTTCATATGCCACTTGCTATAAAGGAAAAGTATTTCTGAATCTGCCCAGTCAATCTGGCATTTTATATTCTGAAGGCAAAATGTCCCTCTGTTCTTAGGTGCCTTCATAGGCTGCGTTCTTCCTTTGCTTCTGATTTTCTTTTGAGATCCACCACCTTCCTCGGTTCATTCTCACAACTGTGTTAATCCTCATCCACTCCTGATATTTGATATAGTGAGTATTGGACGTGTTAGTGGAGCCCTTTCTAGCTTTCTGGTGAGACAAGGAGGCACAAAAGCACAATGTTCTAAGTAAATTCTAAGTTCTAAGTAAGGTTAAGTTTGATGGCTTTGTAATGGAAAATAACTGTGGTGGCTTCAGGTCCTTAGGACCTTAGTACAAAAAGTGTATGAAAAGCAGAATAAAAAAACCGGACCTGGGGATGGGGAGTATCTGGGACTAGCAGATGTCCAGGATGGGCACAGTTAAACTAACTGATAAGTAGGACAGGATGTTATGTTTGTGGTGTTAATGAGCCCATTAAGTTGGCGTAAACGTCTACTGCGGAGTACTCGGGGACTAGCAGATGTCCAGGTTGGGAGCAGTTAAACTAGCTGATAAGTAGGACAGGATGATTGCTATGTCTATAATGTTAATTAAGCTGGTGCTTCAGAGACTGCTAGAGGTTATGAAGATTGTTGGAAGAAGTAAACGACCCTTAAAGACCACCATCACCTTTTTTGTATGCATGTGGGAAACTTTCCAGAAAATGATGTAATTCATGTGTAGCCTCATATATAATGATGGCCTGTATAGCAATACGGGGACACACGTTAGGAGGAACTATCCCCCGTGTCTCCCAGCGCCGCAATAAAGAATACCTGCTTGTCAACTTGAAACTCTGTTGGTGACTCTGTTCCCGGAGTTTTCTCCGAATCACTGGGACAATCAGTAACTTTTTGCTCTTAAACTCTCCCAAAGAATTGGACGTGTGGGAGCAAGGTAATTGTAGTACTTCTGATCTGCCTTGAAACTTGTTCTGTTTAGGTTCCCAGTCTCTGGTGACTGCTGACTCCTAAAAATGAACATTGTGCAAATGCATGAGCAAAGAGGCAAAAAAGAACACAGCATACAGCGTTGAGTGTTTCTCCGGAAGAGTGTTTCAGATCTAGACAGCATTTGCAAAAAGCATCATCATCAACATCTGAGGACTTTTTGTTAGAGTGAACTGAAACTATATTTTCCAGGGTCTAGAAGGTATAATCTATGGCAAACCTACCATGTGGCAGGATTTGGGCCTGAGACCTGCACTGTGAGTCACTGCTACCACACTGTTTTAGCACAATATCCTTTGGTTTTGCTAGCTATGAGCGTTAGTTTCTAGTGACGCAGTGACTAAAGGAGGGCACTGTGCTGCCATTTACTCTGATTCGCCATGGACAATTTCAAAAGAAGCAAATACATGGAGACTGCAGTAACTTTTTAGTCCTGAGAGTGATCTTTCCAAGAGGAGGAATTCCACATGTTGATTCAAGGTTCTGTGGGAAAAGTTTGCATTTCACTTTGTTTGTTTGTTTATCAGACAGTCTAGAAATACAGAAGCAACAGTTAATAATAACAACACAGCAGTGTTATGCAGAGCCAGTAAACCTACAGCTTCATTCCCCAAAGCACACACACCTCTTGGCTTCTTTCCTGTTCAGCACAAGTACCATCACATCAAACATGTTGTGCGTATTATGTAGCTGTGAAAATAAGCTTCCTCCTGTACACACACGTTTACTCTAGGTGTAATTCTGCAGTCTTGCTCCAGATCAGTTGCTTGATTAAACTGCTGTGCTGCAGAGAGGGAGTACTGGGAGAGCAGTTAAACCATACAGCTCTCTGGAGCCCTGCTCTTCTTAGTGAACTCACTATGTGGGGCTGTGCTCCACCCTCATCTACAGATAGGAGTGCTAATCAGTAGCAGCATCTTTCCTGCGCAGAAAAACATATGCTGTACTTTAACCTTTACTTTGTAGGGTAGACATATGCACCAGCTGAAAGTTCATTTAGTGCCAGTTTTCAATCTGTTCTATGTGTCTGGGGACTTATACTTACTACTGATGAAATAAAGATGTCAAAATTCTTCACCCACCATGTATTTGATAGAGAGGTCAAAATCATTACGTGTTGTAACATTCGCCAATTCCAAACAAATAATCCAATAGACAATATGAATCTAATACTAACTAACATTAGGAGAATGATAATGGGGTGACACAACATATTCAGTATATCAGCTGCAGTTGGTGACCATCCGAAAAGTACATCTCACCAGTGGTAGCTTGTATCTTGTCCTACCCTTAATAGAACTCTGCTTATTTCTTGTGTGTCATGATGGACAGTAATTAAAGTTTTCTTTCTGTTTTCCTGGACCCCTCTTATTAGGTCTGGATGTTTTATTAATTGTCTTACCAATGAAAGGTCTTTGCCAGTGGGGGTAGGTAATAGCTCGTGGTACATTGTGTAATTGGATTTTAATCAGTTGGTGGGATACAGCTGGTGCTGAATATGTAAAGTCACATCCAGTGATCTTAGTAAAACTACAAATACAAAAATTAGAATGATTCTTAACAGTCACGATTTCATTATCATTATCTATCCTCACAAAAGCACAAGCAGTTCTTAAACACACACATATATACAATACATACGATATATATATACATGTACAGTCCTTTGAGTAATGTCTGGATGGATTTCAAAATTACAAATGCCTTGTTCTGTATCAAGGCATATGTCCTTAGTATCAATTGCATTTCTTCTCAGGCTTTCACAGTTCTAGTTGGAAAGGCTTCCGGCCAATCTGAAAAGGTATCCGTTAATACCAACAAATATCTATAACCCCCTTTTCTTGGCAGTTTTGTAAAGTCGATCTGCCACTGTTGTCCTGGTCAGTTGCCCCTCCCAGTTTGACCCGTTTTGGGTTTAGGATTACGTTTGGGGTTTGTTTGGAGGCAGAGATCACACTGGTGACTTACCTGTTGAATAGTAGCATACAGAGTTCTAGCCATAATTTTGCTTATCAAATATTTATACAAGGCATCCACTCCCCAGTGTGTTTTTTTTTAATGTTCATTCTTTACTAAGGACCCTAACAAAGATGAGGGAACAGTTATCTTCCCTGTGGTGTATTAGCCCACCCTTCCTCATTAAATATTCCATCTTGATCTATAATCAATTTCTGATCTTCCTTATTATAGTTTGGCTTACCTTCCAGAGGAATTTTTCCATCAGGAATTAAAGCTCCTCCAATTGATATCTCACCTTTTGACGCTTCTTTTGCCTGTCTGTCTGCCAGCTCATTTCCTTCCTCTAATTCTGAGCTCACATTCTGGTGTGCCTTGATGTGCATAATTGCCACCTTCTCAGGTAGTTGGACCTCTTCCAACAGTCTCAATATTTCTTGTGCATGTTTAATGTTTTGGGTTTTTTTCCTTGTGAATTCAACAGTCCTCTCCTTCTAAATGGCACCAAGTGCATGCACAACTCCAAATGCGTATCTTGAGTCTGTATAGACGTTTATGCTTTTTTCCTCTTGCCAGTTCCAGAGCTCTAGTCAGAGCAATCAGTTCCACCTTCTGTGCAGAGGTGTTTATGGGTAATGGTCCGTATTCTATTACCTAACTGCATATCCAGCATGTCGTTTTCCACTGATGACATAGCTGCTCCCATCAGTAAACCAGGTTTCCACGTCGTCTAATGGGATATCTTTCAGATCTGTACAACTGGAATATGTGGCCTCAATAATCTCCAGGCAGTCATGGTGTACTGGTTCTTCTTTGCTTCTGCTGAGGAAAGAAGCTGGGTTGACAATGTTAGTTACCGCTATCTCTACATCATCTTGCTCCACCATGATGGCTTGATATTTCAGAAACCTTTGTGGGGAAAGCCAATGCCCACTTTTCACTTTCAGCACTGCAGACACTGTATGGGACACCAGCATAGTAATTTTCTGGCCCAAAGTGAATCTTGGATGTTTAGTACAACTGCTGCAACGGCCCTGAGGCATCCAGGCCATCCTTCAGCTGCAGAGTCCAATTGCTTAGAAAAATAAGTAACTGCTTGCTGGTACAGGCCCAAGTCCTGTGCTAGTATTGCTGAGACAATTCCTTGTTTCTCACGGAAGAGAAGAAAGAATGGTTTACTCACGTCTGGGAGTCCCAAGGCTGGTGCCAACATTAAGGCGTTGTTTTTTTTTAATTGGTGGAAGGCTCAAGTGTCTTCCTTTGTCCACTGAAGATTCTTGTTGTAGTGCATATAGAGGCTTAACAATTAGTCCATGATGGTAGATCCACAATCTACACCATCCTTTCATACCATCCAGGCCACACAGGCCTCTTCTGTCTGGGTAGCTATTAGGATGTTGTCTATGTACTGCAATAACTTCCCTTTTTCCGGTGGGGCTTCCAGGGACTCTAAGTCTTTTGAAAGTTGTTCTCCAAACAAGGTGGGACTGTTCTTAAATCCCTGAGGCAACACCGTCCATGTGAGCTGGATTTTGCACCCACTCTTAGGGCTTTCCCATTCAAATGCAAGGATTTTCTTGCTGGCTTCATGGAGGGGGAGGCAAAAGAAAGCGTCCTTCAAATCTAGAACAGTAAACCAAGTTAGCTCTGATGTTAAGCATGTTAGCAAAGTGTCTGAATTTGGTACTACAGGGTAAGGATCCTCAGTTATTTTGTTAACAGCCCATGAGTCCTGTACCACCCAGTATGACCCGTTTACGAACAGGTAAAATAGGGGTGTTAAAATCAGATTGGCACGCTTAGCAGTCCTAGCTGTAGGAAATTTTCACTCATTTGGGCGAATTCCTTCCCTATCTTCCCTTTTCAGGGGGTATTGTTTAATCCTGACTGGCTGTTTTCCCTCCTTGAGCTTATCCGTATCGGGGGTGCATTTTTGGCCCTTCCAGGTATGTTTGTATCCCATACCCCTGGGAATACCTGATCCAGTATATCTTCAATCTGATTTCTCCCTCAACATGATTAGTGATCAAAACTAAGCTTTAACATCTCTATATACTATTGGTTGTTTACTGTTAAAGTGATCTCGCCTCCTTTGAAAGTAATGGTCACTCCCAAGTGTTTTAACTAATCTCTCCCCAGAAGAGCTTTTGGGGAGTTAGGCATATACAAAAACTTATGGATGCCCCATTGTTTTCCCAATTGATATTTTAGTAGTTTACAAAAATAAGGCTTTTCACCTTGGCCAGTCGCCCCTTTTACCATAATATAATCATCCCCAAAGGCATTAAAGCTTTGTTTGAAACTGAATACGTTGTGCCCGTATCAACCGACAATTCCACTTCCTTTTTTTTCTTTTGTCCCCTAGCTCCATTATAACCAGTGGCTCTGCTAGGGAAGATTCCCCTGGTCCCTGTCAGTCTAGTTCCAGTTCAGTCACCGGAGCCACCCCATGGCATTCCCCCCACCAGGGCAGTCTCACTTCCAGTGTCCAAACTCCTCATAGCATGCACACCGATCCGGTTCCACAGAAGAACCCACTCCCCCACCTTTGCCCAACATTCTTAACCAGCGCAGAAGTGGCTATAGCATGACCCAGCTTTTTCTTTTCTACCTGTTCCCTATTCCTGTACACTCTCCATGCTTCCTCCTTCACTCCCATCCACATTTATTCAACAGCCCCTCAGTCCCATCTGTCAACATGTCTGTTCCCACTTGTTTGCCTGCCCCAGCACCCATCTCATGCTCAAGCACATGAGCTGTGGAAGCTCCCCTCCTTTCCCCCTTGGTTTTCCCTTTTTTATTTATTTTTTTTTTTCCACAGCTGCTCACCCTGCTCTGCAGGGGTTACAGATGCCTGCCTCTGCAACAGCACTTCTGGTTTAACCCCTTCTTAACTCTGAATGTGAATGTGCTGCTTATTGCCAGTGACAGCAATTTCCTCCTCATCAATACCTGATAGTACAGAGGCAGAGGGTGCTCCTCTTGGAGGTACCTGTGATATATAATTTTCTTGCTTACTGTCCCAATATCACAGGCTGAACAACATCTCTCCAGCTTAGCTTTCTGTTTTTCCCTGTCCTTTTCCAAAACCAAAATTAGGGATCTGGCAGAGCTATATTAATCTCACATTCTGTCTGCCACTCTGGGTGGTTTCTTAAATTGAAAAACATATCTGCATACATTACTTCATCCCATTTTCCTGGCCACCTCAAAAACAACATTAATTGTAAAAAAGTATTATAATTCAGAGTTCCATTTTTAGGCCATTTCTCCTGATCTTCCAAAGTATATAAAGGCCACCATTGGTTACAATATTTTATCAATGTTTTCTTGTTTACCGAGCCCCCAGAAGACCCTCCCAGTTCTTTTTGATGTGCCAAAATGTAACCCAATGGGCTTTTCTTCAGAATTCCCTTGTTTTGACCGGCTCCCATTTCAAACAATCTCTTACAAATCTCTATAGCTTCTCTTTCCCAGTGCTCTGCAAATGCACTTAAAAAAATATGAGAGCACCTACACACAAGTTTTATGATATTCTCAGGGCATTCAGTAAAATAATATCTCTGGGTTCTGCAGATCAACTCCCCTGTCGTTAGATCATTGTTTCTGTTCCAGCGAAATTTACACTGCCCTTGTATCTACGGCAGGTTCCACTGTTCAAAAGTTATTATGCACTCATATGTGAGGTTACGAAGTTTTTTCCTACTATTCCCTGTGGATTGTCTCAAAAAGAGAGACATTAATTGTTGTATTCTCATTTTACTTTCTCCTTTGTAACCACATCTCCTCAGATACCTTTTACAAACCCTTTCTCAGTTTTCCTTTATAACTTCCCTGAAGTCCTCTGGGATTTTGTGGCTTTTCTCCACAACGTAATATTTTCATTTCTGGTCCCAGAGAATAACCGATTGGGTAACTATAATTTCTTACCCGCCAGTGTTCCGTAAGACACCCCGAGCAGTATGTGCCCCACCAGTATCCTAAGTGGCTATAAAAGTGGAATCTGCGTCAAAAGCACTGCCACAATGTCCATGTGAAATGCCACCCGTCACATACAGTTACACTCTCACAAGGCACATAGAGAATTCCCTCGCTCTTGTATTTCGTAAAGCTATCCACTGCGGGAGGGGTAGCCAGACCTTCCCCCACTTTCTAAGCTGTTTAATGACAATACACAGACAAGACACAGGACAGAAAAACATAAACGCTTCATCCGTCTCCGGCCGCTCCCCTCGCGGAGACACGGAACCGAGGATTAGGACTCCACACTCGCTTCATAGCTTCGCTACGTCTCAGTCACACAGAAACACATGGGATCCCACACACTCACGCTATGGTTCCGCTTACCCTTCTCCTGCTTCTTATTGTATCAGGTCCGTCCTGGTTCCCAGAATTTGAGATGCAGCGGAGACCTGGTGGGTTCGCCTATCCTTCACCTGCTTCCCTGAGCAGGTCCGTCCTGGCTCCCAAAACTTGGGATGCAGCGAAAACCCGGGCTCGCCCGATCCGCCTTCAGGGTCGCTCGCAGCCGCCCTATTGGTTGACGAGCCCCCTGCTCGCAAGCCCTACCTGCCAAGGGGAACTCCGCTGTGCGCCAGACGTCTCTGCACGCCTTACCAGCAGCCCCGGGCCACGCGTACGCCTTACAGGCCCCCTAAAGTACCTAAATTCCAAGCATACCGTTTCTCCGCAGCCCGCACAGGTTGTTGTCTGTCCCCGTAGTGAGCAGACGAGAAGTGGAGCTCCTCCGGGCAAGCGGCCTGGGGCGCCTAGGATGTCCGCCCCTGAGCCGATCATGCAGCTGAACAGAGGTCTCCTGCTTGGCTCGCCAAATTGATACGCGGATTGACTCCACAACTCGTTAAAGTTGTAAAGTAGGTATGCTTTTTATTCAGCGCTGAGGTGCATCCACTCCTCCGAAGTATGCACACCCAGGGTCGTTTTTACTTCTGCATTTATTCTCTTAAGGTATACATATGCATTAGATTACTGATGCGCCTATACATATTTAGTATCTATCCCCGCTTTGTATTATAATGAGATAGAAGGTCCTTTGCGCCTGCGCAGTGCCCCCTCTGTTCATGGGCAGGGGTCTCAAGATGAAGTAAATGTGTGTTCCCCTTTTTAAACTTTTCACCTTTTAATCTTCACGCATAGCCTTAGGGGTTGGTCGGTGTCCTAACCATAAACCACCTGCTTCTCCCCCTTATCAATAGGCTCAGGTGTCTGCTTTTCCTTATCAGTAGTTGTTTATCAATAGAACCAGGCCTCTGCTTCTCTCCTTATCAGTAGTTTGTGCCTTTTGTCCTGCTTAGTAGGCATGATAGGTATTTACAACAGACAATACTTTAGTTTAAGCAAGCAAATTCCTCTAACCCCCTTGTACATTGGTTAACCCTCTGCATCACCAGGACATGCCTTCCTCATCTTTATGATGCTGTTTGTCTTTCTCAAATCTTCCTTCGTAGTAAAATCACCTGCTCAGCTCCATCTGACTGCATTACAACCAATCGTCTGGCAGAGCTGAGGATGTTTCTTTCATGGCCTGAAGAATGCCTTTAGCCCTCGCACTTTGTGGTGTCTCTGGAACAAAAAGAAAAGGAGGGCAGGGACATGCATTTATCTACATGGCTTACTTGTGTCTATGGCTATAGGGAGGTATGGTTTAAGAAGGCACGCAGGATCCAGAGCTGAATGCTACCCTTTTCCCTGCTCATATGTAAATAGAAATGGATAAATGTATTAAAATGTTCTATACAAACAGACTATGATAATAAAATATTTGAATCCTTTCCTGAAAATAATGCTGGTCTCTAATTAGCTTGCAAATATAAGTTAGGAAACTAAAAGAACTATTTTATCTCATACAGCTTGTGAAGTGGTGATTATCACTTCATTTAAACTCAAGTGAGATTTGAGATGAAATGATACTCTTTCATGATGCAGTGAAAACGCAACACAGTACCAAGTCTTGCTCAACTCTGGAAGTAGACTGGCAGCCTGTGTTGGTCACCCAAGCTAGCTACTCCTGCTTGCTAGCATGGAAGTGTTTCCAGGTCTGAGATGGCTTGTGTCAGGTCAGTTGGAAGGGTCTGTACTCAACACTTATATCAGTGATGAGGAGGCCTTTGTCCATCCTGTCCCCTCTTCTCCCAAGGGTGAACTGCTCAAAAAATGGGAAGAAAAGGGGGACATGTAAAAAGGAGTTTGTGGGGATTCTCATTTTGTCCAGTGTTGCAATAGAAGTACTAAAGCATCCAGTTCTTAATAATCTCAGGGACTTTTATTTGTGTGTTTCAGGAAGCTTTGCATATGTAGGGGAAACAACCTGCTCATTGTAAACTTGCAAATTAAGGAAAGACACAGGGAAGGATACTGTTTCTATTGTGACTCTGAAGCTAACAAACTAACCTGGGCAGTAACAAAGTACAGTGTCAGTGTTAGTTTCCCAAAACAAAAATAATCCCTACTGCTCAGGGATTTCACAACAATACTTGTGTGTATTTATTCTGTCTATACCTTGACTATGTTTTTTTGGATGCACCTTGAAGTTGAGGTCAACAGCCAGCTTCCTCTGGGAGGTTTGGTTAACACGCCACAACAAACACAAGAGAACCACTTGGATTTCAGCTGTGGCCTTTTGTTAATGTACTTTAAAGCAAATACAAAGCTTTCAAAGCCTTAAGTTAAGCCCTCTGGGACTTCTTTCTCAACAGTGCAATATATTAGCATGAAAACCTCTGGGATCAGTGTTGCTCTGGGATGTGTGCACTGGAGAATTATTAAAAGGGGGGGAGGGGGGAGAGGAGGGATAGCTTTAAGCTACCTTTCCTTCCTCCTTTTCCTTTCCAGAGCCCAAGTAGCTATAGAAACCAGAGCTGTCTGGTTATGTTAAATCTTGGCAAGCAGAAGTCTGACTCATGGTTTGTAAAAAGGTAGCTGGTGAACAGGGATGGATTGCAACAGTGGGCAAAAAGCTCACCATTATTCATGTAGGAATAGCCTTATGGTCCTCAGTGAATGTATTTCTTCGTACCTTTAGTGGTCTTTCTGTGCGAGAAAAATAACTGAAAATCAAAGTAGTTTAGAAAGTGATTTCCTAGTGGTCATCTAGTCATCTATCTAGTGTTTTTCTTTATTACAAATATTTATTTGCAAGTTTATTTGTACTAGAAGTTTTGAGTTGAACAGCATTTTTATTTATTTATTTTTCTTTTAAATGCAGATCACAATGTACCTGTTACCCATTTATTGGAAGTCTCCAGTATGATAACTACTTGGTAACTGTTCCTCATCAAAGTAAATCCTGTTTCTGGACAATCTCAGATGTCTTTGTCATAAACATTTTCAAATCCAAATTTTCTGGCTTGGGATCCACAAGATATCTGTAAATTCTTTGTAATTATTTTCCTGGGTCTGACTGTGACATAAGTAAGCTTACTGACCTGAATGCTTGCCAGCATCCTCTACTTCTGAGGATTTCTTCCATCTCAGTTGGTATTGATTGTGGAATTTTTCCAAATTAATTTTAATTGAAAATCTGGGTTGTTAAAAAAAAATTATTCACTGCCAGTTAATTACCAGTAAATGGAGAAGCATGTGCTTCCTGCCATAATTAATTAGTCTGCTGGCTATTTGCTCACTCCACATAAGGCTGTATTTTAATTATACGCCATGAAGCATTATCATCTATCTGCCAAGGTATATATGCAGTTCCACAGATTTCATCTGCTGGGTCAGCTGTCAGAAAGAAAGATGGTGAACACTCATTAGATCATCTCATCTCATCCTCCTGCTTGGCATTATTTTTTCTCACCTTTAAATGTTCTGTCCAGCCTGTGCTTAACTGATTAAGGAAGGGAAAGAGAGCCTTTCACTGCTTCTGAAGGGAAAAATGTATCTTAATATGTGGACCATGATCTTGCAGATTCACAACTTACGGGCAGTTAAAACACTGAAAACACTGCAATAATCCTAGCACAAAGAAAATAAAATACCCCATATAAATCTGGGAGAGGCAGGGCTTTCCAAATAAGAGTTGAATTGTGATAGTATATATTTCAGCTGTCATGTTTGATACATTTTTATTCTTTTTAAGATAAATGTAAGACATCAGGAAAGATCTTAATTTTTGGTTTATACCTGAGAAGAGTGACAAATGTATCAATAGGGAACATCCTAGAGACTCTGCTACTGCTTTTACTTTTGTTTGACTGGTGTCCTTTTTACTTGCACAGCTTGTTTTCTACTGTGCAAAAAGACTAGTAATTGAGGAAGACCAGACCCTTGAGCCACAAGAGCTTAGCTGGTCAGATGTGAGGTATCACTGGACAAAGGAGCTTCCTGAAGCTGCCTTTGGAGGCTTGAGACTTGCAGCTTTCAATCTCACTTCAAAGTATACTGTGTGTTTCTATTTCTTTTTTTACCTCTCTTGATGTGCGGTCAATTTACACTGTGTACCTCTACAAGTCAGTATCTAAAGTATTAAATTTAGGCAGCTTGAATCAGGCTATTTGCCTGTAAAAAAATTATATGCATTAAAGACTTTAGAGTAACATCAAGTAGTAATTTGTGAAGATAATTTCAATAACTGTACTAGTGCCTTTTATTAAAAGTCTGTCTGTCAACGCCTTGCATTTCCATGGGGAGACTGGAAGCTGCAGACAGCAGGACCTGACCCTGTGGGTGAGTGGGTGTGGCATTTCATGACATGGACTCGATGCAGAGACTCAAATCCTCGTTTATTATCACAAAGCCTTTTTTATCCCTATGTCCGGTATTTTCCCAACCCGCAATTGGCCCCTGTGAAACTCTCCAGGTAAATAGTCCAGTCACAGTGTTGAGACAACCCTCACAACCTCTGGCCTTGAACTGAGATTCCCGCCACAACTACTTCCTGGCCTATCCTCCCAAGACTTGCTTGTTTACCTTCCCTGTCCTTCAATGTTCCAACTCATCACCCCAGGGCTTGTCAAGCACCAAGGCCTCAGAGTTTGTTCCCAAGCTCTTTTTCATGCAAATCTTACTGCCTTCATTCCCCGAAAGTGGATACTAGAGGTGGGTGAGCAGGCAGCCTGATGGGACAGGCGAGGAACATCAGTGATGGCAGTAGAGAGTTGAAGCTTGGGAGATGTTAGAGGAAATGCCCAATTCTGCTGTTGTGAGGTAGCTTCACCCTGATAGGTAAGGTTTGGAGGAAGAAGAATGCACAGGCTGTTTTAAATTGGGTGTAACTAGTGTACTCAATTAGTTGCATTTCATTCTGCTGTTGCGGCACATCTGTAGCAGGTTGCCATGAAAGACGGCAGATCTGTTGTGTGCCCAGGCATGACAGCAGGTCCTGGATGTATGGTGCTGGTGAACTTCTAAAGAAATCCACTTTCCTAAACTTAGAGATTTATAGGTTTCACATGTGAAGGACAGATGCTGTTTCTTTGAGGGGTGAGTGTGGGAGGTCATAAAGATCAACAGCCTGTAGCAGTGCTTTACACGTGCAGAATAACCCAACTAAGCAATTTGTCTAAGCCACAAAAAGTCTTTTTAGCTTCCTTTAGAGTAATTTAGCAGTGTAATATACCTGAGACCATCAAAAGGAGCTTAATTGTTGATACTCAACATGTAACTTATGTTCAGAAGTAATTACCAGACATAAGTTGTGTTTGCTGAAATGGGATACAAAACAAGTTAAGAGCATTAATTCTTATTTCCAGTAGAAATGGCCTTCTCTTGAGAGCAGTCTGTAACTCCAGATGCCATGATTTCCATTGACATACATACTGCTAGGACTGTATTTTTAATTATCTATATAGGTATTTCATCAGATCACTGTAGTGACTATCTCTACTCTTATAAGTGATCTTGTAAAATGTTTGACAGGAGATTTAAATTATGTCAAATATAGTTCCAAAGAGGGTACTTTGTCAAGAAGTGTGAATTTTGGCTGGAGATGTAGAGAAACAGGTTTCTGAAAAGGCAGTGTTTGTTGTTGGTTTGTGTCATGGTTTAAACTGATCCACACAGCTCATTCATACCACTTATGCCACCAGTCATTGAAGAATCATGATTTAATAATGTAAGGAATTCTCATCCAGTTTAGTAAAACGGTTTCCTGAATGTGGGAGTTAGCTTTGATACTTTCCTCTGTTTCCCAGTTGTAGAATTAGAATAGTAGAGCTTCTTTTTCTGTGTCTCTGCTCTGTGAACTTAAGGGTGCATGTCTTTGCTGCAGAGGGTCACCAAGCTAGCCATAGTTGTAGTTAGCTATTATTCACTACACTGCAAAGTTAGGGTTGTGATTTTAAAGAAGGTTAAGAGCAGTCATGAGTCTTAAGGTCTGGGTGACTGACTATAATAAAGCCAAGATTAAATGCAATTCAAGAGCTCCAAAGTTAAAAAAAGCAGACTTGAAAGTAATTAAGTTTTGTTTCTTGGTAGAGGTTGGGAGGTTGGGTTATGCTAGCTTTCTCCCTCCTCTCGTTTCACTTTTCAGTTAATCCTTACTGCTGGGTTCTGACTGCAGGGATCAGTAATCAAAGTCTAAGCTGACATGACTGTTAACCAGATAAACAAACCATATAGTGTTTTGGGAGTAAGAGAGGAATTGCCTGTGTAAAGACAAGATTCTATGGCTGACCTATTTTTGTTAAAGCTAATACATATTGTCCCACCTCGCAAACTGGGAGGGAGTGGGGTTTGTGTGTCAAAATATCTTGCATTTCTTCAAATGGGGAACAAACAAGAGGAATTAGAGATGTGTGCATATCTACAGGGGTATGATATAATAAGCATCACAGAAACATGGTGGGATGGCTGCTATGACTGGAGTGTTGGAATGGAAGGTTACAGGCTCTTTAGAAAGGACAGGCCTGGCAGGCGGGGAGGGGGAGTTGCCCTTTATGTTAGGGATAGGCTGGAGAGTATGGAACTCTGTCTGGGGGCAGGTGAGCAGTTTACAGAGAGATTGTGGGTCAGGGTTAAAGGGAAAACAGCCCTGGGAGACATTACTGTGGGAATCTGTTACGGGCCGCCTGATCAAGGAGAACCTGTGGATGAAGCACTCTACAGACAGATAGGAACAGCCTCACGCTCGCAGGCCCTTGTTCTCATGGGGGATTTCAACCACCCTGACACCTGTTGGAACAATGGCACTGCACGGCACAAGCAATCCAGGAGGTTCCTTGATTGTATGGAAGACAACTTCCTTCTGCAAGTAATAGAGGAGCCGACAAGGAGAGGTGCCATGCTTGACCTTGTGCTCACCAACAGGGAAGGGCTTGTTGAGAATGTGGTGCTCCAGGGCAGCCTTGGATGCAGCGATCACGAGATGGTGGAATTTGAGATCCCCAGGACAGTGAGAAGAGCGTGTAGCAAGCTCACTGCCCTGGACTTCAAAAGAGCAGACTTTGGCCTCTTCAGGAGCCTGCTTAGTAAGGTTCCATGGGATATAGCCCTGGAGGGTAGGGGGGCCCAAGACTGTTGGTGGATATTCAAGGATCACCTGCTACAAGCTCAGGAGTGCTGCATCCCAACTAGTAGGAAGTGCAGCAGGAGGGCCAGGAGACCTCCTTGGATGGATAGGGAGCTGTTGAGGAAAGTTTGAAGGAAAAAAGAATCTTATAAAAGGTGGAAGCAAGGACAGGCAGCCTGGGAAGGATACAGGGATGTTGTCCGGGAAGCTAGGGACCAGGTTAGGAAGGCTAAGGCCCAGTTAGAATTAAACCTAGCCAGGGATGTTAAGGATAACAAGAAGGGATTCTACAGGTACGTAGCAAACAAAAAACAGACTAGGGACAAAATAGGCCCTCTGAGGAAGCTTTCGGGAGAACTGGCTACACAGGATTTGGAGAAGGCTGAGGTTCTGAATGACTTTTTTGCCTCAGTCTTCACTGGCAAAGGCTCTAACTGCATCACCCAGGTCTTAGAAGGTAGACGCAGGGACTGTGAGAATGAAGACCTTGGGCCCACTGTAGGAGAGGATCGGGTTCGAGACTATCTTAAAAATCTGAACGTGCACAAGTCCATGGGACCTGATGGAATCCATCCGTGGGTCCTGAAGGAGCTGGCGAATGAAGTTGCTAAGGCACTGGCCATCCTATTTGAAAAATCATGGCAGTCAGGTGAAGTTCCTGATGACTGGAAAAAGGGAAATATAACCCCCATTTTCAAGAAGGGGAAAATGGAAGACCCGGGGAATTACAGACCAGTCAGTCTCACCTCTGTGCCTGGTAAAATCTTGGAGCACATTTTCCTGGAAGGCATGCTAAGGCACATGAAAAACAGCAAGGTGCTTGGTGACAGCCAGCATGGCTTCACTAAGGGGCAATCCTGCCTGACCAATCTGGAGGCCTTCTATGATGGGGCTGCAGAACTGATGGACAAGGGTAAAGCAGTTGATGTCATCTACCTGGACTTGTGCAAAGCGTTTGACACTGTCCCACACCACATCCTTGTCTCTAAATTGGAGAGATATCAATTTGATGGATGGACCACTTGGTGGATAAAGAACTGGCTGGACGGCCGCACACAAAGAGTTGTGGTCAATGGCTCGATGTCCGGTTAGAGACCAGTAATGAGTGGTGTCCCTCAAGGATCGGTGTTGGGACCGGTCTTGTTTAACATCTTTGTCGCTGACATGGACAGTGGGATTGAGTGCACCCTCAGCAAGTTTGCCGATGACACCAAGCTGTGTGGTCCGGTTGATATGCTGGAGGGAAGGGATGCCATCCAGAAGGACCTTGACACGTTTGTAAGGTGGGCTGATGCCAACCTTATGAAGTTCAACCATGACAAGTGCAAGGTCCTACACCTGGGTCAGAACAATCCCAGGCACAGCTACAGACTGGGCAAAGAAGAGATTCAGAGCGGCCCTGCAGAGAAGGACTTGGGGGTGCTGGTCGATGAGAAAATGAACACGAGCTGGCAGTGTGCACTCGCAGCCCAGAAAGCCAACCGTATCCTGGGCTACATCAAAAGGAGTGTGACCAGCAGGTCGAAGGAGGTGATCCTGCCCCTCTACTCTGCTCTTGTGAGACCACACCTGGAGTATTGTGTGCAGTTCTGGTGTCCTCAACATGAAAAGGACATGGAACTGCTGGAACAAGTTCAGAGGAGGGCCACGAGGATGATCAGGGGACTGGAGCACCTCTCGTATGAAGACAGGCTGAGTTGGGGCTGTTCATCCTGGAGAAGAGAAGGCTGCGTGGGGACCTCATAGCAGCCTTCCAGTACCTGAAGGGGGCCTTTAGGGTTGCTGGGGAGGGACTCTTCATTACAGACTGTAGTGACAGGACAAGGGGTAACAGGTTAAAACTTAAACAGGGGAAGTTTAGTTTGGATATAAGGAGGAAATTCTTTCCTGTTAGGGTGGTGAGGCACTGGAATCGGTTGCCCAAGGGGGTTGTGAGTGCTCCATCCCTGGCAGTGTTCAAGGCCAGGTTGGGTGAAGCCTTGTGTGGGATGGTTTAGTGTGAGGTGTCCCTGCCCATGGCAGGGGGGTTGGAACTAGATGATCTTGAGGTCCTTTCCAACCCTAACTATTCTATGATTCTATGAAATGCCACTGGTCTATAGAGCTACCCACCATAGTATCAGTCTGTCCTGCCTGTACTTTCAGAAGCTGGTAGAGCATTTCCGGAAAAGAGGTAAAATAAGGTTTAAGTTTATCTTGTGTTCTTTTCACCTAGAATGAGCAGCTGTGCATGAAACTTTATAATAAAAATGAACGTTTGGGAAGATTCTTCTTTTTGTTGCTATGGAGTTAGTTTGCTTCCTACCAGTTGAGTAGGAACTGTTGCTGTGGCTTCTTGCATGCTAGATGCTCTTGCTCTTGGCGCATTAATTCCAAATAAAAGCTGAAGTTGGTGCAGTGAACAAAAGCAGCCCTTATGGGTTGCCTATTGTCAGACATCTCGGTGTCAGTTTTTTCTTTGACATGCTCTTATCAATGTTGTATTTAACCTCTTGAATGTCTGTAATGAGGATCTCTTGGTCATTTAACTGGAGAATATAATTAGCTATTCTCTTAATTCTGACTGATAAGAGCCTTTACCTGATGTTTGAACTGATCTCTACCTTTTTTGATTTCTCTATATTCTCTATCCTGCTATCTTCTAACACCATGAATTTATTTCCTTCTTTAATTTACTACATTTTGTTAACATACTGGGCTCTAGTATTAGTCCTTTATTCCACATTGGTTTATTTTTAACTCTTGATTTGCTCGTGTGACTTATGCTCTTGTTCTTATATTGCTTTATCATTACCTTCAGTTTCTCTTTCCTGTCTCCATCTCTTTTCTAAATTGCAAAGGAATATAGAACTATTTGATTCTGAAGACTCAGTGGCATGATGGCTGTTTATATTGGCATTTTCACCTTCCTGCTTTTTTGGGTGATGATCTTTTATGTGTCTGAGACTAATCTATGATTATGCAGCCATTAGTCCAAATTTGCTGTCAGCTGTGTCAAGAAAATAAAAGATGAGGAAATAAAACCACTTCATACCTCTGGGGTTGCCTTTACTTCTATTCAGAAGACTTTTTTAAAAGAGAAGAAATAAAAAAGATCTCAAGGGTAGATAAGAAAGGAAGTTTTAAATCAGAGACGGAAATACGGTCTTCAAGTACAGACTTGTGATGTCATGTTCTGCTAAAGGTCCCAGCAGTGGCTAGTAATTTTCTTGAAGAAAGTTGGTTGGGTGATAATTAAGTTAGACTAAAGCACTTAAAGATTGATCTGTTTTGTTCTTAATATTTCTGAAGTACTTAAGGGAATTGTATCTAATACCTTTAGTATTTCAGTGATAATTCAAAGGAGAGAGGCAAAAGCCTTGGAATCAGTCAAGCTTACTTAACACCACTGTGAGCTATGAATCCAGTGAATTATTTCAGTGTAATTGCAATATAATGTGTCTGTTTAAACAATGTGATTATCATTTAAGTTTTGACAGTAGTTCTGAATTGGTAGTCAAGTATCCTTATGACGATAAGGCTGAAATCAGAGGTCTCTGACTCTATAGGTCCATATGAGTGAGTGGATTTCTGTCCATAAAAAGTGTTCTGCCAGTTAGAATTGAAATAAAAGGTAGCTTGCATAGAGCAGATACGAAAGTCATTACTTTGGGAGTCACACCAGTGGGAAGTAAACAGAGGTCCTTTGACATCAGAAGAATTGCTCTGGATTTTTGCTAATATATCATTATACTTCATAGTAAAGAATCTGATGTGTAAGTACCCTCTCGGATCCGAAGCAGAGTCCTGGGTAGTGATCGTGGTGCTCTTTTGGCATGAATTAGGTATCTCATATTGGAGGACCAGCAATCTAGTGTACAGTCGGCTTCAGCATGCTGACCCAGCTGATTTTAAGCAGACAAGTAATTTTGATAGATATATTAATTAAGGAGGCCATACTTTCCTGAATCTCCCAGGTTTTCTGTTACTGCTTCCCTAGTTCAGCTAATGGAAGATCTCAACTTCTCCCGTGCAAGGTTAGGCAGGTTAAGTTAGTCCTCATTTGCCTCAGGAGCAAATCCATGTGAATCCAACAGGATTGTGTATCTGTTTGCGCAGTAATAAATTTAGTGTACTTGGGAAAGCTTTCAGTCACTGAGTTCAGCTGGTTGGGAATGACTTCAGCCATGTTAACATGTACTTTTCAGCAGTGTACAGCGGGACATTGGGAGTGATCCCTCATGCTGTATGTGCTGAGCAAAACTTGGGCTCTGTATATGAAAGAAGTAGTTGGCATGGGCCAGTAGCATGTCAGAGGTTATTGCCACAGATTACTAATGAATGATACAACTATATTATCTTCCCTGGAAAGGTCAGTCAGATTGTGGAGTTTTTTACTATACATGAACATTTACATGTTTTAAACTGAGGCTATCATTCAGGGAAAAAGTTCTATTTAGTACAGCATTTAAACAAATGCTTACCCATATTCACATGCTAAACTCCTACTAAATCCATGTACTTTGAATACAACTTGGTTATTGATAATTATCTGACTAACACAATGTTGATTTAGTAAGGATTCTCTCAATAACATAGGAAATTATTGAAGCAGGACTTCTTGGCACAGTTTTTCTCAGGCTTTTGACCACTTTGAATTGCTTTTAAACAAGTTGTCATTAATGTCACCTCTTCTTTCACCCTTCGTTATGCCTCTTTTCTTTTCTTTCATCTTGTTCAGTGCTTAAGCTTTGAAACAGGCTGCCAGGACTAATTAAAAACATATTAGCAAGTAATTTACCTGCCATCCAGAGTTTTCATGCCCTCTTGGAAGAGGCTCACTGGCCAAGAATAACTGCTACCATTGCAAGGATGCAACACTAATCAGATGTTGCCATACGAAGGGGAAAACAGCTGCTGTAAATAAAACAGCATTAAAGATGACTGTTGTTAGGTCAATTATTCTAATCCCCAGGCACTTTTTGCACATTGTTTTGCAGAACTCTTCTATTTTTGTAGATTTTAGAGATGGAAATTACTTTAAGTCACCCAAGCTATCTCTAAGGGCCAGATCAAGATTATTCGCCAAAAAATTTTAAATCCTGTCAACTATCGTCTGGAGAGATTCAGGCTCCTAAAAAGAGCTGAAGCATAACCATATGTTTCAAGAATAATTATAGGAATTGCTATGGACAGTTTCATTCACATGTTTATCTACTTATGTTGTTGGTGCCTTTGGGTGGAAAGCCTCTCATAATGGTTAAATAAATAAAGCTGTCCTGTTTGTGATATGAATGATCAAGGAGTGGGAATGTATGAGTCAGCTGATGACCAATTCAGCAGTTTCTTACAGGAAGGTTGGTTGCTGCTGGAAACTGTCACGATGTTAGTGGGTTCATTTCAGTGAAGTTTCCTGAACAAATGAATACTTTACTGGAAGTGTCTCCGCAAAGACATGAAAGGTGAAAAATCAAAGGGAAGTGGGGATAGAGGAGCAGAGGGAGGACAAGAAACAGCACAACTATGTGTAGAGCTTGTTTCAAATTATGCATTTTCTCAAAGATCAGACCTATTTTTGCCTGTTGGTTTGATCCACACCCATATTTAAAATTAATTTTGAAGCCGTTTTGAAATAAATATGAAGGTCTTAGTTACTTGAAATGACCTTGAAATAAAGACACAATGCTTCTAATTTTACCTTAACCAAACAGGTATTTGTAGACACAGACAAACACACATGTATCAGACTGGAGCAAGGATACAGACTTCCTCACTTGAACTATTCAGGGGACTGTAGTTTTCAAAATGTCAATACTTACATGAATTGTATCATTAGAATATATTCTGTTCTAATAGCAGTTACTTCTTAAATGTTGCCAATATCAATATTCATGTGCAATTGAACTTAGAGAAGAATGGCATGTTCTCTTGGCCTGATAAAATTCTTTAGGATGAAAGATGAAAGTGGCAGTGTAACATACAGTCTTACTAGTGAAGGAAAATAGCCTTCCTGGAGTATGAAGGTTTCATACTCTATCACCTCAGTGTATGAGAGCTTGGATTCATAGCCCTGTTACAGCTGCATTTTGCCTCCTTTCATCCAGATACAATTAGAAATGTAACTGTGTTGTCACTTGTTGGTGTCACTATTACAGTTCTATAAGAACACCCATCATGCTGCTACTGTACGTATATGTGTGTCTGTACATCGTAAGACTACAATGCAGTTCATGACATTTGAACTCCACCTACTGATGTTAATGTGCTTTTAATACTGTGCAACTCAGCTTCCTATTCAGGTTCACTCTTGATAGTTTAATGATACAGTAGCAGCTATGTTGAAAAAAACAAACCTAAATAAAGTCCTTGGATGTGTGAGCGGCTAGTGTTCACATTTTAAAAAATAATCTCCCAAGGCAATAGCTGGCTCAAGAGCATGGTAACACCACATGGTAGCTTATTGCACAGGGTCAGTGGCTCAAGTCCACCCCAGGTCATTGTCTAAAGAAAATGGAGTGTGTCTTCTCTGCCAGCTAACTCATAAAACATGCATTCACCTTGCCATAGCTGCTAATTGTCTCCCTTGATTGTCAAACTTAGTAGAGAGGCTGAGAGGTGAGGGAGACCATGAAAAATTAATTACTCTCCCTTTTTAGTAACAATCCCATTAAAGCATGTTTGCTAGGAATTGTGTTTATGAAGGAAAGTGAAAGCCTGCACCAGTGTTGCCTTTATGTCAACAGCCAATACTGTTGTCTTGATTTGTCAGGCTAAACTAGCCTATGTGCAAACTGCCTATACCAGTATTATGTTAAATAAGTACAAATAATTATTTTTCTGTGGAAGAGAACCAGTTAATGGGCGTAATTGAATGGTGGTGAATTAAGATCAGGAATAAATGGTGAAAGTCTGTCTATATGGCTGAGCAGTGGGGCAGATCTTGGAGTCGTGCAGTCAGTCCAGTGTGGGTGAGGAGACCACACAGAAAAATATTCAGGTTAGCAGTGTGAGGTCTCAGCGTTGTGCCTTGCAATTTGTGAAAGCAATGTTCTCACAATTAGTCTGATTCTGGACCAGACCATCAAATGTTTCATCCTATCACACAAACCTAAGTGTGAACAGTTTGTGGCAGGCCTGGGTAGGAAAACTTTGGTTGTGATAAGACTGAAACAAAATGGCCATATTGGTCAAATGAAAAGTTGATCTACTAAATGCCATGTTTTTAGCTGTAGCTAAGCAGCTGTACTTGTACAAAGTGGTTATGAATGAACAAGAGCAGGGTTAACATGTTTGCCCCTGTTACTTTCCAAACTTGTGATTACTTTTTGGACATGACTGTCATTTCAGTGTGTGTTTCCTAATTCCTGATAATTTTTTTTTTTTCTTTTTTTTAACAGTTCCTCTCCATTTGGCACACATAAGCCTAGCATCCATTTTAGCTTCCTTTGTCCAGGAATTGCACAGATCACCTGTAGTGAGCCATGTCTTTGCTTTGACATGGCTCCTAGGATCCTTGTTTGATGCCTGCTACTTCTTGTGATGGAAGCAACAAGGAGCATTCAATCTTAATTCACCTTCTTTGTATCACTCTTGATTTACATATTATATTCCTCTCAGACCATCTTTTCTTCCAGGCTGACAGTCCTTAGAGAGAGGGTTTGATAGCTTTAAGCAGAATTAAGATCCTGTTTGATTTCTTTTTGTCATGTGCTCTTCCTCTTTGCTGCATCCTGACCTGTGTTCATCTCTCTGCAGCCATATTCTGTGAGACGGTTTAAAGCATATGCATCAAATACAAAGCCTTGACTTTTACATCACCACTGAGGGTTAACACTATTGCATATCTACTAAACAGCCTTTACTGAATGCTTTCCTCCCAGGGTAGATGGGTTATCCTATTAATATGCCAGACAGCTAGGATTTTTTCCTAACAGGACCTCTGCACTCATTTCCATAATCAAACGGATACACGCACTGGTTTGGAAGACAGTGCCTTCAGATCCTGATGTGACTGCTAAGCTAAGCAGAAGTGAGCTGCCATGGATATTCCCAAGATTTCAGTCACAAGCAGATTTTTGTGTCTTGATACTGGAAAAACAGTGAGAAGAATGAAAATGTTTTGGGGCACTGGAGACAGTCAGAGCCCTGCCTACTTCAGTATGAAATGGCCCATGTGCAGCCATCTCTTTGGCAGGACCTTTGTAGACAGAAACAGCTTTTCTTCTGAATGATGAAGAAAACTAGGGGAAGGGGAATTAAGATTCTTCATAACTGCTGTGACTTTTGCCATTGCTTTGAGTAACTTGGGACTGACTACTTTTTGTTCTCTCTGTACCTTATTTTCTGTGCTTAGTGGATGCATATTTATAAATTTTATATAGAGTTTTTAGATCAGTTTAGTGATGGGCCAGAAGAAAACCAGAGGTGCCATATTGCTAAGAAAAATGAGAAAATTGATTTGTTAGGTTTAGAGCACCTACATGTACGTTGTCCTAGCCTTGGTATTTCATGGCTTTTACAGGTTTTATTTGACTTAAATGGAAAGAAAGAACAGATAATGTGGGGACTATAAAAGCTTCTGTATATTGCAAAGAAAAATTGCTAGTTATTCCCTCTTCAGACATCAGGACTTAATGGACTAGGCTGAGTTGCAGAGGGATAAGGGTGATTCAAGTCAGAATACCTTGCATCCTGACAGTTTGTGAAGTTAGCTATATGAGAAAAAATAGGAGAAGAAAACGGGGAACTGAGGCCCATCAAAATTGTGCTTAATCAAAGCAGGAATTGAGTTGCAGGAATCAATCTCCTAATGTAAAACATCTGTTAACCTATTTTGAATTGACATTTTGAAGAGTGACTTTCTGAATAAAACTATTACAATGATGCTTTGGGAAACTGGAGATCTGGGATGTAGTCAGGATTCAGGCTTTTAGAACCATAGAATCATAGAATAGGTAGGGTTGGAAAGGATCTTAAGATCATGAAGTTCCAAATCCCCTGCCATGGGCAGGGTCACCTCACACTAAACCGTGTCACCCAAGGCCACCCAAGTCCAGCCTGGCCTTGTCCACCGCCAGGGATGGAGCAAAATACCCAGAACGTGGAATGTAGTCTTTAGCATGTCCCAATCCTGTCCTCCATCTTAGTTAAGGAAAAGGTTTTCATAGGTTCTATATCCCACCAGCCTGAAAACACCCTACTCAGAAGTATCTTGGCTTTGTTTTTGTTAGGCGGGAAGGAAAACTGGGGAGGGAGGGGGAAGGAATTGCTTGCAGTTTGTCCCAGAAGAAGGATCCGATGCTGCTTCACTTTCCATCTTTCAAGAGCTGAGTCAAAATAGCCAGCCTTTAAACTTAACTATGAAATGGCACATCTATTCTTGCTGAAGAAAGCAGCCCTGGCACTACTATTTGAATTCAAAATAATGCTTTAACTTATTTGGCTCTCAGCCACTCAAAAGTACCATCTATTCAGCAGTCTGTTTCCATTACAGGCAGAAAAGGTGATTTCCTCCACAGACCCTTAGGTATAAATTGAGGAGCTTAAAACTCTTTGAATATCAATCAGGCTTGGAGACACATCTCTGCTTCTTGCCAAGCGTCATCAGCAAGGTGATTGGAAACACCTCAATATGATGTTTTTCTTTAGTTCAAGTTGAGTAGAGGGAGAAGCTGCCCCCATTCCTCCCTTTCCTACCTAAAAGTGAACAGCACAGTAAGACAAAATGAGGCTGCTACATTCCCTGCCAACTGCCAGTAGACCTAGGAGCAGACTTAAGCAATTAGTTTCTTCTGACTCATCTCCTCAGTTCTCTGTATCTAGCATCTGGTGTCTTTGAACTCACATGTTACTGCTGCCACAAGGCCAGTCTGGGATCGTGTGCTGGAGGAACTGGACATGCTGAAGAGGAGTCCTGGTGTGTTTGCTCCCAGAGAAGTAACTCAGTGTCTCATGTCAGTCAGAGAAAAGTTTTAACTTTTCCCTCTTTCTTGGAAGTACCAGTGCTACCTGGCATATTTTCTTTTGCATATGTTCAAATGGCTGGGCAGGTGTTGAGTCCCACTGGAGTGTGAGTTCCTGCTGGACAAGAGCAAAACCTTTATCTTTACTCTTTTCTGGTAACAGCAAACACAGGCCCTTGTTGTGTCAGAACTGTCAGAGGGAGGTTTAGCCGTTATCTACCTGTCCTGGGTTCAACTACAGCAGTCATTTTTCTCCTTCTTAGTAGCTGGTGCAGTGCTGTGTTTTTGACTTTCAGACTGGAAACAACTGGTAACACCGATGTTTCTAGTTGTTGCCAAGTCATGTTTACTCTGACCAAGGACTTTGTGAGTCTCATGGTCTGCCAGGGAGGATGGGAAGCCACAAGGAAGCAGAGACAGGACACCTGACCCAAACTAGCCAAAGAGGTATTCCATACCACAGCACATCATGGCCAGTATATAAACTGGGGGCAGTTACCTGGAAGGGCTATATCACTGCTCTGGTCGGGCTGGGTATCGGCCAGCGGCTGGTGAGTGGTTATCTTCTCTTCCCTTGTTATTTCTCTTATCATTATTATTACTGGTGGTAGCAGTAGTGGTTTTGTGTTATACCTTAGTTACTAGACTGTTCTTATCTCAACCCGTGGAAGTTACATTCTTTTGATTCTCCTCCCCATCCTTCTGGGAGCAGGGGGAGGAATAAGAGGGGAGTGAGCGAGCAGCTGTGTGGTTCTGAGCTACCGGCTGGGCTTAAACCACAACAATTCTTTGTGGTGCTCAACATGGGGTGATACAGCGGAAGAAGTGTTTGAGAAAGGGAGGAAAATAACCCAAATCCTGCTAAAAGCCAGTTTTGCCATAAAATGGAGTAAGGTCAAGGGACCTGCACAGGAGATTCAATTTTTGGGAATAAAATGGCAAGGTGGACGTCACCAGATCCCCACAGATGTGATCAACAAGATAACAGCAATGCTTCCACCAACCAATAAGAAAGAAACACAAGCTTTCTTAGGTGCTGTGGGATTCTGGAGACTGTACATCCCAAACTACAGTTTGATTGTAAGCTCTCTCTATCACATGACCCGGAAGAAGAATGATTTTAAATGGGGCCCTAAGCAACAACAAGCCTTTGAACAACTTAAACGAGAGATACTTCATGCAGTAGCCCTTGGACTTGTATGGACCGGGCCAGATGTAAAAAAATTTGCTCTACACTGCAGCCAAGGAGAATGGTCCTACCTGGAGCTTCTGGCAGAAAGCTCCAGGGGAGATTCGAGGTCGACCCCTCAGCTTTTGGAGTCGGGGATACAGAGGATCTGAGACCAGCTCTACCCCAACTGAAAAAGAGATACTGGCAGCCTATGAAGGGGTTCGAGCTGCTTCGGAAGTGATTGGCACTGAATCACAGCTCCTCCTGGCACCCTGGTTGCCCGTGCAGGGCTGGATGTTCAAAGGCAGGGTCTCTTCTACACATCATGCAACCGATGCTCCATGGAGTAAGTGGGCTGCGCTAATTATGCAACGAGCTCAAATAGGAAATGCCAGTCATCCAGGAATTCTAGAAGTCATCATGGACTGGCCAGAGGGCAAAGATTTTGGAATGTCACCAGAGGAGGAGGTGATGTGTGCTGAAGAGGCAGTTCAAGTTCTTTCATAACATCCACTCTAAGTAACCCCTAGGCACTGAACAGTGCCTGCAAGCTATAGCTGCCAAACCAGAAAAAATGTATTTGATTTCACCTCTCATCTCTTATCAAAGCAGTGAGAATCTAAAGACCATCCTATTATGGTTTTCAAGGTCCAGTAGGCATGTAGCAAGAATAAAGATCAGTTTTTTAAAACAATCTTATTCTCCACATGATTGCTCTTTGCACTTGATTTGTGCACGCAGCATAACATTATTAAGGGTAATCAGTAATGCCACTGTTGTTCAGGCAAAGAAAGGTTACTGCACTGTTGAACAGCTCTTCATGTTTGAATCGTGAAATAATGTATCTCGTAGAGCATTCCTCTGGTATGAAATACACTGGGGCAAAACTTAGGCTAACACTGTTAGGATCTGACAGAACACACAATTATTAATTATAAGCGATGGTCCATAGTCATGGGCAACCAGTGCCTTGAGCCAGGATCTAATTCTCCAGTAACTGGGAATGTATGTGCTTGATATATGCCAATACAGGTATTGACTGAACTTGTAAAAGTGAGATGAGATAGCAAAGTAAATCTCTTGGGATTGAAGGACCACATGGAAAAAAACCCTGAGTGATGTGTTTGCTTTTCTTATGGTGTTATTGACATTGAGAACAGATATAATTTTGGAAAATAACACAGAATAGGTCAAAAATGCTCACTTTTGATTTGAAGTTTTACAAGAACTATATTCTCAAAATTGCCACGGTATTATTATAACATTTAATTTCAGAAATACACAGAAAACTGGGGGTGGGGGGGAAGATCTTGTTTTCTTTTCCTTGGAAGTTTTCAGTTTGTTCTATATTCTGGTCACATATTTTGGAGTTATTTTTTATTTAGTCAAACACTCCAGTAGATTTGAAAAGCCATTTTAAATATGTTTAGGTAAAAAATGTAATTGCCTAAATTGTATCTAAGCTGGGGGACAGAAAATAGTAAACTAAACAGAAGTATGACATTTATTCAGATACAGGCTTCTCAGCTGTCCTTCTTAGCCTGTGATAAAACTTTTGCTGTATGATGCAAGCTGTGGTGGTCCAGTAAACCTCCATCTGGATAATGCTGCCTAGCCTTTTTCATTTACTGGTATTATCAAAGCAATGGAAACTTAGGGTGGTATTCAGACTTCTCCACTACTGGTATTTTATATAGCAAAGACATTTTGGAACTTGAATTTGAAGGTTTTAAAATTTGTCTTAAGGCAAAAACTTTTCATGTAGGCATAATTGTTAGAAGATGTTTAAATTCATACAAAATGTGAGAGAGAACATATTGCTAAGAGCAGGCTCACTCAGTAAAGCGGTGCAGCCCTCCATTTACTTTAAACTTAAGCATGTTAGGCACGTGTCCAACAGAGTCTACTTTCCCCATAATCGTAAGTGTCTGCTTTAAGCAAGCTTTTCTGATCTTTGAGTTTTGCAGTCTTCTCTGGCTTTGAAAGGCTGCTACAGCCAATCTCTCTTCTTGCTGAGATTTTTCCATGGCTTTCTTTGCTTTAGGTACTTCAGTTAAATGCACTGTTAATAAAGGTGGAGATTTCTCCTGTGATCTTTTTCAGTCAAAGGTATTCAGGTTCTTAATAAGATTCATGCTATGCCATACTGTAACACGGAACTGCTCCTCTGTAAGTCTCATTCAACTTAGTGGGGATATTTCTATTGCCTTTGGTGTGCTTAGGATGAGTACTGTTGATTGCAGAGTTATCTTGAACACATAGTAATGAATCTCACTCCATGACAGCCTTGAGAGATGAATATTGCTACCTCTGTTACTGATAAGGAAATAGAAGTCTGGAGATCTTGTATGAATTGCTTATGATCATAAAACAACCCTGTTGAAACACTGAGCAGCAGATACCTGTCTCCAGTCCTGACTTATCTGGAAGGCTGGTCTGTCCCGTTGACATCTTACTGGCAACTATTAACCTGTTCCCAGACCTTCACAAAGTAAAACAACAGCCCCTGCAACTGCTACCTACATCTGCATACTTGGTTTTGCAACACATTCACCAGGTCCCAAAGATCTGTCTGCAGAAGCAGCTGCCAATATGAGTACCTGGGGACCTTTCACATTCTCTCTGATCTCCCAGCTGTGCTAGGATGGAGGCAGGGCAAGAAGAGTGACTAACTGAGGTGGTGGGCCAAAATGCAGCTGCTTGGCACTTGACTAGGTGAACCCTTGCTGTAGTTGCTATGTAGTGTTGACTATATGCAGCAGAGAGCATTAGTGTTGTTAGTACTACACAGTTTATCTGTGGTAACCAAGGTTCATATATAAACCCTAGGGCAGCAAGTTGATGAATAATACAATTATTGAATTGTATATTGGGTTTGAATTGAATTGAATAATGGGTTGTTGTTCATAAACACAATATCTCTTTATTATAAATAGCAAGATTGGACATAATTGTGTCTCCTGAGGTGGGGGCAGGCAAGCAATTTGGGTCTGTGTGAAAGAAGGTTCGATAAGTTATTGGGCTGATGTAATATTTATTTACTGCACATAAAAATGGTCAGACTATGCATCTGCTTCTAGAATAATCTAGAAACTCTCTGAGCTGGAAGGGCAAAACTGGCTGATCTACAGTGTGTTTTCTATGTGCCAGAAATTGTGCCTAATTCTACTCTTCCACTACACTATTCCTAACAAGCTGCAGTATCCCTGTATGACACAAAAAACAATATGCATGTCAAACAGGCACAAGCCTAATAGTGCTATTAAAAGGAGGAAAGAGAGCCTCAAATTTCTTATATGTTGCAATTACTCAATAGAAATCTTAATCAGGGAAGTGTCTCTGCAAGCAGGAAGGCTGCAAAATTCAGTCTATGCCATGTTTGCTGCTTAGCTGTGTCCGATAATTTAGGGCATCCACAGAGACAGATGTCTCTGGGTCTTAGTTCATCTGTTGTGTCCACAACTGTTTCTCCTCTGAGCTCAGACAGTGGGACTGCCTTTGGGCCCCCAGCTTGGATGCTTCTTCTGAGCTGCCTCTTTTGGGATTAGGGACAAGAGTGTCAAGGGCTTGCTTCTATGAAGGGTTTCAAATTTCCTCTTCTCAGGGAATGAGCCTGGGCTCCATGTAATTTCTTTCTGGGTTCTTCGGGTTAGGGGTTTCTCTCTAAATTGGGTGAATGACCTGGGATTTGGATCATCCAAGTCAAGCCCAGATTTCTGGCAAATTTGCAAGTTTTACTTCCTGTGGGGTGTTGCAAAGGGTTTAATTGTTCTCTGTACCTTATTGTTGGGAAACACTTGTGCTGTGCAAGCTTTCAGAGGATTCAGCAATGTTTAATGCCTGCCATTTAGCTCTGCTGTTCCTGGTGAATTAGGTGAGCATTCATGTGTGTACAACTAGAAACATGATAATGCTAATCCCAAGATCCAACCAAAACAAGACATCTACAGTGCTATGTATAGTGTAAACATAGTAATACCACATCCCTGTGGTGATTACAGCCTGAGTAGAAAGAAAACAAATGAGGAAGGAGGAGGGACACAGGTATTAAAAATTACCTGACTTCACGTAGGTCTTTCTCTGTGACAGCACAAAACTTCAAGATGAGTCCACTGGGTTAGTTTCAAGACTACAGTTATTCCCACTGAATTTATTTGTGCATTATTCTGTAGGGAGCTGCTGTTCCCCTTGTTATGTTGGAAGGAAAAGGAAGTTTTCCAAGAGAAGCCTGAATAAAAATCCCAATTGCTCTTTCTTTGGGAAAGCCTTTGCTTGGGCCCATGGTTGTCTTTCCTTCCTCCCCCACACCCTTCGCATCAGGCATAGTGTCATCAGTCTCCAGTTTCTCCTTCTTCCTTATACGCCATTAACATCTTGGTCTATCAAAGCGGCAATGCCCAAGAAATTGCTCCCAAGACCTCATAAACAGTTTCAAAGCTCTCTACACTGTATTTTGCTTGCTACAGCACAGTTAAATGTCCTTTTTAATATTTCTGTCCAAAGTAATGGGGTTGAAGAAGGGTGGAGGTGGATGGATCCATCAAACTTCAAGGAGAGCAAGCTGAAATAAGAACATAATAAGAAAGGGTAATTTTAGAGACAGAAGTCAGTGTGTTAAGAGGCTGATGTGCCAAATGGGAACAATCTGAACTTATTTGTTCAAGTTAAAAATATTCTATTTGAGCATCAGCTGTCTCCAATGGCAAGTGCACCAACTGATTATCTGGTATAAATCTACATAATTTTTCATTATACATAATGTAGTTAATTTACTTCAGGCTAAAACTCTCAATCTATTCACACTAAGATTTTACAAAGAACAGGAGAAGGTCACTCAGCTGACCACAGCTCTGGGTTCCTGTGATGCAGGGTAGAAACTCAGAGCTGGTGGTGCCCTGGGGATGTGGAGAACTATTTAGCACACAGCCAAAGCACCTGCTTCTGCTTTGGGATTTCCAGGCAGAATTTTTCAATCTTTTAAATTCTGGGTTGTGTGTGAATACAGACAGGATTTTAGCAAGATAATTAACAGAGCCATCTACATCTGTCTCCATATACAGTCCTGCTTTGTAGCTCTCATCTGTATGTGAGCTGCTTCCAAAATTATGAGCAACTCCACTTAAAACTACCAGTGTAATGCTTGAAAGGCAATAATACCTGTAACTTCTACTATTTAAGAGAGTTTGGATTCATTTTGTCTGCTGGCTAGGTCTCATTTGTCTTGCTGTGAAAAGGCTTCTATTAGTATTGCAAATTAAACTGCTTGATTGTGGGTAGAGCTATCTTCATTTTCCGTACTGAGGTCTGAATTAGTATTTCACTCTTCCTAGGATGAAGGTAAAGTGTCAGCGCTCTCAGATTTAACATCAGCTGGCTGACCCCAGGCTAAGTAGAACGTAGACTCCCTTAGGTGTGCTAACTAATGGTACCTTAGGTGAGGATGAAGATGAGTATGGATGAAGGCTTCTTGAAAATATGCTGGTCACTTTTTGTAGCATTCATCATAAGGTATTGCTACCTTATGAAGGCTTTATCTCTCATGGGAGATCACAGTAACAGTGGAAAAAAAAAATATATATTTTCTAGGTACAGCATGAGACTCATAGCATTTGCCCAGCTCTGATCAGTGGTGAAATAATGGGTAAAATCTCCATTTTAAGATTACCTGTTGTTTGGATAAGTTTATGGAAGCTGTGGCTTGGGTGTGTTTATTTCTCCATTTCTGTGATAGTTTTGTGTATACTGTCTAATAATCTCATCTAGCTGACATTTTAGATTTTAATTTCAAATTGAATTTCTACACATAGTCATTTATGATCAGTCTTATGAAAGCATGACTGAGAAAAATGCTGTCTTTGTTTTTACAATAGTAATTATATCTGTTAGCAAGAGTAGAGGATTCCTCATAATAATTATGATTTTAAGTAATAAGTCACTAGTTCATGACAAGAGCAGAGTTCTTTCGAGAAGGGAGGAGAAGACTGGAAACAAAATTTAAAAAACAAAACAAAAAAAGGCAAGGACCATGGAAAAAAATACACATATAAATGTGTGTCTATGCATACACAGACACCTGTACACAGTCAGCACCAAGCAGAGCCACCCATTTAACCTCATTGATTAAAATTTTGCCTGAGCATAAGGAATTCCAAACTCATGATTTGTGCTCTGCTTGAGTTGTTTTTTTTTTTTTGTTTTTTTTTGGTTTTTTTTGTTTTTTATTTGAAATGTATCTTTCACATCCATTTTTGGTTTTGACTGACTTCTAATGATACCTAGCATTTTCCATAAGTGACACATTAAAATTCAGTACACTTGTAAATTCTGATGCAGCTGTGATGCTGACAACACGTAAGGTCAAAGAACAGTAGGTTCTGGTCATATATTCTGTTGCTGAGAATATGTTATCTTTCATTATTCATATTAATTAGGTATCCATTCAGAGAAAGTAGGAGCTAAGGAAAATATTGTAGATCCTCATTTTAAATCAGTTGTTAAAAGTTCTGGTATTAGGACCCGTCATTAACAAATCCATGTCTAATTCACAGGACCATATAGGACAGAAGCTGAGTTCCAGCTTCAGTGTGAAGGAAATTGTATTAATTATAGTGAAGATATTGCCAATCACCATGGCAGAAGTGTCATGTAGCCTGTTTTTTCAGATTCAGAAAAAATTGGCAGCTGAATTAGATTTGCCTCAAATAATAATGACACAGAGCAGCAAGCTGTAGGAAAGAAGAAAGTCTTGAAAACCAGCATAAAGCATAGGCAGGACCACCAATTTAACATACCAGACAAGAATGGTTGATACTCAAAACATCTGTAAAGCATGTGTTTTCTTCCCTCCGGAACTATGGCCTGGTTTTCATTTTGTTTGTGTTTTCCTTGTTTATTTTGCATTATTGCTTTAGCTCATCAGGGATCTGGTAGGGCTCAAGAAATATTGGCTCCATTTCTGTCTCTCTGAGCTTTCAGTGTGACCCTTAGTATGTGATTTTATATCTCCAGTTCCTGAATGCATACAAAATAATATTTTTCTACCTCATCAGGATGTTATGAGGCTACAGTACATCTAATAACCTTGAGATGCTCAGGTATTTGGGTGGTGATAGACATGTCAATGGCTATCAGAGAGAACTAGACAAATCTCAGCTACCTCAGTTCACCCCTCCTGAAATTTTGTATTATTACATCATGATGTAATAAGGTAAGAATGGATCACTTGAACGTTTTTACTCATGGATGAAAATCACCTGCCATTCATCGTGTCTTATTGTCCTAGGTTCAGCAGTAGCAGTTTTGCTCCTTCTTAGTAGCTGGTGCAAGCTCTGTGTTTTGACTTCCAGCCTGGGAACAGAGCTGATAACACCGATTGTTTTTAATTGTTGCTAAGTAATGTTTATTCTGGCTAAGGACTTTGGAAGTCTCATGCTCTGCCAGGGACGAGGGGAGGCTGGGAGGAAGCAGAGACAGGACACCTGACCCAAGCTAGCCAAAGAGGTATTCCACACTGCAGTATGTCATGCCCGGGGAGGTAACTGGGAGTTACCCGGAAGAGCATGGGCACTCTTTGTGGGGGGTCGAACTCGTTTGGTGGTGGTATTGTATTCTCTTCTCTTGTTATTTTCTCTTATTATCATTGGTGGTAGCAGTACTGATTTGTTTTATACCCTAGTTACTGGGCTGTCCTTATCTCAACCCGTGGGAGTTACATTCTCTCAATTCTCCTCCTCGTCCCTCCAGGAGCAGGGGGGGTGTGGGGGGTGGGGGGGGTGTGGTGGTGGGGTGGAGGAGGAAAGAAAGAGGGAGAAAAGGTGGGGGGAGTGAGTGGATGAGCTGTGTGGCTCGGTTTAAACCACGACACTTTTCAATCAATTTCAACAACTGCTGAAATAGCCACCTTGTTTCAATCAGTGCAAAACAAAACAGGCCTTCCTATCCTTTTTATCACATCTTTTTGGAGAAGGAGGGCATTTTTATATCCTTTTCTTGCAACCCTTTGGTTTAAGATCAAGGTTACTCATCAGATATAACCTGGCTTGTACTGTCAACTATCTCTCATCTAGGATTAAATCGAACAAAGTCACATAATAAGGGGGATGTGAAAAAAAAAAGCCAAACTCTTAAATAATTTAAACTCATTACACTACTAATCCTTCCATTCTCCTAGGCTCCCCAGAGGTGTATTAGGAGGTAATTGAAAACACTTTAATACACTGAAAAGACATTTGAGACTACTATAGTCAGTCCTTGGTAACTCTCTGCTTCTTTGCTGGCTGTTTAGTAATAAGGAAGAAGAGCTCACTTAGAGAAGAGAGAAAAAAAAAAAAAAGGAAAAAAACACCCAACATATTGAAACAAAACCACTTAGAGATAATGTGCATTTACTGTGAGTACTAAAATAACTACACAGAGTTGTCTTTATTATAATGAGAACATATTGAGCATTCAGAAGAATGCATGTAGGATGGGAGAGGGTACTGTCTGATGCTTAATGCAAGGCACTGATACAGGATGCCCCAGGGATCCAGCCTTCAGCTCTGTTGCCCTGTGCACAACCATGTGTGATACCTTTGGGAGTCTATGTCTTATCTGCTTTGCGTGGAAAGTGCTGTTGCTACCTTTTTACCTCTTGAAGTTATATTAATTATTGTTGTTAAGCCACTCTGAGATCCTTGGATAAATTTGCTGTAGAAGCTAAAAGTGTTGTTATTGCTCGAAAATACTACAACAGGAAAGGTGTTTAAATGTCAGTTCTGATTGATAGTGCTTTGGTACAGGATTGAACCATGCCTGTAAAGCACTTGCTTGTATTAAGGACAGTATTAAGCTTCGGCTCCCTAAAGAGAAATTAGGCAGGAATTATTTTAACTTCAATAACATATCTGACATTTGTCAGGCTGTGTTTGGGGATGGGCAATATTTAGAGCATCACTGGAGGCTAGCAGGTGAGAACTGTAATTTTCTGGGTGTGGTCAATTTATAATTCAAAGAGACAGCTTCATCCTACATATAAATTTATTCCCATGATTGTGCTGCTTCTGCCAGTTCACAAATGAAGTCTGATCCAAGGCATTTGATCTTCTACTTGTTTTGAAAGCAATAATTTCTGTCAATAAAGTTTTCCTGCCTATTTGTAGAATTCTGAGCCGAAGTACCAGGCAGAACAAGGAGTCAGTGGTTCATTAGGGAGGCTTTTTCCTCTAGAATATATGATTTTTGAACCTTAACTTGGAGCATAGCATTCAAAAAAATTGTTGCTGTGGAAAAAGTGGCCAGTGGCTTACACAAAAAGGAGTGTACTGAATTTGCCTCAGTCCTGGGCCATAACTACACCCGGGATCTATGGGCTGTCCTAGCAAATGTGAAAGGACTAGAAGACTTCTTAGGCACAGATCTTCTTTCTCATTCCAATGTGGCCAGCTAGTCCAGCAAGCCAGCAAAGAGCAGGGAGTAATATATTTCCTTATAAAAACTTTTGTCACCATTGGTAACTATTGCCACTTAATGTTGCGTAAGGTAAATCAGCTGATGGGCCTGGAGATCCATGTTGGTTCCCTGTTGTATCTGTTAGGTATGTATTAAAATATTAATATATTAAAATATTACTATTTTAAAAATAATTTTAAAAGTAGGATTAACAATGGCTGGACATCTGCCTGAAGTCAAGTAAAGCTCCCAAAGCAGGACCTACATTTTGGGGAAAAGCTAGGTTCCTTACTTTGTAAATATAAAGGGGAAAGACTTCGCTTGTTCAAGCTGGAGTTGCACCAATTCATTGCCCCTGTATTCCGTTGCAAAAGCTTAAGAATATGGAGCAGACAACCTACCCTGGCCATCACTGCTTTCCTTCCTTCACCCAGCTGCATGCCTGCTGATTCCTACTTGGTTTACTTTCTTTACTGACATTGTGCCTTGTAGCAAGGGAAATGCAAGCTTGTCAGACTTGGTTCTGCTCTAGCCCTTGAACTGTTGCTTCTCACTGTGTGGATTAGTACCACCTGTGTCAGCTAGATGGGCACAAATGTCTATAGGGGAAAGATAAATAAGATTTACACATGGCTTGTCATTGGCCAGAAAACAGGACCCAATAGGTGATTTTCATTCACTTTCCTTAACAGTTAACTTCCTTTTGTGTTCACAGTCATTAGACCGTGTACCCGAAACTCTTCAGTTAGAAGAGTTAAAACCTGATGCAATTTTCCATTGTAAGGAAGAATATACACCACAGCATAGGCCCCCAACATGTCACAGCTGCCGACAGTTATGTAATGTCTCTGTAGCAATCACAGAAATTTCTTCTGCTGAAAAGTATTTAAACGCTATTTATTTTGAAATGTAATTTAATAGCTGTTAGATAGGAAAGATCTTGGTCTTTGCAATTTATTTGCTTTCTCTAAGCTCCCCATCTCCTAATAAAATTACCCACAATAGCAAGTAAGGAACTCTCATTTTCTAAGCGCGGACTCTCACATAACACTTTCATTCATGTTTTGATTTCAATGGCATTAACAAGTTTTATGCTGCAAGAGGACCTACCCTTCACACTGTAATGCTGATGAAGGCTGATCATATTTTTCTACTGTAATTTCATAAACAGCAAAAAAAAAAAAAGATAATAATATTGACTTGCACGCCTTAGATGAATTTTGAGGGGATCGGTAGTGTATGTAATGTGCTCTGGAATTGATGCTCTAAGGGCTATTGGAAAACTGCCTTTCTGACGTATTTTCAGACACTAGCAATGCAGCTGTGTTAAGTCATTGAATGAGCAACCCCACATAAAACACCTAAATAACAGAATTCAATAAAATAACTTCAAAAGCCCACTGAAAAGAGGAGATCCATTTTATGTGTCTAAATATATCATTCATCTTTCTGGACTTCCAGCTGGAATATACTGGTGGAGAGTTGAGAGGTATCAGCCTCACTGCTTTGAGTACTGTTGTTATGCATAGTAACAGCAGTGCTGAAACCCTGGCAGGTACTTCCCTTCAGAAAAGGGTGTCCTTAATTCAGCTCTTTCTTGAATCTGTAGTAATACAAGTAGAATTATGAAAATGAAGAAAGGTAGTCTACTTTGCATTATTGTGACTGAGATAGGGCCTAGATTCTTAAATGAACTTTGCAGAGATTAGATAATTTAACTATCCAGGTTAACGGCTAACAAGGAACTACCCTGTGATGACAGGCAGAACATCAGGGAACTGGAAATTCGTGGTATCCAAACACTACACCAGATGACTGAGTCTGCAGTTACCAGGAAAGAGCTAATCTATGCCATTGTCTAGTAAACTCAAAATTCCTCTGTCTCTGTAGTGATAATACTTCATCATTTCAAAATTTGCATATAGCTCATTGCAAAGGAGGAAAAGCTGAAGTTCTATTGCAGGTATTTCACTTTTTCTGCTTTTAAATATAAAATATTAAAGTCTAAGATGTAGTTAATATTGTAGATGTAATATTACTCAGAATTTAAAAATGCAGTAGGAAATAAAAAAATAAATAAATATTTTTGGTGGTTTGGTTTTTTTTAACAATTATTTTTTTTTCCAGCTGCTCTGAGTAGAAGCATCAGGTAAAATACACAATTTTATGAAACAGTTCATTATTGAGTGTCCTGGGTTTACCAGGAGCCGTTTTGCTCCTTCTTAGTAACTGGTGCAAGCTCTGTGTTTTGACTTCCAGCCTGGGAACAGAGCTGATAACACCGATTGTTTTTAATTGTTGTTAAGTAATGTTTATTCTGGCCAAGGACTTTGTGAGTCTCATGCTCTGTTGGGGACGAGGGGAGGCCAGGAGGAAGCAGAGACAGGACACCTGACCCAAACTAGCCAAAGAGGTATTCCATACGACAGCACATCATGCCCGGGGAGGTAACTGGGAGTTACCCAGAAGGGCACGGTCTCTCTTCAGGGGGGTGTTGAACTCGTTCGGCAGTGGTATTGTATTCTCTTCTCTTGTTATTTTCTCTTATCATCATTGCTGGTAGCAGCAGTGATTTGTGTTATACCTTAGTTACTGGGCTGTTCTTATCTCAGCCCGTGGGAGTTACATTCTCTTGATTCTCCGCCCCATCCCTCTGGGAGCAGGGAGGGTCAGGGTGGTGGTGAGTGGACGAGTTGTGTGGATTGGTTTAAACCACGACATTGAGAAATACACTGTTTGGGAAACCTCCTGCCCAACTTTTGTCTAAAAACCAGCTAGATCTACTTTAGAAATTTATTAACCTCAGCTGCTCTAATTTCTGCTTGGGCTAGGCAGCTCAGGAACAGAGCTGTAATTGGCTGATACCAGTTCCTTGAGTATCTTGTCTCTTCCTCATACTAAGCTGTCTTCTGATGCTGGAGAAAGAAAAAGACTATGTATATAAGTATATATACATGTGCTGTGATTTTTTTTTTTTTTTTTTGTTTTGTTACATGTACTCCAGAGATAACTGTCAAACTCTTAAACTGATATATTTCTATCATGGGGACCTGTACAGTTGCAGCATTTCCTTCACAGAAGGAAGCTGGCTAGAAGCCACTGTTTCACAGGCCTTGTGCTTTTGGAGATGTGAGTTGCTCTGTAGGGAATAGAGTACAGTGTAGGTGGTTTCTGATAATGGACGTTTTGGCAAGCTGCCTGAGATGTTTTACTTATTCAGCTAGGGATTCTTGCTTTAATATGCTCTTTTATAACCTGTGCTGCATGATGCTCACAAAGCTGCCATGCAAATATATTAGCTAGTGCAGGAAATAGCTGTATGGCGGTGTTCAAGGCCAGGTTGGATGAAGCCTTGGGTGGGATGGTTTAGTGTGAGGTGTCTCTGCCTATGGCAGGGGGGTTGGAACTAGATGATCTTGAGGTCCTTTCCAACCCTAACTATTCTATGATTCTATGAAATCTGAAGTGCCTTCAAGTAACAGCTTTTGCCAATACACCATATTACTCTGGATTTCCACTCAAAAAGAATCTTGTCTTTTGCCTCCAGGACTAATCTATCTGAGATAATGGTGCTTGTCTCTCCAGGTTTATGGCAAGACTCTGCAAGGGTTTTTGTAATATTGATGACAAGGTTAGAAAATGGTACTTCTGTCTTTTGAAGTATCTATGTAAAAGGCATATTCTAGTTGTTAACTATTCTTCTAGTTGTCTAGAAGAATAACATCAAAAATATGACCAAGTAGGCAAATTGAAGATATAACTGGGTAAAAGGTATGTATGAACAACTTTAACAGTGGAAGTTGAGTGCATTCAATATTTCTTGAACTTTACAGAAGTTACCGAGACTACTGGGTGTTGTTTTGTTTTGGCTTTTTTTTTTTTTTCTGTAATTTCTCTTTTAAATATATGAATAGATAATGTAGTCATTAAAGATATAATAAAGACCTTTATCTGTGTGGTTAAATGGAACTTTTTAGTTTGTAATTATTGGTACAATAAACATAGCTTTTCTGAATACTTATTTATCTCTCAAAAATCTTAAAGAACGTTGTTAATTGTTCTTTGGTTGCCAGTTAACAGAATTTTGTTTTGGTTTAGGTTTTACAGATTCTACTGTTAACATCACTGTATTTAATATTTTCCTTTTGGTAGAGGAATTGCATGTGCTACTTTAACTTCTTCGTGGTGTTTGAAATGTAGGGTTAAAAAATTAGGCATTATGGTAGTAGTATTGCATAGATAACAAGTCTAGAGATAAAACAGGTACATACCAGTATTATCATTAATGAGAATGAGATCACGCAACTTTTTTTACGTTAAGGGACCTAAATTTGGAGTCATTAAGAGCATAAATGATGAAAAATAAAAATACAGATAATCTTAGACATTGTGGAAAAGACTGATGACAGGCAGTATCCAAGCTTAGAGCTGTGAGTGATGTACCAATGCACAATAAATGCTATCAGAATAGTAATATCCCTTGTGTCCCCTAATTTTGTATTGTGTTGGTTCTAACTATGCTTTGCAAAAGAGTATGTGTGTGGGGGCCTTGTTTAGGTAGTTGCTTATATGTTTGTGTTCAAAATGCCATGCACAAATAGATGAAATGAGGCAACTTTCTTGGTTTGGCTAACATTCCCTCCCTGTATCTAATGTACTGTAAAATCCCAGTGAATTGTTGCCATTCATGACTGAGTCCACATTAATGAGAAATTTGGTGCAGTAGGATTGGTTCAGTGGATTGAAAGTGCTGGTGCTGAAGATTATGTGAAGTTCAGGGTGTGCAGGTCAGACTAAAATTAGTTGGGTACCCTGGACCAAACTTCTTCACAATGTCAAGGGTTTGGAGCTGTTTGGTTTTAGTGTGTCCCTATTAAACTTTGAGTGCATCTAGTATAGTCTGGAACAGACCTTCTAGTTCAGTTTCTTCTGAAAGAATCTAGTTTGTTTGCACCAAATAAGCTCTGCAAATGCAGTCTGTGCATGGGTACCCTTTTAAGAGTCACCAAAATGCCCTCAACCATAATGCTAATGTTAAGATAGGTTCAGTTTATCATCGCTTTTCTTGCCTACATAGAATCTAAACTGACAGTAGGAAATGATACCTGCACACCAGTTTGAGCCTTTTAATTAATTCTCTGTAGATGTCAAAGAGCCAGAGGGATACTTGTGATAACTGCTTGTAACAGCTAAGGTGGTTCTGATCTCTACTGATAATACAGAGGGAAATAGCTACATTAGTTTTTACTAGTATAGTGAGCCATTCAGCCCTCTGTTCAGCTGCATTACCAATAAAATAATAATTAAGAAGTTAAAGTAAGTTGTTACTACAGTTTTAATTAAAGTTCTGAGCCAGTTTCACAGTGCAGCTTTGGGTCCTGATAACAACAGATCTAGAGTCTAATTACTGTCATACCAGGTGGCCTGCTTTACATCTAGTTGCTTCCCTTGAGCCTGACAAAAGCCTGACTTGAAAAGTCAACTTTGTTTCCAGTAGAATATGATTTTATTATAGGTGAGGAAAAATGTACAGAAATAAAGGCTTCTTCCCTCCAGGTACATGCTTACCTAGCTCTTGTGCCTTCATTAGGTTCTGAAGCTCTCTCCTGGAATTTTGAATGAAGATGTTAAACACATTCGTATATTGATATCTTTTAAAACTCACCTATTCCTAAGTTGTACACGAGGTTTATGGAAAGAGCAGAGCTATGTAGATATTTCAAAAAGAGGTAGCAATGATGAGTATAAATTATGATAGCCGGAAGAGGAAGGATAAGTTCTGTGAATTTTAATGCAGTTTCAAAAATACCTGCTCCTATTTGTTAACCGGGACAGAACTCAAATATTCTTGACTGAAAGCATAAAATAAAGGCTTTTAGAAATACACAAATTAGGTTCAGCATCTTCTGTACCATTTTATTCTAATAAGCCAGATGGAATTGTTAATTTCTTGAGCTTGTGGAAAGCTATTCTGAAAAAGGGTCTGGATATGTGGCAAAGGGTGTTAAAGACAGAAAAAAGCTTTAGCACTGATCAATAGTACTTGGAAGCACAGGGATTTGTTAAGTGCTGAAGGCAACCACTTATTTTCCCCAGCATCTAGGATGCTGGGCTCATATAAAGAACATATAATAGTTATTATAGTAAGTGTCAGGAATGATGCATAGTAGGGCTGGACACAAAGCACAACTGAAAGACACATTTATATAAAAAGAAAAAAATCCCTTGTTTTAAAGGGCTTTGGATCACATCCAAGCAATCTTTGTCCCTGGACTTCCACCACAAAGTTCTGCAATAATTAATTAGTAGACATAAAAAGGTATGTTGTGTGAAGAACTAAAGAAAAATGCTATTAGCTGAACGTGATCTTCATAAACTACTCAATGTTCTGTTCAAGGCAAATACAGTTATGACCAATTCTTGGCTTGGGATACAGTGAATTTCAGCAACAAGCCTGATGCTCATTTTCAGTTAATGTTTATAAAGGTAGATTTCTAGTGGTGTTTTTGAGAGAGATGTTGGAAAAAGACTGAAAGAAATCAACTTTAGTCTTATAGCTGTGACCAATATGTGAATGTTTAATCTGTTTTTACATTTTGGTCAACTAGTAAACAATTTTTCCTCTGAATGTACAGACTGAGGGCCGACTGTGTTTATACCACTTGAAAAATCAATGGAAATACATTGAGCTCTTGTTAGGCTATTTGAACACAAATTTCTTTGTAATAGAATTTTTTTCTTCTTCCCAACCACATCCTTTCAGACCAAACACATGCTTTAAAATTTTCTTTTTTAGCTTGGATGAATAAACCAGTACATATGCTAAAAATGTAGTGGGGTATAATAGCTAAACAATAATTCAAAGAAAAGCTCTTCTTAGCAGTTTTCAAAGTTTATTATTCTGCGCTTTATGCAGAACAGATGGGGGAAAAACCCACAGGCGTAGCACTGAGTGCAACACTTGTGTGCATAGAATATCCTCAGGTGGAGATGAATTAACTGAAAGAAACCCAGTTTGAATCATGCTGTCAGGAGTACCCAGTCAGCATGCTGCTTCCAAGGGCTGGGAACCAAGGCTGTCCTACCACCTCAGCCAGGGAGCAGGGCAGCTGAGGGCAGCCCAAGCCCCAGGCATCAAGCACCTTCCTGGGACCAGCGTGAGGCAGGGCTGGGACATCAGCCCATGGGTGGGAGTCAGGCTCTGGATCAATGGGGCTGTGATTGGGCAGTGCAGGCTGTCCCAGGGTAAGGACACTGAGCCCCAACAGCAATGCTGTCAGGAGGAGCTCTCCCCAAGACCACCAGCAGCATTAGCTCAGTGTGGTCCCTGAGCCCAGGAAGACAAACCCCCAGGGTGGGGAAGAGAGATCTGCTCAGGGCTCCGACATATTAACATGGAGTAATACATTCTCCATTCTAACTTAATTTTAATTCTAACTTATTTTTTTGCATGGCAAGAATGACAAAACATTTTATCTTAGCATTTACAAAGTGGACACAGTGACAAATTTAGACAATGTTCATCAGTCTCTGCCCATCGTGGTGAGCCTCTGATTTTTAAGTCAAGTTGCATGCTAAAATAGCACATTCTCAGCACTGAGGTCAGTTGTGCTGAAAAAAACTTTTTGGCCTTAGAGGTGAAGCCTCCTCTTTCTGCTGGCCTCTAGTCTTAGCTTTGAAAAACAGACCCTTCATAGAGTTTAAAGGAGGAAAAAAAGCCTAGATAGCTGAACTAGCCCCACCGCAGATGGACTTCCTGAAAGATGTCTGTTGCAGATGTCAGTGTTTAAAAGAGTCTAAAAGATCCTTTTAGATGGAAAATTTCAGGTTAATTCTGTTATAAAAACTAGCTAAAAACCCTTTTGGGCAATAAGAAAAAAGCAACAACAACAACAACATCAACAACAAAACAAAAAAAAAAAAACCAACAAAAAACAACAAAACCAAACAAACAAAAACCCAAGTCCCCCAAACCAACCAAAACCAAAACCAAAACCAAACAATTAAGACTTACTAATATTTTACTTTTACATGATATTTTTTCTCTGTAAAATAAAGCCACTAGGGCATCTGTGGTAACTCTAGTTAGAAGTTTTAGAGAGGACCCTATACCAAATTTTGGGTTATGTACACAGATGCTGCAAGGATTTCCTTTAGCACTACATGACAATCTGTTTGTCTACATCAAGAACCATGAAGATTTTAAGACACGAGTAAGTTTAGTATAGCTCACCTTTGAATATATATAAGCAAATAAACATGTCATGTAAGGAGAAAGCTTACTATTTTTAAAGAAATGTAGGCAACGTAGTCATAAAGTTTCACAGAAAGCTGTCACAATAAGTACTGGTACTTCTCTGATTTGGGTTGGGTCAGAAGTAAACTATTTGAAAACTTTTTGCAACTGATGTCCTGAAAAAAACTGCAGGGGAACAGAAAACAAATGACAGCAAGGATGTTCATGGCGCTCACTGATGACACAAACTTCTTTGAATGACACATTTAAGCTCCACATCCCTTGAATCTCAGGAGGCTTTTGTGGAATCCTGTCATTCAAGGTGCCTTTGCAATGGAACAAATTGGCTGTCACTACTGAAGGCTGTAAACTTACCATCAAAAACAATTTTTCAACTGAATTTTACATTTAAATGCTTGATGAGCATTTGACAGTGCCTGCTGGGTTAATAAATACAGCTTGCTGTGTAATGTATAGCTGTGAATTGTCTTAAGGGAAAAATAAGAGGTTACCCCTACCTTCCCATTACCAGTTATAACTTGTGTATTTAAGTAACTCTGGCATGTTTTGCATTAATTAGAAAGCATGTAAGATGAAAATGGAGTTATCACATTGTTCCCAGTGCATATGTTTTGCTCACAAGCTGGGAAAAAGAGTCAAAGATTATAGACTGCAGAAGTTGTTTTCTGAGCAGTGAGAACTATAGGTTGTTAGAGGAAAGCCAGTCGGAATGTGGAACTCTGGCTTTTAACTCTGGTATTTTGCATCATCCTGTAAAACTCATATCACTACTCTTTTTGCAATAGGACCCTGACGTGGGCAAGAAAATGTGCTAGTATTTTTCTAAGGCCATATATTTCATAATTTATTTTTTATTTCAGTTTCCCATCAGTGAAATTGAAAGAACATTAGTTACAAAAAAAAAAAAAATAAAGCTTAGTTCAGAGGTTCTATTAAATGACAAATTCGGCAGCTCTGTTAATATGGACTCTGAGTTTTCATAATATGCCTTAGATTATATGTTCAGATGAAGAGGTGTAATTGCATTTTCACTGAATTAGAGCAGCATGATGTCTATCAGACAGTATAAACTATTTTGCCAAGAAACAGAAATTTATAATGGGAAAAACTGGGCAGGAGTTTTATGCTGGGGCCCTGCATTTTCACTGTCTGCACTTCAGGATGTAGATAGCTTTAAACACCTCCTTGTCCTACAGAATCCTTTGGGAATGCTGGCAGGAATCAATGTCTTAGTCAATACTGAAATTAAACTGATGGTTACTGCCGCCTCTCATAAAAGCTGCAGACTTACAACTGCCATCAAAGCCACATTGGAAAGAGGTATTTATTATTATTTTTCATAAAGTATCTAGGCTTTTATGGTCCTGGTAAGCCATTAAATGAATTGCTGGTGTCTGAAGATATTAGACTTGATTCATCCTTCTATATAAATTCTTTTTTTACCATTCTGGTTGCTGTGGAGGGAGCTAAAATTAAGCTCAAGTTAGAATTGCACCTTTTAATATCGCTTTATATGTCCAGGACAGAATGAGTCCCAGCATAAATGAGATGCAGCTTTTTTACCTGCATGGGGAATACAAATGAAGCCCATGGAATCAGCAGGCAGAGTCTAACCATCTTCATCAATAGCTATATCAGCACCTGTGTCCACCGAGAGAGTAGAAGGGGAAACAATTCCATGTTTTCAGTTTGTGTTTTTTTTCAAATATGGGGTTAGATGCTTTGAAATAATGCCTGGCTTCCTCTGGAGCAAAGGTTGGTTTTGTGACTTTAAAAAGTTTCAGCTTTTTTCATGTCAGAGTGTCTTAACTTTTTCTTAACTCCCTATTCCTGGCACTCAACACCAATATTATGCAACCAGAGACAGGGGGACACTGGGTCCCTTTGCAGGTTGAGTCACAGTCAAAGATGAAATTTAAAACTAAACCTCACAATTTTGATCATTAGAAAATCCCAGTTGGATTTATCTTGCAAGAATAGATGTAGTAACCTGGCTGAGTCTAGTTCAAACACAGACAATTATGTTTGGTGTACCAAAAATCACCTCTGTGTATTTGACAGCCTTTGTCACTTCCTGAGCCTGAAAACGACTGTTTGGGATGACTTTGACTGCTGGGGGGGAAGAAATTCTCAGTACAGTATGTGTTGTATGGAAAGTGGTATCAGCATATAGAGAGATAATCATTACATTTATAATTGACAAGATGTGAATTAATTTTACTGGCAATTAGTGTGGCTGGCAAAGTGTTCTTAGAAGAGGTTGAAAACTCCCTTGTGCTTACAGTAAGGAGCAGAGAAGCTTATATATTTTATAACAGCTGGAGTCTGTCTGCTTTAGCTTTGTTCCATATCAATCAGATAGACACTTTTTCTCTCCTGTGATCGCAAGTAGTAACAATGAAGACCATAACGTGTTCTGGAGTACAGACAGGAATGAACCTGAGCAGACAAAAAACTCACCAGGTGATCTTCAAGGTTTACTTTTAGTCATAGAACCCTGATAGTACAGAAGATATGAAGAGTAATTTTTATCCAAGATGAAAGTAAACATCTAAAAACTGTTTCTAGTAAAACACACTGCTGTCTGAAGTGCCTGAAAACTGCTTCCACACAAGGAGGGGCATTCCACATTAGCAGGATTCCTATGTACAAGGACTAGGGACCAAACACCATATAAATAATTAGATGTTCTAGTCTATTTATTGGGGTATTAATGCAAAGCAAATATATATAAAGCAAATATATATATATAAATATATATATACAAATGTGAAGCAGGTTATGTACATACTGAATGGGATACCGCTGAGCAGGAGGAGATGGAACATGTTGCCTGGTCAGGGGCGGTAGGCCATACTGATACTGGGAAATAAAGGGTTAACATTGTGCTTGCTTGTTTGAGCAGTCGCTGTGCTTGGTGAAGCAGAACCGTAGGAGTCAAAGTTGCTAGAATGGTGAAGCAGAATTGTAGGAGTTACAGCTGCTAGGCAGAATTGTAGTAGGTAAGATTCATAGCTTAATATTTAATACATTCTTGTTCAAATAGTATCTTTAGGAAGAAAAGGAACAAAAGATAGCCAGAGTAACAAAATTTGCAAACTTGACAAGTTTCTGCTTTAAGATACATAAAATCGGCTTGTACCGAACCTGAGGTTTGGATAGGAGCCGAAACCCTATTGAAAGTCTGCGTGAAAGCAAGAGGTTACTCGCAGTGATGAAGAGGAACTACAGGCCTTCATCCTCACGACCCCCTACCGACCACCACCAGGAGGCACTGCGCAGGCGCACCAATGGGACGAATGCCAGAAAACTAATTATAATACTAGACGGGAATAGGTTTTGCATATGTATTAGGCGTGAAGCAATCTCATGTTTAGGTAATCATTATATGTAATATGAACAAACTGAGTGGCAAAGGAGGGGCGCGCATGCTTTTGGAGGAGCAATCCCCATGAGCCTCAGAGCTGAATAAAACATACCTACCTTACAACTCTAATGAGTTGCGGAGTCTATCCGTGTATCAATATGTCTTCAAAGTGTCCCCCGAATCAAGATGTGCATCTGGCCTTCTCACCCATCTGTCCCTGCACAGGTCCTTATGATGCAGCAGGGAGGAATCAAGACATGACCATTGTGATCAATAAGCATGATTCCTTTATTGGACTTCTACCTTCGGTTAATATATCAAAATAATAAATGAATATGCAAATACTAGGCACTTGATTGGTTCTGGCATAAATAAGGCATTGCGTAAGCTCATCATTTTTGTGGTTAAACTATGTACTTTTATATCCTCTATTTTACGTGCTTATCCTGTTTATTAGGTACTATTATCTGTCAGGGCCATAGTGTCCTTGTCTGTGATTGGCCAGAGCATGGCGCTTCCCGCCAGATGCCCCTCAGTTCCTCATAATCTGGCGCCAGTAAGTCTGCACCATTCTCTAAACAAATGTTCTATTTCAGCTCTTTGATGGGAACGTGACCTTTCTCTGTTAGCCACGTCTCCACATCCTTACATCCCCCCTCGGGCTGGAGTGGAAAATTACCAGTTGCAATATCAGTGCACAGGTGACCAGTGTGTAAACAGATGTTTACCAGTATAAGACTCCCTTTTGCTAACAGCAGTGTTAACTCCCCTGTTTTCAAGGTTATGTTCCCACAACCAATGCCAAACAGTACTTTTCTATTTTTGTGTGTTTCACCATGAACCATCATCTGCTGTCACCAGCACAAGGGGGGGAGAAGAAAATGTCACCTATTGTATAATTAGAAAACCACTTGTGAAACAAAGATGATATTCCCCTGAAGAGCTATTAGCTCCTGCCTTAAATGACTTGTGGAAAAAAATTCCAGTGGGACACAGTAAGTCTAATTAGGATAAAATATTTTTTGTGCTTTTACCTGGAACAGCAATTTTGGTGTAGTATGTGTGATAACTGCAAAGACTGGCAAAGACCCTGAAAGCAACAAACAACTGTCCCCATGAATCTACCAGCCTTTTATTCTTTAACCTAGGGCTTTCCAGACTAGCTTTTTCAGGCTAGCATGCTGGCTAGGAATGTCTGCATCTGTTATGTGTGATTACCTGTAGGGATCAGTAATTAGCAACACTGACAATCAACTGGGATTTGTTATGTGTCGCTCTAAGGGTGTCCTGGGAACATGTACAGGGCATTGAAAGATGAAAGCCAAGCAATGGGGAGGGAAACTGCAGTGTTGCTTGTAGTATGTTTCTTATTTGCTGTTGTTGACCTTGCACCAGCCTCTCTGTTGGTGACCCCAAGTGACATACTCAGATGTGACCTGGAAACATTCTGCTAGGAACACAATCTGAAGCCACACTAGGCCTTTAAAATCTAGTTTCTAGACTGATTTAATATGCTATTACCTTAGATCACTACCAATCTGGCCTGCAGGTAAGAGACCCTGGCTGGAGTTTCCTAATCCATCCATCATTACTTTCTTGATAGTTTATTCCAGTGTGATGCATTGGTAGGATTTCTCTGGACAGTAATGCAAGGTGTTTTGTTGCATTGTGTTGCATTTTCTTGCCCCCACCTTCAGGCTCTTATCTTCCTCATTTTGGACACGCTGAAGAGGGGAGAAGGTTGAAAAGGGAGACTGAAGAGGCAACCTGCCCGAAGCTACCCAGAAAACTCCAATATGACAACAAATGTACCTGTAACATGGACAATCCCTGGTTACAGCAAGTCACCTTGCTGATTAACTGAAGGTATGCCAATACATCAGTTTTTGCATCAGTAGATCTGTTTTTACAGTGGTGACTGCTATTCATCTTTGTTTCCTTCCTGCCCACTCACATTCTTTCCCAAGTGTGCAGAATATCCCCCAGTGCAGCTGTAAATGGGCAAAGGCAAAGCAAATTTTTTGTGTGTGTGTGGTTTTTTTATAATTTTTTATATCTAATTCTGGAAGAATATGGAGAATAACATTTATATGATACCAATAGCTTCCATTAAGCACCTGCTTTTCCCATAGGAGTTTCTTTTTGCTGATAGATTGATTAAATGTTCTATTTTTCATAGGTCGTGCCAGCTTGATGGTGACTTTGAGCAGGTTCAGGGTGGCAGAAAACATCTTGCTCTGCACACAGAGCCATCGCTATACAATCCCAAGACCTTGAAGACAAAGAATGACTACCTCCTTGTTATGGTATCTTAGAGGCATCAGTGATCATGGAGGATAAGTTATGAACATTGAGAGATAAAATGGGTTGCAAAGGTTCTATTCTCATGAATAGAAGATTTTTTCTGCATTTTCACTTAGTTCTGATTGTTTGGTATGGACCTGATACTGTGGTGCAGCTGTGAGAAATGATGCAAACTCCATTGATTTAGTGAAGATAAGGAAGGGGATGTCCACCTGCTTTAAACCTAATCCCTAGTGCTCTCATGCGTGTGAGTTCTTGGTAGTATCTGGGGATGCACCTGCTCAGGTCAGGATCACTGGAGTTATTTTCAAGATAAGAGGAAGTTAATGCATAAGACAAAGTACAACATTAAATTATCTGAAGTGCTTTAGTAGGTTGTGGGTAATAACAATGTAAGGTATTGATTCACCATGCCAGAAATACTCTCTCTAAAAAGCTTAACGATGCCAAATGCAAGAGAAATTTCTCCCTATCAGTAAAATGATGGCTTGTACATGACACCAACCAAGCACTGCTGAACCCGCAGAAAAACAGAGCTTTGAATGACTGCCCCTACATGTGTTTTCCTTGGAGGCTTCCTACCCAGAGACCAACTTCAGCTCTGTTTAGCTTCGAGAAAGATGCAGATATTGTGTGAAGCAATAGCACTCCAGTTTGGAGTATAGATAACCTGTTTTCTACAGCCACGTTTTAAATACCTTTCAAGAGAATTGTCATTCCTTTTCACTGGATTTCATCATCAGTCTTTAACTAAACAAGTATGTGCTAGTAGCTTCTAATGCTTCCCTGAGGACACTTTAAAGGAGGAACTTAAACCTAGAAAAGATCCAGGCCAGTGTTCAGTCATGGCATGTGCATTAGGGTTGTTTGACTATTCATCATAGTCAGAGGACATATGTGGGAGCCTTTTACTATGGCTCTGTGTATTATGTGTAGATGTGAGCTTTATTTTTAAACAGATGTATAAGAGTTTTATCTCTGAAAAAATGTTATGCCCTGCTTGAGGGTACCTGCAAGTCAGATTAATGTGTCGAAGTGAAAAAAGAGAGAATAGAGAATAAAAGCAACTTACTCACCATGCTGTCCATGTCTTTCACTGGAGAGAGATTTAGGAGATGTGGATACGAGCATGTGAGTTAGTATGATACCTGTGCTGGGTACCTGAAGTTTCAGCCAGTATCTGTAAAGCTGCAAAAATCTGGTGCCCAGATCACAGAATCACAGAATAGTTAGGGTTGGAAAGGACCTTAAGATCATGCACTTCCAACCCCCCTGCCATGGGCAGGGACCCCTCACACTAAACCGTGTCACCCAAGGCTCTGTCCAACCTGGCCTTGAACACTGCCAGGGATGGAGCATTCACAACTTCCCTGGGCAACCCATTCCAGTATCTCACCACCCTTACAGTAAAGAACTTGTTCCTTATATCCAATCTAAACTTCCCGTGTTTATGTTTTAACCCATTACCCCTTGTCCTATCATTATCATCATGGCTTGACTTCGCGAATGAAGATTTGGGAAAGGCTTTACCCACCCTTACTGAAAGCACACTGATGACTAAAAAGGCCAATGTGGGATAGGCAAATCCGGTTGCAAAAAGCACAGTGAAAGGTTTCCTTGGGTGGTATAGGCGGGGCGCGATTCTTTCTACGTTGTCTTTTCTCCTCAAGACTAATTCTGTGTGTGTTCTCAAAAGAGACAACGTTATGGAGCGTCCAATGTCCTGAACTGCCTGCATGCAGGGTTGGGACTGCGACTTCCAGTGCACCTTATCACCTGCTGTTTCATCCCCTTGCCTGTCGCTCCAGGGCTTTTCAAGTCTGGGTAAACCCTTCGGGCCTGCACAGTGTATTTTTTAGGTGAGGCACAGTGTGCATGGAACTGGCCCCACCCTTTACAGCTGAGGTTCATCTGCCAGGGCCTAGCAAGCTTGGACGGTGACAGCAAAGTCCTCAGGGCATAGGTTAGACTAGACTAGACTAGACTAGACTAGACTAGACTAGACTAGAATAGTTAGGGTTGGAAAGGACCTTAACACCATTTAGTTCCAACCCCCCTGCCATGGGCAGGGACACCTCACACTAAACCATCCCACACAAGGCTTCGTCCAACCTGGCCTTGAACACTGATAGGGATGGAGCATTCACAACCTCCCTAGGCAACCTATTCCAGTGCCTCACCTAACAGCTGCCTTTCCCTAACAGGAAAGAACTTCCTCCTTATATTTAATCTAAACTTCCCCTGTGTCAGGTTTAACCCATTACCCCTTGTCCTGTCACTACAGTCCCTGATGAAGAGTCCATCCCCAGCATCCCTATAGGCCCCCTTCAGGTACTGGAAGGCTGCTATGAGGTCCCCACGCAGCCTTCTCTTCAACAGGCTCAGCAGCCCCAACTTTCTCAGCCTATCTTCTTACGAGAGGTGCTCCAGTCCCCTGATCATCCTCGTGGCCCTTCTCTGGACTTGTTCCAGCAGTTCCATGTCCTTTTTATGTTGAAGACACCAGAACTGCACACAATACTCCAGGTGAGGTCTCACAAGAGCAGAGTAGAGGAGCAGGATCACCTCCTTTGACCTGCTGGTCACGCTCCTTTTGATGCAGCCCAGGATACAGTTGGCTTTCTGGCCTGCAAGTGCACACTGCCAGCTCATGTTCATTTTCTCATCGACCAGCACCCCAAGTCCTTCTCCGCAGGGCTGCTCTGAATCTCTTCTTTGCCCAGTCTGTAGCTGTGCCTGGGATTGCTCCGACCCAGGTGTAGGACCTTGCACTTGTCATGGTTGAACTTCATAAAGTTGACATCAGCCCACCTCACAAGCGTGTCAAGGTCCCTCTGGATGGCATCCCTTCCCTCCAGCATATCAACCGGACCACACAGCTTGGTGTCATCGGCAAACTTGCTGAGGGCGCACTCAATCCCACTGTCCATGTCACTGACAAAGATGTTAAACAAGACTTGTCCCAACACTGATCCCTGAGGGACACCACTCGTTACTGGTCTCCAGCCGGACATCGAGCCATTGACCACAACTCTTTGTGTGCAGCTCTCCAGCCAGTTTTTAATCCACCGAGTGGTCCATCCATCAAATTAATTTCTCTCCAATTTAGAGACAAGGATGGCATGTGGGACAGTGTCAAACGCTTTGCACAAGTCCAGGTAGACAATGCCTACCCCTGTCCATCAGTTCTGTAGCCCCATCATAGAAGGCCACCAAATTGGTCAGGCAGGATTGCCCCTTAGTGAAGCCATGCTGGCTGTCACCAAGCACCTTGTTGTTTTTCATGTGCCTTAGCATGCCTTCCAGGAGAATGTGCTCCAAGATTTTGCCGGCACAGAGGTGAGACTGACTGGTCCGTAGTTCCCTGGGTCATTTCTTTTCCCCTTGAAAATGGGGGTTATATTTCCCTTTTTCCAGTCGTCAGGAGCTTCACCTGACTGCCATGATGTTTCAAATATGGTGGACACTGGCTTAGCAACTTCATTTGCCATCTCCTTCAGGATCTGCGGATGGATTTCATCAGGTCCCATGGACCTGTGTACATTCAGATTTTTAAGATGGTCTCGAACCAGATCTTCTCCTACAGTGGGCCCAAGGTCTTCATTCTCACAGTCCCTGCGTCTGCCTTCCAAGACTTGGGTGGTGTGTTCAGAGCATTTGCCAGTGAAGACCGAGGCAAAGAAGTCATTCAGAACCTCAGCCTTCTCCAAATCCAGGGTATCCAGTTCTCCTGAGAGCTTCTGGAGAGGGCCCACCTTGTCCTTCGTCTGTCTTCTATTTGCAATGTACCTATAGAATCCCTTCCTGTTATCTTTCACATCCCTAGCCAAGTTTAACTCTAACTGGTCCCTAGCTTTCCAGACAACATCCCTGTATTCTTTCTAGTCTGCCTGTCCTTGCTTCCACCTTTTATAAGCCTCTTTTTTCCTTCAAAGTTTCCTCAGCAGCTCCTTATCCATCCAAGGAGGTCTCCTGGCCCTCCTGCTGCACTTCCTTCTAGTCAGGATGCAACAATCCTGAGCTTGTAGCAGGTGATCATCATCAGGGCAGGGAGCAGCCACCTCACAACTGTGCTGGGTCACAGTGTCCTGTGCCGTCTGTAACCTGAAAGCAGCCACCTCTGCTGCCTTAAGGAAAAGGCCTCCTTTCCCCTCACTGTCACCTTCAGTTTATCATTCCTTCTCATTCTGTTTCTTACCTTGGGATGTGTTCAGCTATGCTCACAACATCTCATTTGTTTTTCTTACACTATGACAACACCCTGCCCTCTGTGTTTCTCTCAGTGCCATTCTCCTTTCTTTGCACAGATTTATTTCTGACAGGTCTGGCTTCATCTGAGCCCAGAAAAGGTTCTTCAATCGATCATGAGCTATTAGACTCCACATATGACACTGTTTGTGATGTAACAGAGGCTTGGGCAACCAATCTGATACAGTAATTTTTAAAATGAATAAGAATGAATGATTATGCAAATATTTTGTGGTGTTCCATATCATTGCTTTAGTGAGAGATGGAAAATTTCATGCTGATTCATTTTCATTGAGTATCACTTTTCCAAACTCATAGAGGCTGAGGTAGAGAATTATGAACATTTAAGAGGAAAAAAATTGACTCTCACCCACTTTCTCCCTTTTTAGAACAAGCATCTTGGGAAAAAAAGTGATTAGTTCTCAGTTTACCTTTTCTTTAGCATAACAGTCTTCCATTTGAGGCTTAATGTGATCTGTTCTAGGATGCAAAAAAACAGTTAGTGGAAAATAAAAGGAGCATAACAAGAAAATATATTCAAAGTGAATAATTTAAGATCACATCCATAATTAATGGCATTTGGAAAGTTTCCTCTAGTGCTCTAATCATACCTCAAAAAGTGCTCATTAGAACAGTTTAGTACAAAACAGAGTATGCAGGTGTTGAATGGCTTCTGTTATATTTTTAAGAAATGTAGTGGTAACTGGTTCTCCTGGCATTAGTGCTCATATTTAACAAATGTTTCCCAATTTAACATATATTTGACAGCTGAAGAGTGTGCATATAATTATTACCTTGTTAAAATAGGTTTGAGCAAGAATGAAGAACAAAATAAGATACTTTTAGTACAGAAACTTAAGCCTGCAGTCTACAGTAGGGTGTTCTATAATGTCCATTGGGGTTATAACTAGCAAAAGGTTGAAGCTGGAAAAAAAAAAAAAAATTGATGTTCCTTGACTTGAAATGGCAAAGCATCTACATTCATCTATTCAAAATTAATGTTGTCTAGAAACAGTTCTGATACTTCAGCAAAACTGGTCATTTGATTACTGCTTGGACTGTATTTAAGTGTTGGTATCTTTTGGCTGGGCAGGATTTTGCTGGTCAATTCCTTATTTATCTTGGAAATCAATGGCAATGACATCACAGCTCCCACCCTCTAACCCAGAAACCTCTCCAAAACTAGATGTTTTATTGGAAAGCCTACAGTCTGAAATATTAATCTTACAAAATCTAACACATAGGCTTAAACTTAAGTGTCCTGGATTCAACAGTAGCAGTCATTTTTTCTCCTTAGTAGCTGGTGCAGTGCTGTGTTTTTGATTTTTTGGCCTGGGAACAGCGCTGATAACACCGATGTTTTTAGTTACTGCTCAAATGTTTGGCCTGACCAAGGACTTTCTGAGTCTCATGCTCTGCCAGGGAGGAGGGGAAACTAGGAGCAAGCAGAGACAGGACACCTGACCCAAACTAGCCAAAGAAGTATTCCACAGCAAGTCATGCCCATGATGTAACTGAGAATTACCCAGAAGGACTAGTGCACTGCTGGATCTAGCTAGGTATTGGTCAGCAGGTGGTATTGTATTCTCTTCCCTTGTTATTTCCCTTATCATTATTATTATTGGTGGTAGCAGTAGTGAATTGTGTTATACGTTAGTTACTAATCTGTTCTTATCCCAACCCGTGGGAGTTACATTCTTTCAATTCTCCTTCCCATCCCTTCAGGAGCGGGAGGAAGAAAGGTGGGAGGAAGAAAGGTGGTGGTGGTGGGGAGCAGACTGTGTGGTTCTGATTTACAGCCTCAGCTTAAACCACGACACTAAGGTGCATTCAACTTTTCAAGAGTCCCAGCTGTATCTAGTTCCCTTTTTCCCAAGCAGTCAACAGACTTAATGACATCTATGAATTAACTCTTTCTACACTGTTCTCCTCATTTCTACACATTAACATTTGACTTTACTGTCTTGTGCAGCTATATGAATTATTTCTTGAGAACATTTCTTTTGTCAGTGAAATTTGCCCTTTTTGCAGGTGTTATTTTTCTATGAACACATCGTAATTTGCATTAATTAGTTTATTATTTGAAATTATTTGATGAATAGTTTGTTCCAACGCTTTTCACTTTTGTAGCTAATACTGAGTTTTTCCTCCCAGTGATTTAACATTCAAACTGTGTCCTACTGTATCACATGGTGATTGTTTCTGCTCCTGCTCTGGATAACACAATTCAATCAATCAAAAAGAGAGAAATGTGGTTCATGGAAAGTTTTCAAAGAAAAGTTCTCTTACTATTTTCCACATTTTTTTTCTGAGAAAACACTCCGCACTTTCATTTTTGTGCAGTGCTTATTCCGTTTTCACAGTTTCAAAACTGCAAAAGCATGAGGAAAAAAGGGATTTTTAGAAGTCTCTTGTTTGTACTCCCTGTTCAAGGAGATGGAGTAAAGTAAATTGAGATTTATTTTATTCAATAGTTAAACATTTTCAGCTGGGGACAGATTTTCCATTGAAACACATTATTTGCAATAAAAATATTTCTGACCAGTCCAAGTTACACTTTCTGTAAACAGCTTCTGCATCCCCATGAATTATGCTTCACAAAAACCCTAATATTTTGCCATATTAGGTAAAATTCTTATGGAATTAAAATGTTCTTACACTATATCCATTTGTCTGAAGAAAGAAAATAGCATCAGGCATACTGCAAATATATGCTCAAGAAAGAGTAATATTTCGGAATTCAGAAGCATGATCTGAAACCCTGTCTGCTCTGTTTGGAGTTCTGGTCTCTTGCTCTAAACTTATAGTAAATTTTGGCATATAGTCACCTTATTTCTGCTAAAATATCTCTGTATATATCCAGTCTGAAAAAATCATCTTGGGTGGCACAAAAAGCTATAGTGTTCTGTATATACTCGCAAATATATACTACTCCAAAAGAGCAGAGTGCTACAGTCATTATTGTTAGAATAATAATGAAATCTTTCTTATTCTAATGTTAATCATATGGGATGTTGAAAACTAGCAGTTGAGCACTTTTCTAGAAAAAAAGAAAAAGGGGGGGGGGAGGAAGACTGGGTAAAGAATTCCCTTAGACATGTATAATAAAAATAAAAAAGTAAAAAATGCAAATATTCCAGCATATAATATGCATTATAATTTTAATTAAAGAGTTCAGCAAATGGGTCTAGGAAACCATAGCATGACTACTCATGGCAAAATTGTGGATGGGCAATAATGTGACACAAATGGGATGGCAGAAAGGAATGGCAGTATAATTAATGTCATCAGCATGTTTTTATAGAAGATGGATCCTGACAAGCAAACCATATCATTTTTGATATCTTGGGTGTGTTCAGTGAAGGTATCTCTCTGATATAATATATCCTAGGCATTTTTGAGACAAGTGATAAACTAGCACTATGTTCTGATGAGGAAATTAACATTAAACACTGTCAAGACAGTCCACAGAAGGAGGGCAGTGACTGAGTTGAGAGTAACTTGTAAAAATTCAAGTCACAGGCCCATGGATTACTTTCTGGGCAGCTGCTGCTGTTTATTCTTGACCCAGTCTAATCTATGGGGACTGCACCTGTGAATACTACAATTGTGAAATTTTTGATGACATAGAACTAGTGAATGAATAATAATGATAAACTGCGTATGGTATAGAGACTGCTCTGATCACTTGCAAAGGTAAAAAAAAGCATGCACTTCAACAAAAAGGGTTTTGTGCAGTTACCTTACAAGGTTACGTTTCCAGGTACACAAAGTATGTAAGTCTTAGGAAACTGGCACTTCATCCTTGAAATCGGTAACTGAAGGTCGCCAAAGCAGTGGAACAACTGAATATGAGTGGGCAATCTGATGTAGCTGAGGCATAATACAGATTTGGAAGAATTAGTTGGAAATATCAAGCATGAACAAGGGAGTACTATTTTTGCAGTTGTAATGGCATGAAGAGGGAATTGCATGTTTTTTTCTAGCTATGTAAATTGTTTTAGTGAATTATAACTGTTACGAGTCATGACCTCTGGTACTAATGATACACCTTTGTTTTGAGTTCTAATAGTAATCTTTCAAAAAAGCTAATGAAGGATTGAAAAGGAATCAGAAAAGAATAATAGGTTTTTTTTTTTTATAGGGTGAAATCAAGAAAATTTAATCCATTTAATGCATCAAAGAGAAAATTAAGAGGTGACAGTGGGAAGAGATGGCTTATAGTAGGTGGTATTTTTGTTGGAAAGATGAATCCATGAGATTCACGAGCTGGAAGCCAGACTAAGGTAAATTCAAAGAGAGTAATTAATCACTGGAACAACTTTCCCCCAGATATGATGGATTATGTGTTACTGGCAGCTTCTAAATCAAGTCTCAATGTCTTTATAAAAGAAATCTTACTGCTTAAAATAAGATAAAACTCTCCAGAAGACATTTATGTGAGATTTTTTGCGTACTCTGTAAAGGAGAAATAGATTTCTGCTCTTAAAATCTACCCCTGAATATTTCCTTTGTAGTTTATGCATGCTATCAATATTTCAAATTATTTTGAGATACGTGTGCAAAAGACACTGTATATCTTACCAGAGGGAATTCAAAGTGAATTGGAGAGCAAAATAATTATGATTGGATTAGCAACTAAAACCAAAACAAAGGTATTGACTTCCAGGTATGCCAATTCTGTTTTGCACAGCTGGAACAAAAACTGTATTTCTGTTTCAAGCAGATACAGATGAAATATTTGAATTTTTTCTCAGATGATGGTAGATGAGGTCACATCTGTTAAGTTCTTTACCACCATGGCTCCACATTAAGCAATTAAACAGCATGTCTTTCTGGTGCACCAACAAGTCAAAGAACCTGAGTGATGACAACTATGATCTGAAGAATCAGTATATGCAATTACATACACTCAAATATTGTTTGAGAGTAGTAGACCATGTGGAATTCTTTTCTCATTGACTATGAGGCAGGCAGCATTGCGTCACTATATGTAGTCTGTTTTTATGGTGGATATTTCTGTGCTGAAATGCCACAGCAGGGTGTTGTTTGTATTGAGAATGAGCTACAGTTACTTCTGATAAAAGTAATGGCTTAACACTGCATGATGCTTTATCATACAGCTCTTAGGCTTATATAGTTTGTTCCTGGTTTGGAGTTTAGCATTTTAGTCTCTCTGAAATTGCACATTGCATTTGTTAGAAAGGTTAGTAATAGCAAGAATTCCAGTGGCCAAACATTTGTGTACTTAGGGACGACTGGAAAATACTCAGGATCATTCCTCTAGATCTCTATTTTGCAACTCAAAGAAGTCTATTTAGAAAAGAGAATGGGCAAGTCTGGCTGTGACAGCAGACAGCAGGATTGCTTGCTTCATCTCTGTTTCTCAGACCTGTCAGAATCAGCTGTGACTGTGCTCTTTAAGAAGGGGGGGGGGGGGGGGGGGGAAAGATGGAAGGGGTTGCTACCAGTTAACAGGGCTGCCTGGAATATCGTTTTACACGTCACTGGTGATCTCTCTGAGGAGTGGTGTGAAATCCATCTAGTCATCTCAGTTTTCGCCATTTATCTGTGCCGTTGTCTTACCTTCTGGGTATGCAGAAATGGCTAGAAAGAAGCAGCTGAAGTGACAGAGTGCAACTGCTTCCCACGGCAAAACCCAAACAACCAAAAAAGACAAAATGTCTCCTTTTATCTTGTTTCTGTCCTGACTGTCATGTGCACAACTATGATACCTTTTTCTCTTCATTGCTCCTTTAATTAAAAAAAATGAACTCACTGCTTCTCTGGGGCACACCCCTAAGAAGAGAGAGCTTTTCGATGAGAAGCATATTCTGCTCTTCCATCCTGTTCAAAAAACAGAGTTTTTTTTCCCTCTGTTTGTCAATCAACATAAAATAAATTAAAAAAAAAGGTGTGGTTTTTGTATTTATTTTTTTTTTCCTCCACCTCTTCTTAGTGCACTGGAAACAAATAAGAAGACAGAAAGCTCCATGCAGTTTTAATGTGGGGGAATGCAATGCTGATGGTAAAGCTGCAGCAGGTGTATGCCTTCGTTACATGTTAATGAATAGACAGGCACATTTAAGTGAGCAGCTCTGAGGATGTGGAAGATGGGGCAATAAAAAGACTTTGATGTTGCCTGGGTAGCTTTAAGCACTTTTCTGTCTGTTTCTTGTATCCAGACTGGATTTTCCCATCACTGTGTGGCAGCAGATCATTTTGTATCTTGCCAGTACAGTGAGAGGAACTGAAACATTATTCTTCCCTCAACCATCCTTCAAATTCCTTCACGTCTTTAACTCCAGGGGAGAGCTTGCAAACCTGAAGCAGCAGAGATCTATGAGGCAAAAGTTACAGCAAATCTTAAGTGTGGAATTATGAAGAAAGTCAAGGGATTAATTGGAGAATATAGAAGGTGTTCTGGACTTGGAAGAAACAGGTAAAAATTACAAGCAGAGGTGAGAGGGGTATGAAACAAGATGCAGAGACAGGAAAAACAAGATATTAATTCAGACACTGAGAGAATAGACTGGAATGGACTGGACTTAAATGGAATAGTTAGGGTTGGAAAAGACCTTAAGATCATCTAGTTCCAACTCCCCTGCCATGGGCAGGGACACCTCACATTAAACCATGTCTCGTGGTTTAAACCGATCCACACAGCTCGTCCACTCACTTCCCCACCTTCTTTCCCTCCCTCTACTCCTGGAGGGACGGAGAGGAGAATCAAAAAGAATGCAACTCCCACGGGTTGAGATAAGAACAGTTTAGTAACTAAGGTATAACACAAACCATTGCTGCTACTACCAATAATAATAATGATAAAGGAAATAACAAGAGGAAAGAATACAACACCTCAACACCAGCCGACTGATAACTCACCACACTGCCCCCAGCTGAACACCAAGCGATACCTTGTCCAACCCTGCACTGAACTGGCCCTTCCGGGGTAACACTCCGTTGCATCCTGGGCATGACGTGCTGTGGTATGGAATACCTCTTTGGTCAGTTTGGGTCAGGTGTCCTGTCTCTGATTCCTCCCGGCTTCCCCTCCTCCCTGGCAGAGCATGAGGCTCACAAAGTCCTTGGCCAGACCAAACATTTGAGCAGCAACTAGAAACATCAGCATTATCAGCACTGTTCCCAGGCCAAAAAATCAAAACACAGCACTGCACTAGCTACTAAGGAGAAAAATAACTGCTACTGCTGAACTCAGGACACCATGTCACACTAGGCTCTGCCCAACCTTGCCTTGAACACCGCCAGGGATGGAGCATTCATAACTTCCTTGTGCAACCCATTCCAGTGCCTCAACACCCTCACAGGAAAGAACTTCTTTATATCTAATCTAAACTTCCCCTGTTTAAGTTTCAACCTGTTGCCCCTTGTTCTGTCACTACAGTCCCTCATGAAGAGTCCCTCCCCACCATCCCTATAGGCCCCCGTCAGATACTGGAAGGCTGCTATGAGGTCCCCACGCAGCCTTCTGTTCTCCAGGCTGAACAGCCCCAACTTCCTCAGCTCTGGTCCCCTGATCATCCTCGTGACACTCCTCTGGACTTGTTCCAACAGTTTCATGTCCTTTCTACATTGAGGACGCCAGAACTGTACACAGTGCTCCAACTGAGGTTTCACGAGAGCAAAGAGGCAGGATTACCTCCTTCAACCAGCAAACTTGCTGAGGGCCCATTGAATCCCATTGTCCATGTCATCGACAAAGATGTTGAACAAGATCCGTCCCAACACCGATCCCTGAAGGACACCACTTTTTACTGGTCTCCAACTGGACATTGAAGTCATTAAGAATCTCAGCCTTCTCCAAATCCACGGTAGCCAGCTCTCCTTGTAGCTTCTGGAGAGGGCCCACATTGTCCTTAGTCTGTCTTTTATTCTCAACATACCTATAGAATCCCTTCCTGTCATCATTTGCTGAGGTGAGTAGCTCGAGAGCGGACACCTTTAACACCGGAGCGAGGGAGAGATCAGCGTCCAGGAGCCTCAACTCAGAGCGGCCAGAGCCACCGAGGGAGCCTCAAGTCCTTGACAGGACCTGCCCAGGAGCCAGCAGCTCCGCGGACGCGAGCCGCTGACTCACAGGGGGCGGAGCCAGGAGCAGCAGCACCAACCCTGAGTGGTTAAAAACCTGTCCCAGGGAACGCAGCGACCAGGAGTGCAGCGAACAGAGGGGGACGAGGCAGTTCGCGCGGGCAGGCGAGTGGGATGGCGAGCACCCATCGTATGGCCAGGGCCCGGCCTGGCAGCTCTGCTCTGGCTGCCCCGGTGGGGGCCAGCGTAGGCACCCAGACAGAGCAGATGAGAGGGGAGGCTGCAGGGCAGAGCTCGGGGTGTAGAGGGTGCCTGCACTGGGCTTGTGAGGGAAAGGTGCACGATGAGCAGGCCTGCGCTCGGTGCTCCCTGGTGGAGGTCCTCCTGCAGTAGGGGCTGAGCTGCGGAATGCTATTAGCGGGCTTCAAGATGTCAGGGTAGCTGAGAAGAAGCAGGGCTGCATGCTCCAGCCCCATACTGTGCAGGGGCCTCAAGCTTCCCCTCCAGCTCATGAAGGAAAGAAGGAGGCCACCAACCCGGGAAATTGGGAATTAGTGACAAAGAAAAATAACAAAAGAAGGAGGAAAAGGACAATTAATAGCAAGGGGCTTCCTCCTAAATCTGTTGTCCCCATGCAGAACCGCTTTGCTGTCCTGCAGGAGACTAACGAGGAAATGCACTTGCACCACAAACAGCCGGATTATGCATGGGTAAAGATCTCTACTGGCGCTACAAAGAAAAGCAGCAAGTTGTAGTAATAGGGGACTCTACTTTGAAAGGGACGGAAGCACTCGTCTGTCGGCCTGACCCCGTCTCGAGGGAGGTGTGCTGCCTACCAGGGGCATGGATCAGGGATGTTACAGAGAGGCTGCCTGCTCTAGTAAGTTCCACGGACTATTACCCACTCCTGGTGATCCATGTGGATGCTAGGGATATAGGTAGTAGTAGACTGGGGACCATAAAGAAAGACTGCAGAGCCCTGGGAGAGGTGGTTAGGGGCTTCGGTGCTCAGATAATCTTTTTGTCAATTCTCCAGGACACAGGGGAGGACCACGAAAAAGCTAGGAGGATTGGCCAGGTTAATAAATGGTTAAAAGGGTGGTGTCATAGTCAGGGGTTTGGGTGTCTTGAACATAGGACTGAAGTTAGTAGGACAGATCTACTGGGGGCTGGTGGAGCTGCTCTGGTAAAGAAGGGGAAGAACAGTTTTGGTAGGAGGCTTGCCAGACTGGTCAAGGAGGCTTTAAACCAGATGTGTTGAGGGAGGGGGGCATCATTCCATCCCAACACACCCAGTCAGTTGCCAACACCTATAATAAATGCTCGGAACAATGTAGATATATTCCAGCTGCTCCAGCCAATGAGCCAGCTTCAATTGGAGCTCGTCTCAGATGCCTCTATACAAACGCCCGTAGCATGGGAAACAAACAAGAGGAATTAGAGATGTGTGCACATCTATAGCCCCAGAAGGAGTCAGGACAAAGGAGGAGTTTTCTTTGGTAGATGAAGATTGGGTTAGGGATCAGCTATGCAATCTGGACATCTGTAAATCGATGGGTCCGGATGGAATGCACCCACGGGTGCTGAGGGAGCTGGCGGAGGTCATTGCTAGGCCACTCTCCATCATCTTTAGTAAGTCGTGGGAAACGGTCGAGGTGCCTGAGGATTGGCGCATGGCAAAGGTCACACCAGTCTATAAGAAGGGCAAGAAGGAGGACCCAGGTAATTATAGACCGGTCAGCCTTACCTCCATCCCTGGAAAGGTGATGGAACAACTTATTCTTGACTCCATCACTAGGCATATCAAGGATGAGGGGGTCATTAAGAACAGCCAACATGGTTTTATGAGGGGGAAGTCATGTATGACCAACCTTATAGCCTTCTATGAGGAAGTGACTAGGTGGAGGGATGATGGTAGAGCGGTAGATGTAGTTTTTCTTGATTTCAGTAAGGCATTTGATACTGTCTCCCACAGCATCCTCATAGATAAGCTAAAGAAGTGTGGGCTTGACGATCAAGTAGTGAGGTGGATCGAGAACTGGTTGAAAGGAAGAAGGCAGAGAGTTGTGGTCAATGGCGCAGAATCTAGTTGGAGGTCTGTGACTAGTGGAGTTCCTCAGGGGTCGGTGCTGGGACCGGTGCTGTTTAATATTTTCATCAATGACCTGGATGAGGGAACTGAGTGCACCCTCAGCAAGTTTGCTGATGACACAAAACTGGGAGGAGTGGCTGACACACCAGAGGACTGTGCTGCCATTCAGCGAGACCTGGACAGGCTGGAGAGTTGGGCGGGGAGAAACTCGATGAAATTTAACAAGGGCAAGTGTAGAGTCTTGCATCTGGGGAAGAACAACCCCATGTACCAGTACAGGTTGGGGGGTGACCTGCTGGAAAGTAGCGAAGGGGAAAGGGACCTGGGGGTCCTGGTGGATAGGAGGATGACCATGAGCCAGCAATGTGCTCTTGTGGCCAAGAAGGCAAATGGCATCTTAGGGTGCATTAGAAAGGGAGTGGTTAGTAGGTCAAGAGAGGTTCTCCTCCCCCTCTACTCAGCCTTGGTGAGGCCGCATCTGGAATATTGCGTCCAGTTCTGGGCCCCTCTGTTCAAGAAGGACAGGGAATTGCTTGAAGGAGTCCAGCGCAGAGCCACAAAGATGATTAGGGGAGTGGAACATCTCCCTTATGAGGAGAGGCTGAGGGAGCTGGGTCTCTTTAGCTTGGAGAAGAGGAGACTGAGGGGTGACCTCATCAATGTTTACAAATATGTAAAGGGTAGGTGTCAGGATGATGGAGCTAGGCTTTTTTCAGTGATATCCAGTGATAGGACAAGGGGCAATGGGTGTAAACTGGAGCACAGGAAGTTCCACGTTAACATCAGGAAGAACTTCTTTACTGTAAGAGTGACAGAGCACTGGAACAGGTTGCCCAGGGGGGTTGTAGAGTCTCCTACACTGGAGATATTCAAGGCCCGCCTGGACAAGTTCCTGTGTGATGTACTGTAGGTTACCCTGCTCTTGCAGGGGGGTTGGACTAGATGATCTTTTGAGGTCCCTTCCAACCCTTGGGATTCTGTGATTCTGTGATCTACGGGGGTATGATATAACAGGCATCACAGAAACATGGTGGGATGGTCCTATGACTGGAGTGTTGGAATGGAAGGTTACAGGCTCTTTAGAAAGGACAGGCCTGGCAGGCGGGGAGGGGGAGTTGCCCTTTATGTTAGGGATAGGCTGGAGAGTATGGAACTCTGTCTGGGAGCAGGTGAGCAGTTTACAGAGAGTTTGTGGGTCAGGGTTAAAGGGAAAACAGCTATGGGAGACATTACTGTGGGGATCTGTTACAGGCCACCTGATCAAGGAGAACCTGTGGATGAAGCACTCTACAGACAGATAGGAAAAGCCTCACGCTCACAGGCCCTTGTTCTAATGGGGGATTTCAACCACCCTGACATCTGTTGGAACGATGGCACTGCACGGCACAAGCAATCCAGGAGGTTCCTCGATTGTGTGGCAGACAACTTCCTTCTGCAAGTAATAGAGGAGCCGACAAGGAGAGGTGCCATGCTTGACCTTGTGCTCACCAACAGGGAAGGTCTTGTTGAGAATGTGGTACTCCAGGGCAGCCTTGGATGCAGCGGTCACGAGATGGTGGAATTTGAGATCCCCAGGACAGTGAGAAGAGCGTGTAGCAAGCTCACTGCCCTGGACTTCAAAAGAGCAGACTTTGGCCTCTTCAGGAGCCTGCTTAGTAAGGTTCTATGGAATATAGCCCTGGAAGGCAGGGGGGCCCAAGACTGTTGGTTGATAATAAGAGAAGGCTGCGTGGGGACCTCATAGCAGCCTTCCAGTATCTGAAGGGGGCCTATAGGGATGCTGGGGAGGGACTCTTCATCTGAGACTGTAGTGACAGGATGAGGGGTTACAGGTTAAAACTTAAACAGGGGAAGTTTAAATTGGATATAAGGAGGAAGTTCTTTCCTATTAGAGTGGTGAGACACTGGAATTGGTTGCCCAGGGAGGTTGTGAGTGCTCCATCCCTGGCGGTGTTCAAGGCCAGGTTGGATGAAGCCTTGTGAGGTATGGTTTAGTGTGAGGTGTCCCTGCCCATGGCAGGGGGGTTGGAACTATATGATCTTGAGGTCCTTTCCAACCCTAACTATTCTATGATTCTATGATTCTCTGATCTTTCACATCCCTAGCCAAGATTAATTCTAACTGGGCCTTAGCTTTCCTAACCTTGTCCCTAGCTTCCCAGACAATCACCTTTGACCATAGAGGTAAGCTATTGTGCAGAAATGCTGATAAAAACCAGCATAAGCACCCAAGACTAAGAATACCTGTGAAGTAGAGTTAGGTAGGCATGTGTAAAAGAAAAATAAATTTTGTCAGCTAAAACCACCAGAGACATGTGGCATAGTAATACGAGTGATGATAGGTTTAAGCACTTGCCATGATGCTCATTGAGGGGAACACATATAATATTCTGTCCATATAAATCTCCATGGATGTATTTTTTAGGGTAATTTAATATCTAAAACCAGGGTATTTTCATTACCTGTCTTCAGTGCAGCGTTACAGATCTTTTTTATGGACTAAAAGGAGCTCTAGGCTCTGCTGTATTCCCCAAAAAAGGCTTTTTCTTTCCTAGAGTTTATGCAGCTGATGAAGGCTGCAGGTCTCATGTATGGTGTATCCTGCAAATCCCTGCAGAAACCATGTCACTTTTCAAGGCAGTGAGAGCAGTCTGAGAGGAGAACTTCAGCAGAAGGAGATACTGGCGAGCACACAAAACTTTTCTTCACAGAGAACTGAGGATCAGAGGCTCTGTTTTGGAGGATTTGTTTTCATTTTCTCAAATAGGCAATTGGAAACTTTGTACATATCCTTCATGGTCTGCAGCAACGGACCTTACTGATGAGGAGGGATTCAGAGACTCAAGTCCTGTCTCACATGTGGATTGCAAGCAGAAATAACTGCTGACCTTGTACTTCCAGGGATGCATGCTGATGAAGTACAAGTATTCTTTCTTTGTTAATTCTTTGGAAATATATTTGGATTAACTTCTGTGGAAATAGATTCTAATGTGGGCTCTAAATACTTGTACTGATACAGGAAGGCCAGAATGTCTATTTGTCTGACTGCCTTGCCTGCCTACCTGTTTATTTGCCTTTTGATCTATATACATTTTTAAAATCTTCCAGCCATACAGACAGACTGTCTCTTCTGCTAAATGGGGACTCCCCTTCTTAACAGCCTGTCTGTTTGAAGCCAGTACTGACAAAAGAGTTTTATTCCTGATAGCAAACCAGCATTTTTATACTTTACAATGAATGAAGGTCTCAGTGCCCTTTGTAAAACGCCTAACTTTCAACACACCCTCTCTTTCCCCTTACACTGAATTAGCACCTACCCATGGCACTAATACCACCTTGCAAATTTTGGAGTAGGGAGTACCTCTGCATATTCTGAGGCCAACTTTTAGCCTTTCAGGGGGCAGAAGGAGCTCCTGGGTTTTATGCTCAGAAAGGATATGACGACAAATGTAGTGCAGGATATTTATATCTGGTATTGGGTAAAAAAAGCCAGGAGGCCTAGACAGAAATCAAGGACTAGCTGGTAAACCAGGGCTCCATCCTCTGTTGCCTGACGCCACAGCATTGATGCACACCTGGTTACCTCACCCCTGCCTGACTTACGGTGTCCTGAATCTCACAAACAGTGGTTTGCTGCAGGACTAGCTTAGTGTGGAAGCTGAAGTGCAGTGTCATGTGGTGGGAGAGCTAAGGACACATGTGTCAGGTACTGACTTGCAGGCATAAACTGGAGCTACACAGGATTTTGAGGCACATTGGTTTTTTTACTGAAGTAAAAATATCTAGTAGGATGTATGTCACATATTTATCATTTCTTGCATTATAAATATGACACATTTATCATGTAGACATGATAAATGTCACAGTAAATGCATTGCATTCGACTGTAGCTTAGCTAAAATATTTACATAACACTCATTTTGTATATGTTATAATGCCTAATCTTGTCCATATAGAACTTCCTAATAACTATTAATGAGTCACAAAAAGTTTACTACAACCTTCATTGCTGCATTACTACATTCTTCTTTGTTAATGATGCTTCCTTTTTGAAAAAGTCTTTTATTTGTGCTTACTACTTAGTATCAAACTCTGACAGTTCACAGAAGTGATCTGGCAAAAGGACAGGTATTACAATGTATTGGCTACTGCTAAGTAAGCTGAGTCATCTGCGCTTATTAATCCTGTGGTTTCAATTAGTATCATTCATTTTTCAGCAGAGTGAAAAAATCCCCAAACTAATATTCTGTGCAGACACATTGCAGGTAAGAGAAATCCACTGTTTAAAAAAGCATTTTCCCTTCTCCTTTCATCATCAGGCCCTTTATCAAATGTGTAGGCAAGAAACCAAGAGAGAAGTATCAATCTAATTGCTGTATCTTTTCTCCTTCTCCTTTTTCTCTGGAATTTTCACAGCTGATCCATGCCTAATGCTAAAGAGGTACCTGTGATATTGTCTTATGGGAGAAGCGGAGTGACTATTGCAAAACTAACACATTTTGCCTGTAAGGGAAATAAAATCTATGATGATTTAAAGAACCTGCCATAGAAAAAGAACAAACTGGGATCCTTCTAGGAACTTCATCTTCAGCCAGAATCATTTGTATTCTATTTAAAAATGCAGGCAGAGCATTGACATCTAGTGTTTGTTCCAGTATTAATGGTCCACAATTCAATTTGAAGTGGAAGTATCCCCCAAATTGTTTATAAAGTCTTTTTAAACCAAAGTTTATATCTATGGGCCTTTGGAGATGCAGCAATTGATTACCTGTTCAAGTCAATGAGCATTAAAACCCAGAGATTCAGAAGTACATTTCACTGTTACAAAACCTCACCCCTGAGCCCACTGATGCACGTTCACTGGTACGTGGTGAAGTTCAGTATAGAAATAAAACATCTTGTTCTGAGACCTAATTGAAGTTTTGTAACATCCAGAAAACTGTAAGTTAACACCTTTTGTGATAGTGGTGGTATGCCTGGATTTGTACCTTTGGTGCATGTCTCAGTGCATGATGGGCATAAATTATGAGATTTTGGAGGTTTTTATTCCTTTGTCTGCTAACACTGTTGTCCTTTGTCTTCTCAAAGCTCCTTTCAAACTGAAGAGCTCTGCCAGCAGTATAAAAGAATCACTCTATTCCCTCTAAAATGAAGTCAATTGAGCAACTACTTTGTAAATCTCTGAAAAGCAGGAGCTGTTTGTGAGAGTCAATAGTTTATGACTGAAAACGAGAAAGAGCAGTGTCCAATCACAGCTGCATATGAAGCATAAACTGCAAGTGACAGAAACTGGGACTAAGCAGGGGAAGGAGTTGATTCAATCTTTTGGAAAATAAAAGCACTTTGAGGAAATTGCTAATTTTATGAATTTAGAATTTAGGTCCTGCATCTTATCTGTGGCGTTTATTAAACTAAGGGGTTGTTGCACTAACTGAAATGAAAGTGGATGATTTCTTGGAAATCCAATCTCATTACTTGAATTTAATTTCCTTTTCTGCTGAATCTCATAGCTGAGTCCTGATGATTAAGCAAGATTTCACTGGATGGGAACTCAACTCAATAGGTCTTCTAATTCTGAACCTTAATTAAGGGTCTGCTGTACCTAACCTGAATATACCCACCATCCCTGAGAGGCATTTGACTAACTGTTGTCTATAAAAATCCTGGATGACAATACTTTAAAGTACCACTGATGCCCAAGCAACATTTCCCTATCATGATCCCTTCTGGAATTTCATATATGCAATGTCTGTGAACTGTGTAGCACATGCCAATAAATGTCATGCCTATAGAATGTCCGCACGACGAAGCATATGAGCAGCACGGTTGCTCAAAGCACACTTTAAAAGTCCTGTGTTATAAAAGTATAAAATTTTCTGCACAGTACTGATCCGTATTCACCTACTTCTGGTTTCTCTTTAGCTTTTAGCAATAATAAGCACATAGCCATATCCACTCTTGTTTGTTTGAGAGATCAAGTGAAGTTATTTTTTTTTCTGTAAGAAGGGTAATGATGTGAGAAAATGAGTATCATAATAGCTAACTTCAATATAAGGACATTAAATATTTTGTGGTGGATTTTTTTGGGGGGTGGGAGAAAGGTAACTTTGTGGTGCATGATGTGTGGGTTTGGAAATCTTACAAAATATGTAGCTGAGATCCACCCGTCTTTTTAAAAAGGGAACTGGGCTATGGGCTTGTCAGCCTCCTCTTTCACCTCCAAAAAGTTGTAGACCTTGTTCTGATAATATAACATGTTTCCAAGGACACAATGTACTAGCAGGTAACTTGAAGAAGCCAGCATGAATCTACCGGGGTGGAATGGCTGATGTTTTGGACAAAGAGAGAAAAGTTTGTTGTTTGCAAGCATGTGCCATTTAGTACAGATTTCTACGCACTGTTCCATAAAGTCCTCCTAGCCAAATTGAAGAGATTGACTAGGTAGTTGATGAGATATTCATAAATACACATGTGTGAAATATGAACTCACTCCTCTAAACAAGATAACAAGGTTTTATTGAGGGACAAAGTCAATAAAGCAAAAGCAACAGCGCTGGGTGCATGATCGTAGCCAGAGGCGCGAGTGATTAGTATTTGTTACAGGTTTACATACTTTCACTATTGCATTAGTCACATACATATTCATAATTCCCGCGTATAGGCAGGGAATATTATAACTAGCTCCAGTAACTTATTATCATAAGTCTCCTCCTCTTGGTGTCTGTGCACTTCTCTCCTGTGATTGTGGGCAGGGGTCTTGAGGATGAAGTAAGCAGTCTTCCTCTTGTGATTAGGGGTCTTCAAGATGAAGTAAGCAGTCTTCCTCACAGTGTACTTTTCACCTTTGGCACAGTTGGACGCCCCAGTAATCACACAACTAGCTAAAACCAGCCATATCTGTAATTCTTCTGATAGCTAGCAAAGATTTAAAACAGTGTGACCTTCCTGCAAAATTTATTGTAGGATGGGCAGACAAGGAGTATCCCAAGCTAGCAGATGTTTGGGAGGCTCTGTCTCTAACTGATAAGTAGAAGGATGGTGTGAAATGACTCATTCATGTTTAGTGGGGTCACTAAATCCTGTTATCTCACCACAGACTTACAACACAAACACTGTTCTTTAAAGCTAAAGATACTTTGGAAGACTAGCGTGAAACAATTAATTCATGTTTAGTGGGGCCACTAAATTCCACAGACTTACAACATAAACACTGCTCTCTTTCTACAACCTAAGTTAAGCTAAAAAGTACTTTAACTCTGTATTTTCCAGGCACTAGCTTTTCTTATATCAAGCCCCACCCCTCTTTCCTTTATTTTTACAGATTCTTTTACTATGTGACTCTGTTTTGCTCAAGAGTTCTGGCCCTTTTTAACTTGTTGTCTAATCTTGTGTCTTTAGCGAGCTTTGTTTCTGTTACTGTAAACTCATACAGTTATATCTATATAACCACACTTATGATTTGAGAAAGCCAATACATTTATGTGTTTATCACACATGGGAATGTGCATGAAATGCATGTCAAAGAATCAAATAAATGTGACATACTGTCTTTCTTTGAAGTCGTTACTCGCATTTGCCCTTTGCTTGCTGTCTACCGTGGCGGAGAAAAGTTATGAATTTAAAGATAACTAAAGGCTTTGCTTCAGTAGAAGAATCACTTGATTATTAATATAAAAATGATAGATGTATATATGTTGTTTTTTATTCTTCAAATATAAAATATTCCTATGGGTTTGGGGTTTTTTTACATTTCTCATGTTCAGAGTGCTAAGGTAATTAGCAGTTTCCATACGTGCATTTACGCATTGTCATGAGTTATTAAAAAGCAATACAGCTTCATAAATATTTTTTATGAAGATAAAATCATAGACAAGATCTTTTTCTATAATTAAATACATGAATTTTAAAAATACTGAAAAACAAGGGTAATGGAAAGAAAATGTGGTGTTTCAGAAATACATTGAGGTTTCGTGGGGTTTTTTGGTGTTGCTTTTGTGGTGGTGTGTGGTTTTTTGGGTTTTTTTTTCTCTTCTGGAATTATTATTCCTTATTTTTCCTGTGAAGTTAGTGCATGAGCTCTTTAGTGTTCCAGAGTGAGTACTATCTTGAGCTGATCCAACCTTCCCCTGCTGATTTCTCCTCTCGTTTTTTAAAAATTAAGAAAACCTCAGCAGTTCTGTCTGTTCTCATAGGTCCTGATTTGGTGAGTAGTTAACTGATTCTGTTAAAATGCATTGGATAATCATGGCTTGAGTTCGCGTATGAAGATTCAGGAAGGGCTTTACCTACGCTTACTACAAGCACCCTGATGACCAAAATACTTTTTCACGGATACCCCCTTGTCGTAGGTAAAGAGCTTGCATGCTCTTGTGAGATTGGGAGTTGTGCTGGCTGTGGCATATGCCTCCAGTAGGGTCTCCCATGCCAGACAGGTCTCAACTGAAGGGTCAGACAAACTGTGTCCATGTGCAGGATGGGCTCACTAGCCTTCTGGCAACCATCTTAGGGGAAGAAAAACACATTGAACATAGTCATTATCTCACTGATTCATCTGGATTACTTATATGCCTAAAAGAGATATAAATAGGATTAAATATATTGCTAAATCAGGCATATACTCTGCCACAAAGTTTTAAGCTGCTGTTTCAGTTATGAAAATTTTGGGAATTCCAGTGCTGTGGAAAAACTTAAAATTACTGTAGATAAATGGATCTGTATGGACCTGCTAGAATTTTACTTATTTGATAATAGTTTCAGACTTCCACTAGTCAAAGCAAGGAGGCAAACCATCTCTGAATTCTTTGGTTCTTCTTAAATTCTTCTTACAGCCAAATGAAAAGTGCTTTAGTTTTGACAAATGAATGAGTTTTTTTTTTGTTGTTGTTGTTTTGCAATTATTTCTAATAACAAAAAATATTTTTACGTATTTAGTATTTTGATGTGGAGCAGGGGAAGCTCATTATTAAATCAGACCTTCAGCTTTATAGTTTGGTGATATTTTATCACAGAATTCTTAATATGTAATTGTTTGTTCACCATGGGAAAATAGCAGATGGTAGTGAAAATTTAAATGAGGTTTGCTTTGGGAAATGTTTTAGGCCCAGATTCTCCCACCCGAACTGAAGTCTCAAACGTTTTGAGGAACATCTATTGAGAAATGTTAATTCATTATTTGACCACCAAGGGAAAGATGTTTTGTTTTGTTCTGTTTGTCCAGGAGAAGGAATGTTAACTACATATCACTACACTTATGGCTTATCTGCCAAATTTTTATCTTTAAGAAGGACCTAGAAAAAGCAATATTAACTGATCTCCAAGGGTATAAGAAAAGTATAAATATGAGGTATAACACAGCATTAAAGCTTCTTAGGGATGAGAGGAGCTGATAAGAGAATTCACACAATACTCTTTCCTGAAACTAAATCAAGAAAGTAATTGAAGCTGAAGTTAGTAGATAATTTTTGACCTCAGGAGGTGGAAAGGATCAAGAAATAGTTTTCTTTTTCAAACAGATGCTACTGGTCCTTAACCCAGGAAATATAAACTGTAATAAGAGGAATGATAGAGTCAAATGTGCCTGCTATGTGACAGCTTTGTAATTGAACATTCTCAATTAAATCTCTTTTTTTGCTTTCAAATAAGGATTTTGACTATTTGGGATTTCTGGAAACTTGATGCGGGAGAGGCTTAGAAGCTCTGTCAAAAGTGGATTTCTGCAATGGTGAAAGTCTGAACAGGTGGCCCTTAGATATCCTCCAATTTTGTGGTCTTTTAAACACTGTTTAAACACTGCTTCTCCTACAAAGGCTGCACGTTTACAGTGGGTCTAGTGTCTAGAGCAGACAGTTCAATTGTGTTCTTTCCATGCAAGTTTCTGGGTCTGGGAAATTCCAGAATAAAATACAATGTGCCTGGCCGAGGAAGACACCAAACTTAGTGCTCTGAAGGAAAATCTGAGAGGAGGTGAGATAAAGGAGGAAGCAGAATTGAGGATGTAGGACTGATAACCCTGAAGTCCAATATTCTTTCTTAAACTACCACACCAGCAGCAGAATGGCTTTTCCTCCTGCCACACTGCTAAAGCTCTGGCTCTTCGTACATCAGTCATGAACTGAAGAGAAGAACATGAAGGATGAAGGGGGTGTTAGTGCATTCAGTCATCTGTATCTTGGCTATTGCTACTAGCAGAAGAGGAAGAGCTGGAACTGCTCGTAAGTGCTTTTACCTGGTTTGGCTTCTTTGAGAGAAATACATCTTAGCTGTTCCTCTTCACCTCATGATACTTCAGAATTTTGTCTCCACCACCCCTCCCAGAAATATGAAACTTATTTGTCATTGTTTTACTGATCTAAGACATGTAAGGTCTAAGTGATTTGACCAGTGATGCATAAGGAAACTTATAATAGAGCAAACAGTTAAATGCAGCATCTGTATCTCAAACTACCTTGCTTCCCTGTAAACAGCTGTTTCTTAGTGAGTTAAGAGACAGAGTCCTGTTAGCAGCCATGAAGCTGCATAAACCAACATTCATTGCCAGTTTAAACAAATTAATTGCAGGGGCAGAGTTCCATCTGTTTGCTTTGGGTTGTTTGTTTTTACTTGTTTTGTTTTGGGTTTTTTGGGGGGGTGTTTCTGTTTGTTTTTTGGGGTTTGGTTTTTTTTTTGTTTGTTTGTTTGGTTGGTTGGTTTGGTTTTTCTAAATCCCAGGCATCCCAAACTCTAGGAAATAAAATTAAAATATATATCCACAATTAAATCCACTGACAAGAGAAATACTTCTATAAAGAGATCCAGTTCACTCTAAGTCTTGGGCAGAGAATTTGTGTGCTTGGCAGAGGACTTGCTCTTCACTGAAAACCCTGTTTGCTACTGTCATAACGGTGTGAAACACACAAGATCAGAGTGAGAATGAGCTCAATTTACTGTCTGATCTCCTAATATAGCCAATGTGATGAAGGTTAATTAAAACTGCTGTCACTTGACTGATGTCAATATGCAATATCTTCTTTAGTTACAGACACCACAAAACAACAACAGACAACAACAAAACAAGCAGCCAAACAAAAAACCCCACCAACCTCCACCCTCCACCCCCACCCACCCCCCCTCCAAAATGCAATAAGACAACTTCTGTGAATTGGAAGTCTATATGTCAAAGTTCTGTTTATCTCCCAGCTGAGTTTTAGGGTGACTAGTGGTGATCTGAGATAAGGTTTATTTGGCCAGTAGCCCAGTCTGCTGACCATTGGGATGTTGCTTAAAAAAGCTCACAGACATCCCCCTTCTTTTTAAAAGCACACGTTACCTCTTTGAAAAAAAAAACAAAAAAAAAAAAAAACAAAAAAACAAAAAACACCAAACGCCAAAGCTGTAAAAAAGACGGGGAAAGTCCAACTAATGTAAATCAAAACCCCGACTCTTGACAGGTGTTTGCCACAGGAAGAGCGCTTCCAATTCAAATCACTGTGGAGCATTTTACCTCAACACTGATCTGTTGATGTTTGACTAGAACAAGCCCTCTTCAGCAGAAGATTAAATATCAAATTACCTTTTGGTATGAAGATTATTGCAGTGTCATCAGGATCAGTTTCTACATTAACATATGCTGCTGGCCAGGAAGGGCATTCAGGCAAACAGAAATTCTTAAGAAGGAGCTCTCCTTCTCCATCCTCCCGTTGCACTCCAGAAGAGAGAGACTTTTTCAGAACTACAGCAGTGGGGTGGGTCTCCATCTACACATTCATCAGCTCTAGAATTAACCAAGCGATGGTGGAGAATAGTCCTGTGTCCGCTGTTCTAGAGCCATAGGAGAGGAATGGTACTGTTCTTTCTGCAGGATGCAGCTGCCTTTCACTGACCTGAGTGAGAGAATAAGACTCTGGGAGTTTTATGGAAGCCAAAAGTATTTTTCTATGATGACAAGTGCTGAAAGAAAAGAAAGTTAGATGTCCTCACTAGTACATCAGAAAGAGTTTGCATGTCTCCAAGCAGCATTAAGGACTGATTTTTATTGAATTTTCTCTCTTCTATATGTTCTTGTTCTCTCATGCTTGTCCTGTCTCTAGGGGGATCATTGCAGACTTTTAAAAAGGTGAACCTTGAAACAGAAATCACAAAATGATTCTCTACAGTACTTCAGAACAGGGCAGAAAAGAAGAAACATGCATGGAGAAACAAGAAGTCACAGTTGTCTAAAGCCTTAGGGGTTTATGGTTCAGTCTAGTTTGCGTATGAAAAATTTTCACAAACCTATGCTTACAGAACCACATATTATTTAAGACAGCAAGAATATCAGCACACAGTTATCCACATTCCAAGTAAATATTTGGTTGCATATCCAGTTCAGAACAAAAGTCAAAGTCGTACATTTTTCTCAACAAAGTTACTGATTCAGAATGGGACCTGACTTACAGATTTATTAACTTCATTCTACCTCTCTTCCCACAAGTTTTTGTTTGTTTGAAAATCTAGCTATATTAATATGATGTCTTTTCCACAGAAAAGTCTTGTTTCATAGCAGTGCATCAGACTGTATCAAACTTGATTAATCCTGCTTAATCTCCAATACACCTCCTGAATTCGCTCTCAGTTATATTCTTTCTTCTATTCTTTCAAAGTCCAGTTAAATATTTTTTTCCATTTGTCAGCTCCTCTGGTGTTATTCTGATCTCACTGTGCCCCAGTCTCCTTTACAGCCATGCACAGAAGTTTTCTTTCACAAAATGTTATTATTCCTTCTGTCTCCTCCTCCTTCATGAGGCCAGATCTGGGCGCAGACTTATTTGGTATAAACTAAATCTATTGAAGGTGGGCATTGGTGCTCTGTCAGATCACCAGCTGCTGCCCAAAAAGAAACTTCTGTACTGCTGGCTTTGAAGGCCCTCTGAGAGGGCCATGGCTTACTGCAATACATTATATTCTTATATATACCCTTATTTTTTGCTTGTTTTTGTTCTCTTTTTCTGCCTCTGGTGTCTAGCTATTTATTTACAAGGAAATGAAATCTGATTCTGGCTCCTCTCTGCTGTCTGCCTTACAGAAGTATCTGTTGAATACATTTGCAAATCCAATCTGTCCCTTATGTGGTCATTGAGAACTAATCAAACTTGCTCTTAAGCTTGTAAAATGAAAATGTGGAATATATTTATTACTTATTTTTTAAAGTCACCATCTTCAAGCTGGTATCAAGTTTTAAACCTCACCTAATTCACATACATAGAAAACATGTTCTTCCACTGAGAATTTGTGAGCTTAGTGCGCTGTGGAATTCCAATTACATAGGTATACCATATTTAGCTGGAAAACATCAATTACTCGATCAATTGTCAAAATGCTCTACTAATATCCAAGTGACTAGGCTCAAGTTTTTTTATTTGGCAACAGATTTTCCTTTGTGGCTTTTGGGTAACTGTCGAGTTCTACCACTCTGCAAGAGGCAATTTCACACCAATGGTTTACTACCTCCCCAGGACATTGTAAATAAAATACACCACTGAACATGAGCCTTTGAGAGGTGTTTGTGAAGAGGGACTATCTAATTAGGCAGATAGATGGAGTTAATAATGATTTACAGACACAAACAATGACATACTGACACTTCAAGCAATCTCATTCCCTGTAACCTACTTTAGTTAATAAAAAAAAGATTAAAGTCCCACAGTGAGCCATGGAAAGCCTGTGCTTCTTTATCCTGCACATTTCTCAAAGTCAAATTCCTCATCACTGCTTGATTTAAAAGAAAAATTGATATATGTGATGGGTTGGTTTGGATAAAGGAATGCTAATCACTGGCTGCTTTCAGTTTATAAAGGTTGCTGCATAGTTAGAAATTTCATCCCTAGTATGTGCTTTGGAAGCCAAGATAATTTAATTGCAGGTGAGACACAAACACTAATGAAAGAAGAACAGTCTTAGGGAGCAAGGTTTTTTTGCGGGTTTTTTTTTCAGTGGAAAATGAGGTCATCGTTAACAGCAAGATGGCTTGAGAGACAGGAATAGATTGGGGGCTTATCAGGCTGCCAAGCTGCAGCATTGGGGATTTTTGAAGTGAGAAGAATGTGTGAGATGCTTGTCCAAATGCTGAGTGAGAAAGCAAGTCCTTGGTGAATAAAGCCAGAGCAATTTTTAATGAAATAAAGCTAGCTCTGATTAGAAGCTGGAACTTCAGGTTTTGCCTATGAAAACTATTCTCCTGTCCTGTCTTTTGATAAGGCCGAGGGCAAGAGCTCTAAAAATAGCGAGCAAGATGAGAGAAAAAGGGAAAATAAACCCTTTCACTATGGCACTTTCAATATGCCTTGGTTTTCAGTCTTCTTTAAGACAGGGGTGCTTTCTTACACTCTATTAGGCACATTGTCAGTACAAATCAAATGCTACTATTTTTATGATTAATGTCATAAAAATCCTGTAAGAAACAGGCTAAAGGGACAAATCTGTCTCACATACAAAAATTATTGCACTCAGATGCTAATCAGTGCATATGTCTAGACAAATATTATTAACATTCTTCGGCTGATTTGTAGTGTTTCTTGCATGGAAAAGCTAACACACAAGTATTATTTACATGTATTGAACTCTCTTTACAGAGATGATAAAGTTCTTGTCTCATCTTTGACTGAGAGAATCATTGTGATTAGTTTTATGTCAAAATTACACAGGACAGTTGGATTCTCAGCAGACAGCAGTGTGACATGCTCCATCACATTCCCAAGTGTTATCAAACTGACAGCTGTTACTGAGTTTCTTAAAAATACAAAAAGGTATACCTGCACATTATTGTGAGTTGTGTGGGCTGCACTTCTAATCCCTGTCTGAATCCCAGGTGAGAAGTTGCAGTTTCCGAGGCATGTCTCTTACCTCACATTGTGTCTGGGAGCTGTGGGAGGGATACTCAGCTGACATCTCTAAAACCCCTCTTTAAGAGGACGGCATTACCCAGTGATTGCACCCTCAGTTCTCTTCCCAGTTTCTCATGCCTGTTGTGGCCTTCTCCATTTCACATCCATATGCTCTTCTGTTTAGCTGTTTTTAAATGAACATAAGGGTTCTGGCTGCCTTTGTAAAACACATTTAGTGCTACAGATTGAGTGATCTGTAGTTGCCATGCTCTAAGTAGTTTTTTCACATTTGGTTGATTTTTTTCATTTTTTTGTTTCTAGTAGATGAATAGAATTTCTGATTTTATCTTTGTATCTTCCTTTTTATTGTAGAGGAGCTCTTTTACTCCAATAAATCATTTTCCACCCTTGAAGAAATGGGAATGAATGAGCACATTACTGCACCTGTGACTGTGAGTACACATTTAGGTGAGCATGCATCTAAAAAATGCTGTGAATGTTTACTGCACCAGCCAACTTGAAGCAGCAAGCTTTAAACCTATTCCATAAACTAAACGAAGTCAAGGAAGAAAGAGAGGAAGAAAGATACATCGCATTTTAAGGTGAAAAAGCACAACATTCTGCATGTGTACACCTGTAAAATGCACCTGCACATGGAACTGCTCAGAAGCCAACTTACAACTGTACAAGCTATGCTTACATTGCACTTGGGAAGAGAGATGATAAACTTTATTACCCTTTCAACACTTGAATCTTAATTTATGCTGTGATTACTCATTTGAGTTAGTATCAGTACTGAAGCTTTAATTTTAAAGTGATTTAGAATGTTTTTCTGAAATGTAGTGGCTTCTGGTCTCATTTACATAGTGTTCACAATATCTACATTGCAGGAAAAAAAGACAAAATATTTTCCGAAAGACAGTTTACTAAATCTGTCACTTCAACAACTGGAAAATAATAAAATTTAAGTTTCTTCTATAGTCCTCATAATTATCCCTTGGACTATCTCTGTCCACTTAGTATAGTGTCTCTGATACCATACATCTTCTACCTCAAGCTTCAAGGTTGAAACTCTTTTTCCAGCTCCTTTTCCCAGACTTTTTCATCTTACAAACAAGAGCTACATGAACTTTCTGTTCCCAGCACCATGTCTTGCCCCTTTCTCACTGTACCCAGGTCTCTTCCTCTTGCGTGTGCCCCTGAGAGCAGTTATCTCTCCTGGAGTTCTTTCCAGGACAGTTAGCGATGGTATCCTTACAACCAGGACCGTGGACCGGCCAAAGTCTACATTCCTGAAGAGAGCTAGCATACAGTTGAATTTTTCCTATTAGCACTGTTTTCACTTGGAAAAAAAAAAAAAATCACTATTAAAAAATAAATATTTATTTTTCCTTTTATTGTGGAAATATTTTTGGTATGCATAAATTTTTTGTTCACAAACTTACTATTACAAAGGTAAATTTGGCAGATTAAAATTACAGGTGTTAGATTACATGGTTAAGGTAAAAAAAAAAAAAAAAAAGAAAAGCAGTAGTACAGTGCAACTGTCAGATTTGAGGATTCTTTAACAAACACCTGAGCCAATTTGTTGAGCCTCAGCAAGCTTGAAGGAGCAAATTCAGTGGGGGTTTGCATTAGAAAAAAATATCATCATGCTGTGGCTGCCATGGCCGTTTCACTTGCTCTTTGGAGAGAGGTTATGCCTCATATGGACTTTCCTGCAGAAGTCAAACAAAAAGTCAGGCAGTAATGTAAGTGAGAAAAGGTAAGAAAGTTCAAAGGGAACAGGAATGAAGACAGGCAAGAAAAAGTATGAAAATACCATGAAACCTGTGCATTCAGATGGCCAAAAATAACTAAATGAACTAATGGGTTATTCTTTTCTTAGAAATGCTGCAGTTATGTTTGGGTTTTTTTCCCTCCCCTTTAGATTGCTGAAGGGCTAATTAAATTTCTGCTTCTGATGCTGGAGATTCTGAGAACAAATATGTCTGAAATGAGGACAGGAAGAGAGAAAACAGAGGTAAATACTCGTTACGAAGGGCAAGCTTTGAAAAAAAAAAGAGTCAATAATTCTAGAGACATTTAAAAAATATATGTTTGAGGCAATTCTGCTAATACAGGTTTTTTACATTGTTCCCCCTCTCCCCCTTTTTTAAAAAGTAGCATATTTAACATGATAAATACAATTTGGACATGTTTATAAAAACACTTCTGTCATGGGGCTTTATTCCTCCTCAAAAATATTGTATGAGATCTTAGAAGAAAGAATAGTGTTCAGTACTGGAATTATCTAAATCACGCTAGCTGGAGACCCAGGCAAAATACTGACATACTGTTACTTTACTGGGGCATCACACAGGATGAATTACTGTTTATATGGTATATGACTATAGTGTTAGCCAGGGCTCCTAATGCCTATAGGGACCTTTGTGTACCAGCCAGAACTTGGCAGCACCGAACTTTTAACAAAGGTGACAGTAAGGAGGAAATTCGGTTTCAGGCTGGACACTATTCACTTGGATACAAAGAAATGCAGCATGTCAGTCTTCAGCTGCTATCCGATGCCCTAGTTCATTGCTGTTCCCCAGATGCTCCCTCTCTCCCTGCTTCAAGCTGTCCAAAGCAATCAGTTTGTAAATTAAGCTGAGAAAGCCTGAGCATTCGCTCTGCTTTGTCTGAACAATGTATTCAGATGTATGGTATTCATCTGTAGATCATGGAAATCTTTCAAGTGCCTAAATTTCCTCTTTTAGTCCTTATAACAATCAAAGAATCATGTGCCTTCTTTATGTGAGACCTTATTGTTGCTCAGCTGGGTCTCTGGTAATAGATCTAATACTGACATCCTAAACTAGCACAATCTCTCACCATGACCTATTTCCTGATAATCTCTGGGTGATAATGCAGTTGTTTTTGTTTCCCAGAGATGTGGTAGTTTGTTTACTCCTTCCCATTTTGTGATGTGTATTTGGCCAAAGTCAATATCTGTAATTGGGAGATGACTGGATATTTGCCATTTTTTTTGCCTGCAGAATTCTCTCTCTCTGGCTTAATATATTCAGTGGCACATTTCTTATACAGCATTATTTCCTCCACAGATACAGTGGCTTATGCATGTGTCTGGGAATTGTGTTTCCCTTTGATTCATTAACTAAGCACAAAGGTTCTGTCCTCTTATTGCTGTCTTTATACACGCAAGTCTTGGCACGTTTCAGCAATTCCAGCTACAGCTCATTTAGGTCTGTTTTCTTTTAAGCCTTGTTTGTTTCACCTTGTTATTTTCACAAAAACTATTTTTAGGTTTTGAACATTCATTTTTACAAAGGTTTTTTATTCCTTATGTGTTTTTTATGCCCTGGTTGGTCTCCCAAGTGTAGCTTCTCAGCTCTGAGCATTTAGTTCATTCTTGAGTAATTACAGGAGACCTTAATGAAAGGAATGAAAATGTAAACATATGGGTGGCACATGAGAGGCATATGAATCATGTCAGTAAGTATAATTGCCTGTAAGAGTGGTGGGCAACCCAGGTGAACATCTTTATGTAGATACCCACTTTCAGTTCTTATTTGGTGCTATGAACTCTTGGTCATAACAAAATACAGGTCTAAAGACTTCTATCTCAGTTAAGGCAAACTGTTTTTTCTACAGGCATTCAGTTTGAACCCACTAGGCAAATGCTGTCATATATTTGGGGAACAGATTTGCTGTTATATTAAAAGTATTGTGAAATTAATCCTCACCCCTTCGCAGTTGTTGTTATGGAACATGTATTGGCAGAAAGCCTGTCAAGAGGCGGTTGCAGTTCAGCGAGGCCAGGGAGATCCCCTGATTGGGGTGCAATTACAACACCTGATAGGAATTGGACAGTTCTCCACTAAGGAGGCTCAAGTCCAGCTAGGTCCAGAATTGTTAAAAGAATCTATGAGACTAGCCTTGCGAGCTCTATCACAGATTAAAGATACTACTGCAGCTCCTGCCTACATGAAAGTGACACAGAAAAAGGACGAGCCCTTTAGTACCTTTGTGGATAGAGTAGCTGATGCTATAAGGAAGTCAGGTACTCCAGAATGCATGCATGGTATTTTACTGCGTCAGTGTGCAATACAGAACTGTAATGATGCTGTGAGGCAGATACTTGTTCAGTTACCTGCAAATGCCACTGTAGAAGAAATGTTAGAACGTATGACATGGGTACCTATGGGACATCAGGCAATGTTGGTTGAAGGAGTAAAAGCAGTGGGTGGGAGAGGCAATTCAGAAAAGTCATTCGCAAGTATTAGCGGCCTTGGCACCTTTGCAAGCCACCGGTCAAGGGTCCTCAATGTTTTAGATGTGGCCAAAATGGGCACATAAGAGAAGATTGCCACAACTCGGTTTGGTGCCCTAATTGTCAAATGGATAACCATTGTGCTGCTACGTGTCGACGCAAACAGAACTGGTCGGGAAACAGGCAGTGGAGCGCCAAGACCCATCGCGCGATGATCCCAAGCATGAGTCCCACAGCCCCTGTGCCTCAACATGTGTACGCAGCAAGTCAAACTCCATTGCCTTGCAACCAACCACCACCAACAACCTCGGAATGGACTTGGCAACCACAGTAGACACTACCTTGTAGTTTTTGTCATCAGTGTGAGCCTACACACACCTACAGTACTGTGGTGGTTGTACACCTACAGTATTGTGGTGGTTGTCAATATATAAGGCATCTTCACCAGAGTTGGCTGAAACAAAGACTTTTTTTATAGTCTGTCAAAATAATTTTTATGTAACCCGCTTATAACGCTTTGAAAATATTTAGCTGATTTTAGAAGTACAGATTTTGAATTACTCTAGTTATTTGAAAATCAAAGTTTGCTTCATAGAGCTGCATATGCGTTTGCTTTACAAGCTGCTTCGCCGTTATAGGTCTCATAATTATAAGAAGTTTGTTGCTTTGTTGTACTTTGCAATGTTATTCTACTTGTTTGCAATGACTCCTGACTCAATCCTTATTCCTTCATAAAGAAAAATGGGGGAATTGTGGGGAATTGGCTTGTCGAAAAGGTCACGTTCCCATCAACGAGCTGAAACAAGACATCTGTGTAGAACATGGTGCAAACTTCTCACGCCAGATAATGAGGAACTGAAGGACACCGGCAAACAGCAACATACTATGACCAATCACAGCCAAGGACACTAAGCGATAAGTGCATGAGAAAGAGGATGGTGTGGGGGGTGCACGGTGTAGCTGCAAAAATGTAGAGCTTACGCAACGCCTTATTTGTGCCAAAACCAATCAAGTGCTTAGTATTTGCATATTTACTGTTATATTAACCAAAGGTAGAAGCCCAATAAACGAAGCTTGCTGGTAACTCATATTGAGTCGTCTAAGTCTTCCTTTCACGACACATACTGGCTTGTAAACACAGAATTTTAGATAGCTGAGCACACAACTCATCAGCTCAGTTGTTGGTTTGAATCTGCATCTTGCTATTCATATATTAATCTTTTTTAGAAGAATATTTCTTATGTATTTGTCTGTAGCTTCCGCTACCTTTTTCCCCAGAGAACATCCAGTATAAAGGATAAAACTGGCTCTAAGTAGAGCCTGATGACTGCCAATAGCCCTGTCTTTGAGAGGCAGAATGATTCGGGTACTACATTAGAGGGTGCAGAGATCACCAAACTTGCTGTATGTAAATAGAACCATTTTGGTGTTTGCTTCTCAGCTTCCTGGTAAATAGAAATAAAGTGTGTTGTTTTTATCACCTGAATGTGTGTGTGAAGTTGGTAACATTTGGAATTAATAAAAAAATACTTTCCACAGTTTTCTAGTGGTAAACCAGAGTGCTAATTGTGCCTAGAGGTCTTTTACACATTTTACCAGGCAAAGAGAAAACTGGAATGATCAGAGAAAGAAGTTCCTAGAAAAGGATTTCTACAGGTATTAACCTAATGAGCACTGGGATTTTCATACAGACTATCAGGTTCTTCTGGTGTTAGTACTTGAGACTCATGAGTCTGATTCTTGCAGTTCTGCTCCTGGCTCTCATATGCGGTTTTATTTTTTTTAGCATCAGTAGCATTAGGCAGCTCTTCTTTTTTTAGCCTGGCTTGCTTCTTTTCAAAATGACAGTAGTATTTACTTACTGATTTGGAAAAATCTCCAGGAACTTGCCAACACAGTTTTAAGTTGACAAGCAGGTATTCTTTATTGCGGCGCCGGGAGACAGGGGGGATCACTCCTCCAAGTGTGTCTCTCCCAAGCATCAACCAGGCTATGATTATATTGTTCTTAAACATACATATTCATTAGATTACATACATTACATCATACATTTAGAGAATGCCTCCTGTATGCGCACAAAAATGTGGTAGTGGGCTTTTGGACCCCTGGTGGTTATTTCTTCATCACTTTGTTTTAGGATTGTTGTCATATCAGTCATATCAGTAACCACCAGGCGGTTATGGCGAAGCTTATTTTAGTAATTTCATTTTCCCTATAGTTGCTAACAAAGCCTAACATCCTTGAGGTTACTCATTTACAACCCTATTCTTCAATCGACCCCTTTCTTCAATCCCCTCTTTTCTTGTCCTATTACAAATCCTTTTGCAACTGAGTTATTTCATTCTTATTTAAAGTTTCCTGAAGTATTGCCCTGTTTCTACTTGATGTTTAATTTTGTTTCTCTTCCATTCATCATAGTTTGTCATGGATTGTTTGCAACACCAAAAGGAGCATTGGACCATTATACATGTAATCACAACCATTCCTATTATTACCAATGCAGTAAAAAAGCCAACTGTCTCAACCAGAAGAGATTGGATACCCGTGATGTTAATTTTTCCTAGATTTCCTCAGATCCCCATGAGCTGTTGTCCTGTGCCACCTCATGAAATATTTTAACTTGTTTCCATACCTTTTCTATTCCAATATGTCTTAAATGGGATAGGGAGGAATACCCAGTCTCTCTCCTGATTTAGGTAGCTGAGTATAGATCCAACAATCACTCTTGTTTAAGACACTAGTAACATTTTATATCAATCTCAGGTATAGATTCTGATTCCATGCTTCTGCACCTATTATTAATACAAGTCCAAATTATGATCGATGTAGTCTCATATGTGTGGGTCCTGAAGACTCGATTTGCCATACTTTTTCTCAGTTCTGGTGGTTTTCCGGTTCTGGCGCCTTCTTGATTCTTGAGTAATGTATCCAAGCAGGTTGTTCCTTTATCTTCACTGCTGTAAAGGTAGTCAGTAATATCTGGTATGGTCCACTCCACTTCTCTTCTAGGGGATCACCTGCAAAAATCTTAATAAAAACCCGATCTCCTGGCTTAAAAGGATGAATAGGATAATCTAAACCTCTTGCCCTGGTCTCTAACACTTCCATTTATTTCTTCTGTTTTCCCAAGTTTACCAAGAACTGTTGAAAGTATCCTTCTCCTACTTCTTATAGGCTCTCTCCTTTAAATTGAGATTGGTATGGTCTTCCATATAGAATCTCAAATGGGCAAATTCCTTCCTTTGACTGAGGTTTTGTTCTGATTCCCAATAAGGCCAATGGTAATGCTTGATATCAATATAACTTGTCTCTTGACAAATCTTCCCAAGCTGTTTAATTAAGTGATTCGTTTTTTCCACTTGCCCCCTCACCTGAGGCCTATATGGAACATGTAATTGCCAATCTATTTCCAATTTCTTGCTGATTTCTTGTCATAATTTTTCACTGAAATGTGTACCGCGGTCAGAAGAGATAGTTGCTGGTACCCCAAAGCGAGGTATTATTTCATTAATAGCACCTTAATCATTTGTTTTGCATTATTTGCCCTGCAAGGGAATGCTTCTGGACACCCTGAAAAAATATCCGTCACTGCCAACAAATATCGATAACCTCCTTTTCTAGGTAATTCAGAAAAATCTATTTGCCCCTGTTGTCCCAAATAATTCCATTTTCCAATTGTCCCTACCTGCTTCCTATTTTCAGTCTTAGGGTTATTTTTCAGACATAGTTGATATTGTTTTGTCACTAATTGCACTATGGTATATAAATTTCTTCCTATGACCTGTTTGTTTAAATGTTTATACAAGGCATTACTTCCCCAATGAGTTTTGTTATGTTCTTCTTGTAACAACTTCCATAGTTGATTATAGGGGTCACTACTCACCTATCAAGTATTTTTATCTAACCCTTTACATTTTCCTGTCCTTCCAAGTCTTCAATTAGTTTCATATGTTCTTTAGAGTACCTAAGTTTATTTTGCTCAATTACCAGTTTACTGTCAGGAACTAAGGACATCACCTCAACTCTTTCTGTTTCTGCTGCCCATTTAGCCTCACAATCAGCCAAATTATTTCCAGTCTCTTGATCAGAGTTACCTCTTTGTTGTCCTTTACAATGTATGATAGCCACTTCATTAGGTTAATTGTAGAGCTTCTAATAATTGCAGAATTTCCATTGCATGTTTAATTTGTCTTCCCTGGGTATTTAAAAGTTCTTGTTCTTTCCAAATTGCTCCATGTGCATGAACTACACCAAAGGTATATTTGGAATCAGCCCATATGTTTATCCACTTGTCTTTTGCCAACTCCGGGTCTCTAGTCAGGGCTATTATTTCTGCCTTTTATGTTGAGGTGTTAGAGGGCAATGGTTTCGCTTCTATTACCTTTGAAGTTGTAGTTATGGCATATCCTGCTCTTCCTTTACCATCTTTAACAAAGCTGATGTCATTGGTGAACTAGGAATCTGCACCCTCCAGAGGCTCCTTCAGGTCTGGTTGGCTCGAGTATACTGTCTGTATAGTGACCAAGCAATTGTGTACCAACGGTTTGGTAGGGGTTTCCTGAAGGAAAGATGCTGGATTCACAACATTAGTAATCACAATTTCCACATCATCCATTTCTGCTAGGGTGGCCCGATACTTCAAGAAACGTGATGGCAATAGACAATCTGTACCTTTCTGTTCTAGGACTGTTGATACTGCACGTGATACTAACACGGTGATCTTTTGTCCCAGTGTCAATTTTCGGGCCTCTTGGAAGTTTAAGATAACTGCTGCCATTGCTCTCAAGCATTCAGGACAGCATTTACTTGATTTATCCATTTGTTTTGAAAAATAGGCCACTGCTCTTTTATAAGGTCACAATCTTTGAGCCAAAACCCCCAAGGAAATCCCCTGTTTCTCATAGGAATATAGCCAAAAGGGTTTAGTTATGTCCCGGAGCCCCAGAGCTGTAGCTCTCCTGAGTTCTGTCTTAAACACTTCTTCAGCTTTATCTGTCCATTTTAGAAAGGTTGGATTTTCTTTAAGCAGCTCATATAAGGGTCTCACCAGAACACCATAATCATAGATCCAGAGTCTACACCATCCTGTCATTCACAGAAATGTCCGGATATCTTTAACCATGGATGGTCAAGGTGTTTGACAGATTGCTTCCTTCTGAGCTGCTCCAAGGTCTGGTTGTCCTCCTGTTATTTTGCATCCTAAATAAGATCCTCGAGTTCGAATTAGTTGAGCCTTCAATTTAGATACCCAGTATCCATTTTGCCCCAGAAAGTTTAACAATTCTAGAGTCCATTGAACACATTCTTTCTCAGTTTTGGTAACAATTAACAGGTCGTCAACATACTGTAGTACAGTTCCTGTTTGGGTGGATGCTTCCCAGTATTCTAATTCTCGTGCCAATTGATTACTGAAAATGGCCTTACTTTTTTTAAATCCCTGAGGTAACACCGTCCAAGTAAGCTGTGTTCACCCTGTTTCAGAGTTTTCCCATTCAAAAGTAAATAAATTTTGGCTTTCTTTGGCAAGGGGCATACAGAAAAATGAATCCTTTAAGTCCAGAATGGTAAACCACTCCTGATTAGTATTCAATTTAGTCATTAAGGTATACAGATTAGCTACTACTGGATGAATATCCTCCACAGTTTTGTTGATTGCTCTGAGATTTTGAACTAATCTGTAATTTTTCCCATTGTACTTCTTTAATGGCAAGACAGGAGTATTATATTTTGATTCACATCCAATTAATAATCCATATTTTAAAAAAATATTTCTTTGATTTCCTTTCGATCCTCCAAGTTTAAGTGATATTGTTTTCTTCTTCATTACCCCATTCTTCATTACCTTACGGAGTTACTGTGAACATTAATTAAGCATCCTTTGAGCAGGCGGGAGAAGGTTGGACAAAAGCTTCTTTCGAGGTAACAGCAATTTTCTGGGCCTCAACAGTGTCGAGCAGTGTAGGGTAGTTTATATCCTCTTACTTTGTGTTTGTCAGACAAAGGGATGAGATATTAGATTGGTAGATTAGGAGGTAGCTAGTAAAACTAGACAATTTTCAGACTTTTTTTTTTTTTTAATAAATAGGAACTTGGCCACATTCATTAGGAGAGGTGGAGAGGTTGAAACTACACGTGCATTTAGCTCTAGCTGGAAGATTCAAGCATCATCAAAAAAGATAAGAGTCCATAAAAAAATTGTAAGAAGACTTCCCTTAATCCTTTTCACAACTGAACTATTTTCCCTCATAAATGTTAACCTGTTTTATTTCAACATATGCTTTGGCTTTTCAGGTTGAAACTACATATTTCATTCTAACATTAACATTGTATGCCATGAACATAGGTCTCAGTTGTATGTCTGTATTGGCTGTAAATGAATGTCTCATACCTTTGTGAATTTAGAACATGAAGGAGGTTTCACTCTAAGATTTATATATCCCTTCCAGCAGGTGGAAATGAAAATAACTTCGTAAGGGGTTAACTGTTTGTTAGCACCCTAGATGAACCCAAGATAATCAGTAGTTGGAAGGAAGCTAAAGCAATGGCTATGTGACCCTGTTAATCTGCAGCTCCAAATAAAAGGCTCAGCCTCAACCCCATCACCAGTGATGGATGTGATTGTCACCTTTTCTCATGTGCCTCAGTCAGCATCGTACAGCCCCATGGTAATCAGAGAGGAGAACAGCTCCACTGACTTCTGTTTTTCATTTACAGGTTTGGCTTTCACCTGAACCCATTATTTAGTGGGATTGTCCATTCGGCTGGATGAAGGAGGGAGGTTGGATCAGGTGGGCAGCAGTCACATCCTCCTTTTCAACACAAGTCTGGACTAGTGGTTGGCTAATGGGTTGAACCATCATATAAAATGCTTCCTGATTAAGTTTTGCATTAGAGACATTTGGGGACAAAAGGGAATTTTCATCTGAGTGGAAGCCCACAGTCAATTTAGAATGCAAAATGAAGCATGTGTCTGCCAATTTCATATGTGCTTTTTTTTCTTGTAGTAAGGGTATCTTCAAAGTGACTTGTGAAGAGCAAGGTGTTCTCCCTTTTAGGGATAGTGATTCATAAATAACATCCTATTCCGCTACAAGCTCTGCAAGAAAACTCAGGATCTGGTAAGACGAGGTTTCTGCATAGAGAACACTCCTTAATGCTTAGCATTGACCACTGGTCCTGATGGCATATAACACAGCAGTAGAAAAAATATATGAATGTTGAGGATCTCAAATAAATGTGTAACTTATATTAAAAATAGGATCATTGATTAATAGATAGTTATAATAATATATTTACATATAATAGATTTATAATGTTGTTCAACAGTTAATTTTCTTTTAAAAACAAATAAATGGCTTTTCAAGTGGGCTGGAGAATATGAAAATGGTACATTTTAACTGAATGTAGTGTTTCAGGTTTAAACCAAAATGAAATATTTCAGAAATAAGCAGCACCATGTCAGTCCTTCCAGCTCAACTGCCAAAATATATGATCTTAAGGAAAACAACCAAAATGATAAGAATCCTTAGTAATCATCTGAGGTCCTTTCCCTTTCTGCTCAGAGTAGACCAGCAGCCTTTGCACAGTCTTGCAAAGTCACACTGATACTGGAGAAAATAATAAAAAGACCCACTTTGTTTCTTGGAAAATTGTAACTGTGAGGATTTAGTGTTATTTAGGATCAGTAGCAAAACAAGGGAACAAAGCAATTGAAAGCTTTGCTTGAAAACAGATTTAAATTCATGTCTTTTATCTTGAGCCTTGCAAAGCTTACTGAGTTACAGAGGTTCAATATATATATATGTTGGTTTTTTTTTGTTAGCTGTAAGTCTCTTGATCCTACTGTAACAGAAGAATTTGTCCTAGAGTGAGAGGCAGATACAAAAAAGAGGAAAGACAAAATAAAAACAATATACTATTAAATAAACAATTCCATAAGATTTAATGGAGATGTCAGGATTAATCAAAAGAAGACAGAAAATATGGAGAAAATTTGAGTCTAGTAGTTAAGTAATGAAAGATTACAAAGCATCTCATACTGAAGTAAAACACCTTCACTTTTCCAAAAAAGAGAAACTGGGTTCCAAATGCTGAGAAAGCCGAACATTCCTCTATCGAATTTAGGGGCCAGCAAGTAAGAAGAATAACTGTATTATGAAAAGTCAGTTGGAGCTGTGAAAACTGAATGATTGAAAATGTCTGTAGTTTAAAATTAAATTTTCAAAAGACCTCAACATTAACTAAGCCTTTATTTTCACACTGCTTTTGATAGGAGAACAGCGTTTTGAATGAATCACACATAAGGTGTCCTTAGCAACTGTGGGTTATCACATGCATTTTGCATGTGGTCTGCTCTCCATGGTAGAGGGTTGCGTGCAGAACCATTGTGCCTTAGAGAAGTGATTATGTCTTATACAGCAAATTGTTCTTACTGGGCTTCCTGATTGCACTGGCAGTGAAATAGATGATGTTTAGCATCATTTGGAGGATGCAGAATATTTTCTTCTCTTCCTCAATATAGGTAGATGCCCTATGCGCACAGTAAACCAAACTCTCCTCCTACTTGCTTATCACCCCCACCCCACCACCTGTTGGGGGTGGATTTGTGTGGATAATCACAACATCCTGTTAAATGGACAATACCAGGTTAAAAAAAAAAAAAAAAAATCCCTGGTATAGTTTTTGGTTTGTTTTATTCAAGGACATGTTCTTATTGCAGGAACAATTTGAACAGACTAAGAATTATGCTTTTTTTTAAGGAGTCAAGAAAAAATTATTGCCCACAGCTCATGCTTTTCTGGTATTTAGATCTCCTGACCATGTATACCATACGCTCTGATACTTACAGGTCCTGCTAAGTTGCAGAGTATGAGTCTGTGTGTTCAAGTCACTATAGATGAGGTTTCATGTCAGTCTGGACATAGTTTGACTGTGTGTGTTTTGTTGTTTTTTGGTTGGTGGGTTGGCTTTGTGGGTTTTTGTTTGTTTATTTTATGGATATATTTGTTCCTTTGTATCATCCATAAGTCGTCATCATTTTGTGGTATTATTGGTTAATATCAAATGTGAAAACGTATTTTAATTTCTTGATGGGAGAAATAGAATTGCTATATGTGATTTTGCTTTCACTAAATGGTGCCAAACCACTGGTATTAGGAAGAATTAAGTTTAAATCAAACTAACTGCTGCAGGGCAACAGTGCTTTAAGGCATTATTTGTTATAGTTGGAATAATTGGCATCTTCATATGGTCACGATGCCCATTGGGACAGACCGTTTGTGAGGAGCTAACTGAAAACTTTTTTTTCTGCATTCAGACTGTGCTGGTATTGCCAGAATTGTTTGCATTTGCCTGCCATCTAACTGAATTTATCAAGTTCAGGTAAAAAGTCACGCAATTGATGTTGCTGTGTTGTGGCTGCACAATATTTGACTTGTCGAAAACACTACTGTCTGAGGTAGGGCACTGAAAGTGAATAAACTGGGTAATGTGTAGATATAGAGGATTCATAGGATTTAATGATTTGATGCTAACTGGGTTCCCTTTCTTTGCCCATTTGATACATAGTGGGTTACTTATCGGAGGGGTGTCTTATCTCCGGTAGTAGCTACTAATAATTAGTCTTCCCCTCGCTGAGATCACTAACCTTAGAAATGGAGCAGTGCAATTGACTGAGCAGGAGAAAAATTAGTTTGCTCAGAGCTGTTTTTGGTTGTGATAGCCACAGACCAGGTGGAGATGCTCCAGTGCAATTACAAGGTAATTTGCTCCAGGCCTTATAGCTTTCTGAGTTTTTCAAATGTTAAACACAAGTGGAGAATAAAGCTATGTTAGTCTCAAAAAGTATGAAGTTACTGTGATTATTAGCATGGCTAATGTTTTGCACTGCTAGTAATATAGATACAGATGTATGCTTGTGACTTATGCTATGTAGTCTCACCACAATCAACCTGCATATCTTACAGTATTCTACTCTTACAAATTTCTGCATGACAGTGTAAGTTTAAATTACCTCTTTATTGATAAATGGTGCTCTGCAGACGTATGCCAGGGGATATTGTTAGTGCAATGCCAAGCATAAGCTCTTCTCCATGATCAGAACTTCTCCATGCAACGGACATATGGGACGACTCATTGCAGAAGAGCATTGCAGGTAAGAGGAATTTATATGGGCTCAGTGGAAGATAGGGGAGGAAACTGGTGGAGATATTCATTGGAGGTTGCTAAATAGACAAACCACAGATTGCACAAGAAATCCATGGACAAGTATTAGACTAGAAAGTCTCTTACTTGATTTATCCTGGTCACTTTTCCTAGGTTTACACTAGTGGCCACTGTTGAAGACAGAGGGCTGTGATAACTGTGCTCTGAAACATACAATGTCCATCAGGACAATCCATATCAATATTATGTCGCACTTTGTTTAGAGAAAAGATCTTCCTTTTTTTTTTTTCTGCTCTTGTTTCAACCATTTTTATCAACATGACACTAATTTGGGCTTTATCCATCTATGCTGTGTCTTGTCTTCATTCTTTTTGCCCTTTAATTTGTGACTTCTCTAAGTTGCTGTTGCTACTTCAAAAATTGTACACCAAACACCAGTATATTCCCCACAGTTATGACTTCTGAAATTTGTCTTCAATATGTTAATAACTTGGAGATCTTATTTTTATATATAAAAATATGGTTTTTAAATTATTTTGAGAAAAAATATAGTAAATGATTCTGCATCAAAATACGTTTGATAAGTTTCGGCACTTGCAAATCACTGATCATCTTTCATATTGCCAATGCACTGGTAGAGCTGCAATGGCTAGAAAGTAATATTCTAGACAAAGTTTGTACAGAATTGTAGGTTTAATTATGCTACATATTAAGATTGAGGCCCACTAACAAGTTACAAGAAGTTAAGATTGGTATAATCAATAGTCTTAAGAGACAGGTACTGGGTCAGCCCACAGAAGTTACTGGACTGGCTTGAAGCTGTACGAATATAGAGTCTATCAGTTTTATTTATCAGGACAAACATTTTTACTGAATGTGACTATTTTATACCAAAGCAATTCTCAGCATGGGTAAGAGGGCAGAACAATGTCTCTGTCCTGGCCTGGAATGTGCTGCCATAACACTGCTGAGATTTGGACCATGCAAGTAATCACACTGATGTTAATAGCTCTTCAAAATGAATAAGGTTGTATAGATGAGCTCTTAGACTCAGCCTCCCAGTGTGCTGCTCACATCCTCTATACTGAAAACTTCAGCTTTGCATGTGGCCTGCTGGGTCCATCAAAGTAGTCGAATTGAAGAAAATACAGCTGAAGCCAAAGGTCTAGAAAAGAGAAGAAAAACATTTGAAGACATGGGAAGAGGTTAGTTCTACCTCCTGAAAAGTTCGTGCTAACTGTGAGTACCATTTCTTATTAAGGGTTCAAGGCCTAAAGTCCCCTTTGCAACACACTGTTATGCATATTCTGAGAAAACAACCAGGCTGTGGCTGTACAGTGACTCCCCTGTTATTTCCAGATTGTGTCTTCACACTCATCTCATGCATACATTCACGTCTGCCATCTTTGGTATTCACACATGTGCAGCAGTTTTGCTGTCTACACAATCTTTTATTAATAAAGGCTTGTTTCTGAGCCATGTGTTTGGGTGCAGAGGCTCCTTAAAGATATCCTGGGTGAAGTGTATGTTCCAGAATAGGGAAAAGAGAAGAGTACACCTGGGACACTGGAAAAGAAGGATTTGTGGTAGCTTGAATTGTTGAATATTAATGTGTATACAACATTTTTATTTTTTATATATATAATTTATACATAAAATAATACATTCAGTTTTCTACTTACACAGAAGGAAAGGAAAAAAGGTATACATGAGGTGACACAAGAAAGAGGGGAATCAAAAATAATTAAAATAATAAATCACAGATGTGGTCAAGCTTTGTAAAACACTTAGCATTTAGGTTACTGTTGGAAGGCAGAAATCATTGCCCAGAACCAATAAATAGCAGGTAGTGAAGATCACATCTGCTTTACATTCTAATTAAGATTTCAAACAAGCAGCTGAGATGCATGTTCTCTGTAACCAACTGACTGTGGTGTTTCTAGAGCTCTCTGTTGAGATGAAAGGGTCTTAATGGAATTCATCTGAGTTATACCACCACCAGGAGGTCCTATCAGTCAGTCACTGCTGTTACCAAATACGTGTGCAGAAATACCACATTAAGGCCCTAGTAGTTAAGGCCTAATAGTGGTTAAGAAAGTATTACTGAGTACATGAGACAGTCCTTGTCCCAAATAATTTACAGTTTGAATGCAGTCAGAATAAAAGATGAGAGAGTAAATGAGTACAAGAAATTATAATGAGCTTAAGCAATATTTTTTTCATGCCAGTCAAAGATGAATGGAATCCAGAATTTTAAATTCATAGTCCTATGACTTAGGTACAAGAGAATACAACACATGTTGGTGTGCAGTGCTTGCTCATGAAAGTGCTTACTCTTCTGAAAGTATTTTCAGAAGCAGTGATGTCTTGAAAGATAACAGAGAAAACCTCAAGAATGTTCCCTTGCTGCCCCTGAGGAGCTTCAGAATTACATCCACCCATTGTGTCCATGCATAAACTCTTCTCCTCAGTGCTGATTTTTTGTTCTTGCCTAGGAAGGTCTAGGTTGGAACAGGGAGATTTACCTGGCTTGCGCAGTAATAGAGATAGATGGTAAGGCTCATCCTTCCTAAAAAAGGCCAGTATTGAACAGCATGTGTTAAAGATAAATTTTAAAATCAGCAGGGTAAGATAATTTCTGCAAGAGCAGTAAATAAGCTATGGAGTTTTGTAAACAGCTTATGTTAATATCTAGTATCTTTTGACAGAGAAAAATCTAAATTGTTGGGAGGGCTGCCATTTGTATAATTTATATATGTTAAAAGAGATAGATAGACCAATTAGATTGATTCATTGATGGATAAGATAATGGAACAATTAATTTGGGACTTTATTAACGAAACATTAGAAAATAAAAATATAAATAATATCAGGAAACTTAATTTTGTAGAAAGCAAGACTTGTCAAAAAAAGCTTTAATCTTTTTTTTTGAAAGATTATAAACCTTGTTAATGAAAACAAATTTGTCGGTACAATGGATTTGTTGGATTTTTCCAGGGAGTTTGATTTAGTACCACATGGCATCTTGAGAGGGAGAAAAAGAACGCAAACTAAAAATGATATAGAATGAAAAGGATTTAAGTGGATTAAAACTCTCTCACTAGCAGAGCTAAAAATGCAGTAGTTAATAGAGATTATCAGCAAAGTTTTCAGTAATAATATTTAGGTGCAACTCTGCTCCATTTTGTTTCTTTTGGTATAGCTTCTTGGTAAAATACACTAGTGGCATAGAGCTTTCAGAATCACAAAATTCTGCGAATGCTCTTGAGTTTCATATCTGCTTTGCATCTCTCTAACATGACTCAGAAGGTGGAATTCAGTTCATTCAAAACAAACAAAAAATAAACTAAAAGAGGTGACATTTTAAGTATCCTAAGGAACTGGACTCAGCTGCCCTGGGAGTGGTAGATATGACACACAAGAAAACCCAAAATCTTAGAAGAACAGCTAGGGCCATGTGGGATGTCCCCAGCAATCAGAAAAGAGCTACACACCCATGTTTAGGGAACCAAATCCTACCACAACTAATGTCTATCTGATGGAGGTTTCTCTCCCAGCCATGGCTCCTACTTACAGCTTCTGATACAGTACTTACAGTTTAACAGGAGAAGGTCAACAGCCCTTAGGGGTGCCTGAGCTGGACTTCTGAAATTTTCTGTAAATCCTGTCTGAAGTAAGTTTACTGATTGCTAGGAAGATAATACCAAGTGCTTGCCAGCTCCTTTGAAATCACTTTTAGCTACATAAATTTTAAATTTAAAGAAAAAAAGGACTGGAAAACCTCTTACTCTGTGAACTTCAAACTGTTTATTCAGTTTACCAAAGAAAAGATTGAAAGATTACCTAATTATCTTGTTGAGGTCCCTAGACATGGAAAGCTATGATAATGAGAAGATTTGCAGTCTTGCAGAGATATAATGAAACGTAATTTGCTGGAAGTCAGGCAAATTCAAACTTGAAATAAACCACAATTTTGAACACTAAGGTTAATTAAACATCCGAAGAATCTCCACGGAGAAGGTGATAGATTTGCCATTGTCTAGAGTCTTTCAGGCAAAACTTCAGTTTTGGATACTCATTAGTCCAGTTTCTAGGGAAAAAAAAATGACAAGTGTTCTTTGTGGAAGTTTTCAAACTAGATGATTGTAGTGGTCCTTTCTGACAATAGAGCACACAAATTTATAAACAAAAGGAAATGGGCTCTAAACTTCCAAGAAAACCTATATTGTTGGAAAATTTGCTCCATCTGAGAAATAAGAAATACAGGAACCACAACGACAAAATCCTTCCATAGAGGAATGTGTGACTATTCTCTCAGTCTTGAGATTGCCTCTGTAGATGTCAACACAGCATACTGCTTTTCCTCGTGATAAGCATGTAGAGAAGTAGTGTAAGGTCATTTGAATAACAATCTCAAGCAATGAACACTTTCAGCTCTTTATTTAATTGCACACTCAAGCATCAGCTTTTTATTGACTTTTGTTTTCTTCCCTTGTACATTCTTGTTGCTGTCAACATCACTGTGCAGCAAATACATTTTCTCCTCTTGGACAACTACTCTCCTGTAATCATTTTAATTCCCACGCATTCCTGCTGATTCTAGAAGTACAAAATAATAGCTGAACATTTCAGTGGTCCTTCATTCTTGAACAGCAAAGTCAGAGGAAATGTGCTTTGCTCCAGCAATCATACTGATGTGAAGAATATCCATGCTGTAAGGATATGGGTCTGAGGGAAGAGACATCATCTGTAAAGTGTTAGGGAGAAACCCCAGATGGATGTCCCTGAGAGCAGTATGTATGACTTACTATGAAAAATACAGGAGATAATGATAGACATACTAAAGACATGAGGATACATAAAGAGGAAAGAAGAATTTCTGTCTTGGACCACAATTCTTGTTCACCCTTTTATTCTTTCCAGTTGACTCGTTCTTGCTTCTTGTCCAGTAAGAAGACAAGAGAGGTGCAAGCTACACACTGTTGTGTGTAGAAAATTAACTCTATCCCAGCCAAAACCAGGACACAAGCCTGTATTTAGATTTGACTTTCAGATCCACCTTGTATTTCAATTTCTTTCCAGTGGTATGGACATTCAGCTCTGATGGTACAGTTCACTGTGTTGTACCACGGGAATGACTTATGACCAGATTTAAATTTGGATTTCATATTCTGCAGAATATATGAACCACTTTTGATTTTGCAATTTAAATATCTTCCTTCTCAACACATGCATTTGATTGAAAACTGTGTTGTATGAATATATGTATATAATTTCTTTGAATTTGTTGAAAGAAATTAATAGTGGAGGGCTGGAGAACCTGCTAGGTAGGCAATGGACAGTAAAATAAAGATTAAAAGATAAAGAGTAGGTGTGGGAATTATATTGTTTAGTTTCAATCTAAGAACAGGTTGATTCAATTTAAGAGAAATGATTCTTCGTTATGTTCACTGTTTTCCTTTTAGGTCCTTTGTCAGGATTTGTTAGCTCTATACTGGTCTGGTGATTCTCATGCTCTAAAAGAGTGCTTTACTAAAAGAAGCTTCTCTTTCACAGCCTTTCTCTGCCTGATGTTAGGCAGCTGTCCATCTCCAGTACTTTTCTTTGAAACAGCAATTGCTATTGAATCCTTGCTAGCTGTCTTTAAGCAAAGATTTTGCACTTCTTTATACTGTGTGTCCTATGTCTTAGTTTCCGTCCTTTTTCCCATCAACAGCTCTACTAGCCCTGTGGCACCTCACTTGGAAAACTAATATTAGGAAAGCTTCAACATCACTGAGGCAGCCGGATGGAAACAGAGAGGAGAGATCAGCCTGAAACTGGTTCTCACACAGGGCAATATCAGGGTTGTATTTCTTAGCTCAATTAAAGGCCACAGCAGATTTAAAAGAAATGTACTGATTTCAGTAAAAGCAGATGACATGCCTCCCCATGTGCAGGAGGGTTTTGGCATGAATCCTGCAAACTGTGGATAAAGAGTAATTGCCAGCAGAGTTTGCACCTCTACAGAAAGATAAAATGTAGTTTAAGCATTTAAAAATACCTTACTCTTCTTATGTTTTACACTCTGAGGGTGCTGACAGGTATGGAATATCAAAGAAAAAAGTCCTACCAGCACAATCAGTGATAAGTGGCTGTGCTTTTTATTTGCATTTACTTCTTTCTTTTCTTTGCAAAAGACTAAATTGATTACCAATTTTGTTTCAGTAAGTTCCATCTTTCCCTACAAAGTCAAGAAAGCATTTCATGCCATGATTTTAAAGCAAAATTTTGCTGCAAGTATGGAGTCATCACTTTTCTTTGTTAAGGCTTTCAATTTTCATTTTAATGACATATGTCTCATTATTTCAGAGGTGAAATAAAATCAGTCCTAATTTTAGCCAGGCATGCTGGGCCCACAGATGAAAAATATGAGCTTTGGCCAGACTTGTGAATTGCCCTGAAAACTGGTCAATTTACATATTCTCTGTCGCATTCAAATTTTAGAGTAAAATTTCTGTCTTCTCTTCTGAGTTATGTACTTAAAAACATTCAAATTGTTTCCTCTTTAATAAGCATCATTATATCTACTACATGTCTAGAAACCTGATTTCTTTTGAAAGTAATAAGGTAACTTTTAGTGGTTTCAGTTAATTCAATCCTAGTAAAGGTTTTGCAGAATCCCAGAGTGTTTGAGGTTGGAAGGAACATCTGGAGGTCATTTTGTCTAACCATCCTGCTCAAACAGGGGGACCTAGAGCAGGTTGCCCAGGACTTTGTCCAGACAACATTTGAGTATTTCCAAGGATGGAATGCGCAACCTGTGCCAGTGTTTGATCACCCTCACAGTACCAGTGTTTCCAGATGTTCAAAGGGAACATCCTGAGTCAACTTGTGCCAACTGCCTAGGTACCACTGAGGCTCTGTCTTCATTGCACAATCACTTCGGGTATTTATACATTGATAAGATCCCCCCATAAGCATTCTCCAGGCTGAGCACTCTAAGCTGTCATCCTCTCCTCATAGGAGAGATGTTCCACTGGCTTAGTCATATTTATGGCCCTCTGCTGGACAACAGTCTGGACCCCTCCGCATTAGTCTTGGCTCGTTCTACTGTACAGTCTTTCAGCATTACCTTCGCAGGTCTTATACCCCTATTTTCCCTAGTCCCTTTTATGCCATGTCCCATGTCACTCATGCTTGACATTATGGTATAACCCCCCACATTTAATATGCCATGATGTTTCAGGCATCTTGGATTGCTAAATCACACATTCAAATAGTTACTATCCCAAGGGTTGCTATAGAGAACACATGAATATATGGGTTTCTAGTAAGTGTTAAAAATAAGTTTAGGTTTCTCCAGAAGCTGGCAGCGAGGAGCAGTCCAGATGTAAGCCACTCTACAGTACTATCGCTGGCTGCTCAGGATAGCTCCCTGAGGCAGATGCCTTTAGCAATGTGGGCACAGCTTGAATGGAAAAATTAGTCTTCAGGGATGTTAAATTAGAGCATGACCTTTCAGCAGATGGCACATTTTTTATAGCTGAGCTCTGGGTCACATAGAAGTAGAAAAACTAAGCTATTCCTTCTGCTGAAAACTGCTGAAGGTCCATGTCATGGTTTAAGCCCACCCGGCAATTCAGAACCAAGCAGCTGCTCGCTCACTCTCCCGCCTTCTTCCTCCCCCTGCTCCCAGAAGTATGAGGAAGAGAATTGAAAGAATGTAACTCCCACGGGTTGAGATAAGAACAGCCCAGTAACTAAGGTATAACAAAAAACCACTACTGCTACCACCAATAATAATAATAATGATAAGGGAAATACCAAGGGAAGGGAATACAACCGCTCACCACCTGCCGACCGATACCCAGCCTAACCCAAACAGCAATCTAGCCCTTCCGGTAACTGCCCCAGTTTATATACTGGCCATGACATGCTGTGGTATGGAATACCCCTTCGGCTAGTTTGGGTCAGGTGTCCTCTCTCTGCTTCCTCATGGCTTCACCTCCTCTTTGGCAGAGCATGAGACCGAAAAGTCCTTAATCGGGGTAAACATTACTCAGCAACAACTAAAAACATTGGTGTTATCAGCGTTGTTCCCAGGCTGAAAGCCAAAACCACAGCACTGCACCAGCTACTAAGAAGGAGAAAAGTGACTGCTACTGCTGAACTCAGGACAGTCCATCATAAGGGAGCCCCTATGTGGCAGCATAAGTGAAGGTCAGATTTCCGCAGTGTGTCAGCTCTGGGACAAAGTCATACTTCTCATGCTTACATACCTGTGCCACTGATTTTCCATGGCACAGCAGCAGTATTTGGAGGTTTTACATAAACATAAGCTATAGAATGTTGAAAGAAATTTGCAGCAGCTAAAGTTTATATTATAATGTAAATAGCAAGGGAGAACAGTTTGTGCAAGTTTAAGGTGAAAAATATATCTGATTCTAAAACTTGATGTAATGAAATATGATGGGGGGGGGGTGGGGGTGGCGGGGCCCAAGGGCTGAAATAAACTAGATTTCACTCTTTAGACTACATTATGCTAGAGAGAAGACACGGAAAATTGAAAAAATGATGCTGTAACAAAAATGGTTTGGAAAGTGAGATGGGGTGAATCAATACAGTCTTTTACCCCACATGAATCTCCTGTCAGTATCTTTGAATATGAGTTTTATTGTTTATTTAAAGCTTACTTAAATTTTTAAAGGATTTGTGTTTTCACTTTTCTCTTTTAACGGAGTGGAATATGTAAATAATCCCAAGATGGAAAAAGTGTTCATTAGCCAAAGAACACGTGGACATTTTGTATTACAATGTGATCTGAGGGCTTGTGTTCCCCTTAAGCCCTTTTGAAATCCACCTATGGACAAGCGCACACTCTCATGCATAGTCATGCAGGCATATTACTGCTTAGATGTTTCAAAGATAGACAGAGCAGCAGTTTGATAACAGGGGAAGAAATGCAGAGATCTGCCCTCACATGGGAAAAGGACACGCCCTACTGACCATGGTTTACCACCAGTGGAAAGGCTTCAGTCCCTCCACTCCACTTCTCCTTCTGTTTTGCTCTATAAACTTACACTTTTGTGATTACAGATGTGTTGTGTTCATGACAGATCTGCTTATAAGCATGGCTGTGTTCATTATACAGCTGAAATTTGCTGCCATGGAAAGGACTTACAAGCAGTCCAGTAATGAGCTACATCAATCAGTTTCAACAACACGCTGGAATCAAATATACAGCATTACTGTGTTTATGCACCCATGAAAGAGGCCTTTCCATTTTATTGACTGGGAAACTGAGTTAAAAGACATCAGCAACCTGGTTCTGTTGCCATGGAAGTTGATAGCAAAAATCCCTTTTACAGTCACAGAAAATGAAAGGTTGAGTGAGAATTGATACATCTCAGTAGAAATGACAAATTTGTTGGCTCCTGAGCTTTAACAATTAAGTCCATCTTTTGTTTCATTTCCTATTAGGCACCATCAGTACTTTGTTGCATATCCGTGATGCTTCAGAAGAAAGTGATTCTTCTATCTGTAATAAACTGATAAACATTTTCAGTTCTGTGTATTGGAGGAAAGGAGATAGAAATGTTCTTCTTTAGTGAACAGAGCTTATACTTGAGGAAGAATCTGGGCTACATTAGTATATGTAGGCATTATTTGATATGTGTTACTGGTGGTAGAAGTATCAGACTTTTAAAATCCTGTATGGTGTATTAGATATGTGTTCAGTTACTAGTATTTGGCAGAAGAGGTCAGACAGCACTATGGAAAAAAATGTGCAGTAAGTCCTTTAGTGTCTTGAAATCACAAATTATTAACAAGGTGTAGGTAAAATTCGGGGAGTGAGAAGTCATCACTCTGCAGTACCTCTCTTCATCAACAGGTTGCCTTCTGAACATAAAAGGACTCCACTGTGTCAGAGCCGATTAAGCCCTTTGCTCTTTTTCCTCTTTGTTCTGAGTACAGCATTGGTACCATGAATCCAGTTGTTTGAACAGAGAGGATTAACCTTCTCCTGGGGCCAATTATACAGCCCAGCTGTCTGCTGTCATTGCAGAGCTGCCAAGGAGCCCTGCCACTCATGTGGCAGGGTCCTGCTGTAATGAGCATCCCGTATTTCAGAGGAGGGTTCCTGGCAGTTCCCAAGATGTGGCTTTGGATAGCTCAGAGCACTGGCTGTTCTGCTTTCATGGTAATTTCTGGCTGCTGAGGCTCACTCTTGGCTACTCAGCACTGGCAGCACATATGAGTGAGCCACAGATCCATATGTGGCAAAGTCAGGTTGTCTTTCACTGGGCTGTGTGCACCAGCCTTGTTATGGGTCAGGAGATGTGCAAATGAACATCCCTAGAACTGCTACTTGGAGCTTTACCAAAACCCTGGACATTGCTGGTGCTTGGTTCTCCAGCTTCTGCTTCTAACTTTAGATCTTGCACACTGGTGCTGTAATGGGCCTCAGACCCCAGTGGTCTGAGCCCCAGCTTGTTTGCAATGATTATCCATACCAGACAGCCTATGGCAGTGATAAAAACATGGCAAGATAAAGAAAGAGCAATTGCAGTCACTGCTGTAGTCTCTGTTAGTCTGATAAAATTCACTTGTTCTTCCTATTTGTACAAGGCAGTGAAATACAGTAATATAAACCTGAAGAAAGTTTACTAGACTAGGAACTGTCAAAAAAGACAAGCAAAAATTTTGAGCTGTTCGGGAAACCATTCCTACATGACAAATACATGGACAGGAGCTGGACATTTCTGGAGGTTTCCTGCCCAGGGAAACCTTCCAAATCCAGAAAAAGCATTTGGTTGAAAAATTAGAGAGAGGCAGTGAACAATATACTCAGAACTGGTGAGGCAGCTTTTTGAATCCTGTGTTCTGAGCCCATAAGTACAAGAAAGACATCGAGGTGCTGGAGCAGGTACAGAGAAGGGCAATGAAGCTGGTGAAGTGCCCAGAGCACAGGTGTGATGAGGAACAGCTGAGGGAACTGGGGTTGTTTAGTCTGGAGATGAGAAGCCATGGGGAGGACCTTATCACTCTATAACTATCTGAAAGGCAGATAGAGCAAGGTGGTGTCTGGGTCTCTTCTCCCAAGTAACAAGCAATAGGAGAAAAGATAATGGCCTCAAGCTGCACCAGGGGAGGTTTAGATTGGATATTAGGAAAAATTTCTTCACAGAGAGGATAATCAGCTTTTGAAACAGGCTGCCCAAGGAAATGGTGGAATCACCATCCCCGGAAGTGTTCGAAAATGGTGTAGATGAGGCCCTTAGTGATATGGTTTAATGGTCTTGGCAGTCCTGGTGTAAAGGTTGGACTTGATAATTTTAAAGGTCTTTTTCAACCTATCTTATTCTATGATTTCTTTTCTCCACATCTCTGCAGCTGAGCACACCAGGACCATGAGTCATAAGTTCTCACAAAAATCAAAGTGCATTTTAAAATTGAACATTTATTTTTGATTTTTCGTTTGAGTGCTGAGGGAGCGTGGGTGGTGGGGAGAAGGGCAAGGGAAATGATGCACTGAAAAATGTCTATTTAATTGTGGGAAAAAGTCCTTGAAAAAAATTAAAGGGCATCTAGAAAGTAGTTGATTTTAGGAAAATAACCTTGTTACCAGCTAAATTTCGTATAGCATCAGGATATGGTGAAGCACGACTACAATGCAAGTTCACAACTGATACCTTGAACTGCAGCCAGAGCTGTAACAGTCAATGCTAACACATTTCAAAAAGGACATTAAACTTTAAGCCTATTTGAACCATTAGAGAACAGAAGACTGTTCCCAAATCTGCTTGCAGTGAGCTGCTTCTATATCTTCCACAGACTCCTCTGTTAGGTGGAAGATTTGGGTCTGATACAGTTCTTGTCATCTTCTTAATTATGTTAATGATTGAAAAAATCACTTTAAATAGAAATAAGGAGTGATCTGCATGCTTATATTTGAAGCACAAAGGAGTGTTCTTCTATTTGCACAAGTGTGGTTGACCGACATCTTTGTTATTTCAGTGCTTTCCCCATGCACAGTAATAACAGGATATTCATATTTGTTTCTGGCAAGTTTGAAAGCTGGAAGACTCTGGTTCATAATGATCTAAACATAATTGAGCTGTCAACCGGCTTTTGCAGTCATTTCTGTTAACACTGAGAAAGAATATGAAATGCCCCACTGAGAATATGGGGATTGTATGTATCAGTGGTCATAAAGTATGGTTATTTTACCACTGAAGAAGAGAAGCATGAGTAAAAGAAAAAGATTCTTTATAAAGAAACTGCTTCAGAGGATTTTAAAGGATTCTGTCTCAGTTTCCCCATAATCAGAAATTAAAAGTATGGATACCATGAAAAGTTAAATCAACCTGTTGACCAAAGGTTGCTGATATGTAGGTTGAGGGTGACTGTTATTTCTTCAAAGCTGAAAGCTGTTGCATATTCAGTGATGAGAGCAGGGTTACATAAAAGACAAATAGAAAAAAGAAAAAAAGAGATGAAGGAAAACTAAAACACTTATGACCAATCTTTCAAAACTGATGGGAATATTGCCTTTCCAATACTTGAGTTACGCATTATGAATACTTCATCTGATGCATTAGTCCACTTTCCCATTTTTAATTTGTGAATCAGTGGCAAAAGAGTCTCAGATTTCACATTATTTACAGATAACCTAAACCCACATCTAGAACTCCTAAACTTGTGGCAGCTTCACTACCAGCATATGCATCCAGAATGAAGAAGAGGACTTTTTTTTAATGTGCCAGGCATCCAAGCAATTGAATTCACTAAGGGTTATATCACATGCAGCCACTGGCCTGTGGAACGTGATTCAGGATGTACTTCCACAGCAAACGCTTGCAGTTCTGTTAGAATGCATATGAACTATGATAGTCAGACAACCACTTGACTTTCTATGTCCTATTTCCTCATCTCTTTCATTTACCTATAGAAGACGGAAATAATGGAAAAATGCTCCTAGCTGCCACAAATGTGTTCTCTGTGGCTTGGAAATTGAATTCACTGTGTGAAAACCAGGTACATCCCTGTACCAAGCTCTGGTCCAGAATAAGTAGTGAATCATGCGACACAGACAGGGCCAGACAAATTCAGAAAGTGAATGACTGGTGCTTTGTAATTTAGTATGGTTTAAGGCTTATATCATATGCATAAGCACATGGATCAGAACAGAATTAGCATATCCCACATTTGTGAGCTCTGACTCCACACATTCATAAATTTAGCACAAAATAATGCTCTCTGAAATTTTTATGTGGAGTTCCCAATTACTTGCCTGGAATATTGTCATGTTATTGTTTCATTTTCCTTCTCTTAAGGAGCTTTGCTTTACATTGGATGAGTACCAGGTAGTTAACACTTACCTGACATTTATTTGGAAAAAAAAAAAAAGAAGGCTAAATGTACAACATGACCAAATTTTTCCTGCACAGTTTCTGAGTGAACTAAACATCACAGTAGAATCCTTTTTATTGCAGTTGTGCTGCTTCTAGGTTACAGTAGAAACCAGAAGTTCTCACAAGTGTGTGGGGAATAGGACACTTCCATACCTTGTTGTCACTGACCAAACTGACTTCCTCTCTCAGGGCTTGGGTAGGCAAAGCACCCAGGCACACCCATTAACTAACTATTCCATGATTCTATGATTAATACCCAAAAAAAGGCAACAGAATATAAATGTATGCTTTGAGTTTTGTGTGGATTTATGTACTCTGTTGAGCTGTACATTTGCTGTACAAATGGAGTTCCTATCCCTCTTGTGCTTGTTTTGTACTTGGTAGGATTCCAGACAAGTGTCTATTGATTATGTTTTAATTTCACCATGATATTATGAAAAGAAAATGATAAGATTGAGTAATGATCATTATAAAAATCTAATTTTTCCTTGAGATAGGTTAATTTAAATTCAGCAGAGCTACACAAAGCTCACTTGGGCCTATTATTTCTTGTTAGATTTTCTGACAGGGCTAGGATGTCATGCAAACACTTAAAACCTGAAAAGAATACAATTATTACATGTCAGTTCTGTGTTCTAGAGACTGTTGCGCTAGTCACTCTGATTCAAGTCTGTAACTAAGCACAGTAAAAGAACTGCATTGAAGACCTTGCAGTAAATTTTCTACATACAGCTAAAAAGCAATGAAGCTCATAAGTTTTCTTCAAATTTACTATCAAACAAAAATGACACATACTGTACTGGAATGAATTGAAAGTGCAAGAACTCTATTGGGTGAACACTGCAAAGACTCATAGAAGAGGTGTTGAACAGGTATTCGAGGGTAGACACTAGCAGAAATCCTCTTGTATTTCCATCTATATGCATGTGTTAAAATAGGTGGATATTTTGAGTTCTTTGAGCATTTTATACATTGTTGACTTACTCAAATGAGCTCATAAGCTTTGAGAGGAGAGGCAGGGCAGGAAAAAGCAAATTTATTACAATGCTCTCTGATTTCTGTGCAGTTTCTTGTGCCTGTGAATACATTCATCAGAACAAAACTCCTAAATTCGTGACATATATTGTTACTGAATGCAGCAAAACCCAGCTTTCAAGTGACAGCCAGCAAGACTAAGCACAGGATGAGCTTCCTGCCTGTTCCTAAGGGTGACTGGGAGAAATGTTAAAAGGTTTTCGTACCAAATGTCTTCCTTTAATTAAAACAAAGGGGGAGAGGAAAAGGTCTAATAGAGTAGCTGCATTCACCATGCTTCCAGCAAACCCAGCTGCTTGCACAGACAAGCATAAATTCCAACCCTATTTTTCATTAATGGAATTTTCCATTCCAGCTCCACTGATGTAGAGGTTTCCACTTGCAGGCCCCTGGTTGTGTTGCAGAGCTTGTTATTATTCATCTGTCCTCAGTTCAGTGATTGGATCTGTCTGTTGCTGCTTTAGGAGGTAGAGATTTTAGCCAAGCTTACTGAGTGAAAAAATGTGAAGCAAGCAAACATAACCATTGAATGAAGTGCTTTTCCTGTGGGCTGCCATCCTCACCCTGACATCATTCAGATCAGGAATAATTTTCAGTCAACAGAGAGAGGGTCATTGCAGGTGTAGCCTGAGACAGAACACAAAGTCATGCTGTCCTCTTCCTAAGCTGAGCTGATCCTGAGCACTTCTCAAAGATACACGTGCCTGCAAAGTACCACTTCATCAGAATTCTCACTAACATCTTTCATAATTTTTCCTCTTGGTGCAAGCAGCTAAGAAGGTGCAAACAGGAATATCAAATTTTCAGCAAAGCAGAGAAGAACAGTTCCAGCAACCATTCCTTCCTGGCATGGAAAAGCTAGCTACTGCTGGTTACACTGAAAAAGAACAAAAAAGAGAGACATGGGTCAGTCTTGCATCTTTATATGTACTGCTTCCAGCCGAGTGTGATTCACAGTGAATAAGAAAACTCATTCTTCATGCAGGTAATCTCTGTACAGCTTTATAGGGCTTTAACAAGCCTAAGTCTGCAGCTTCCCCTTGTGGAAATAAAAATTATGAGACTGAGGTGCAAATGGTGACAGAAGTGTGTGACGCACAACAGCTTTTAGGAGGAAGTTTCCTGGGGTTTTGCCTGGCTGTGGGAACAGGTTCATCTCTGCTCCCCTTCATTCCTCAATCCTAGGGAGCTGTTCAAAATACCCCATGTGAAACAGCATGGCTTCCAAGGCAACTGGCTGGAAAACTGGATGGCAATCTGAAAAAGGAGCCAGCTGCAGGTGACACATGCAGAGACAAGGTCATCTTGTATCCTCTGGTTGATCTGACAGTGTTTGTGCGAAGTGTGGAAATATGCCTCTGCTTGAACTCCCCCTATATGTGTGTTCTGCAATCCAGCAATGTAGAAATCTGGCATTAGCAACAGGAAAATCATACCCTCAGGTTTTACATCTGGTTAAAAATAGAGGAGATAGATACTCACATCACTAGTCCAGATGATTAGATTAAAGAAATGCAAACACAAGCTTTCTGCTTTTGGATGCCTAAAAATGCCTAGTTAAATGTTTGTTGTTCTCTTTCCAGGTACTTGACAAGAACAGGAATTAGTACTGTAAAAGGTAAAATTAATCAGGGGCAACCTGCAGGTATAAGAGAGCAAGTAATGGACATAATTGGTCTGCAGTTTTTTGGCTAGCCCAAACCAGACAAGAACAGTCTTTTGAGGAAATCAGTAAGTTTTTGTGTGTCAGCCACCGGTCAGTGATGACAGCCATGCTGATCTGTGTTGGCTCACACATCACCATTAATCTACCTTACTATTTATTTATTGGATTATAAAATAGCTTAGAAGCTTAAATGTGTTGTATTTCCACATCTTAAAAACTGTTCAGTTCTGTTCCTCTTGGCTGAAAATGGTAGTTAGCAAAGCCTGAAAATGTTCAAAGTAAGAAACAGGAACGACTGAAGGGATAGCACGGTTGTGCTAATGGAAACACTAACATTTGAACTTGGAAATAGCAAACACAAGCCTCCAAAACAACCCCTCATTGTATTTGACAACACGTACCCATGTCTCAGTTCTACTGAAAGCCTTAGTGCTTGGCTCAGCACCCCTTATTTTAAATGTATAAAGAAACTTCCAATGAAGTTCAAATGCATGGCCTGAAATGCCTTGTCATGAGGAACTGAGCAGAAAAACACAGGCAAAAGCTCCTGTATGTAGGAGGTAGATATGAAAGTAATTCTCTGCTGTTTTCAGCCAAAGAAGAGCTGGGTACCTGCCACTTTGCAAACCCACAGATTTCTGAGATTATCCTCTGGTGAACAGTTTTCTTTAAATAGCATGCAGCAAAGCAACAGTTCTCAGAAAACTCCTTTGACAAAGTCCCCATTAAAGTTACTTTCTTAACCCTGACGCTCCTGACTTAATGTATTTAATTAACTAATGTAGTGATTGTAAAGGGAGAGCCTGATTTCCCCTGTAGCTAATAACCTGATATGGTGATGTCAGAGATAGTGTGGTTGCGATGTGGGAGACAGTGGATCAATTTCGAGCTCAGAGCCATCCGGTTATAGCTATTTTCTCTGTTCTGAGGCAATTTTCAAGATGTTTTACATTTTTTTTTTTGCTATCCTGAATTATGATAAACACAACATATGTCTGTGAAATAAAAATCAGGACAAAGTCTTGGGTTTTTTTCTCTCCTTCTTACAATGAATTAATTTAAATGTTAATACAAAAATTAATATTCAATTATGTAACTCAAAATCTCATGCAATTTGACAAACATATTTTCACTACCTGTTTTATAATTCTAAATTCTTCAAAATCGACCTGGCAAACAAGAATTAGCATTTCCCTGTGAAAAATGTTTCACTGAAAATGGTGTGACTCATGCTACAATGGAGGAGAGGCTAAAACTGCTTTTTTTTTTTAAAGCATTTCATATTATTGTGAACCAAAGCACAGTCGCTTCCATAGTAAAAGGCAAGACCTCTACAGGTAAATCAGTGTAATTCCATGCCTTTCAATAAAACAGTGTGAATAATGTTGGCAGCAAATCTTGTCCTAGGTTTCTAGCAGGATTTCCTGTCACAAACAGGTTGGAGCCTGGCTCTGTTGATGTGTCTTTTGTGTCTCTTTGCATGTTTTCTGCATTAGCCATTGCCATGCATCTCTGTTTTGAACTGTAATAATCCTCGATTTCACCACAATGTAGGTGCTGCTGATTCTTCTTGATGTGTTGCATAATAATATTTATCACTTTCTTCAATCAAAATATGATTTAGCCTTTAAAAGTCCAAGGGCCCTTAAGCTGTCTGAGATCTATGCACCGTCTTTTGAAGTGTTGCCACAACATTTTTCATTTACAGATAGAATCATAGAATCATAGAATAGTTAGGGTTTGAAAGGACCTCAAGATCATCTGCTTCCAACCCCCCTGCCACGGGCAGGGACACCTCACACTAAACCATACCACACAAGGCTTCATCCAACCTGGCCTTGAACACCGCCGGGGATGGAGCACTCACAACACCCCTGGGCAACCGATTCCAGTGTCTCACCACCCTAACAGGAAAGAATTTCCTCCTTATATCCAATCTAAACTTCCCCTGTTTAAGATTTACCCATTACCCCTTGTCCTGTCACTACAGTCCCTGATGAAGAGTCCCTCCCCAGCATCCCTATAGGCCCCCTTCAGGTACTGGAAGGCTGCTATGAGGTCTCCACGCAGCCTTCTCTTCTCCAGGATGAACAGCCCCAACTTCCTCAGCCTGTCTTCATACGAGAGGTGCTCCAGTCCCCTGATCATCCTCGTGGCCCTCCTCTGGACTTGTTCCAGCAGTTCCATGTCCTTTTCATGTTGAGGACACCAGAACTGCACACAATACTCCAGGTGAGGTCTCACAAGAGCAGAGCAGAGGGGCAGGATCACCTCCTTCGACCTGCTGGTCACACTCCTTTTGATGCAGCCCAGGATACGGTTGGCTTTCTGGGCTGCGAGCGCACACTGCAGCCAGCTCATGTTCATTTTCTCATCGACCAGCACTCCCAAGTCCTTCTCTGCAGGGCTGCTCTGAATCTCTCCTTTGCCCAGTCTGTAGCTGTGCCTGGGATTGCTCTGACCCAGGTGTAGGACCTTGCACTTGTCATGGTTGAACTTCATAAAGTTGGCATCAGCCCACCTCACAAGCATGTCAAGGTCCCTCTGGATGGCATCCCTTCCCTCCAGCATATCAACCGGACCACACAGCTTGGTGTCATAGGCAAACTTGCTGAGGGCGCACTCAATCCCACTGTCCATGTCAGCGACGAAGATGTTAAACAAGACCGGTCCCAACACCGATCCCTGAGGGACACCACTCGTTACTGGTCTCCAGCTGGACATCGAGCCATTGACTACAACTCTTTGTGTGCGGCCATCCAGCCAGTTCTTTATCCACCGAGTGGTCCATCCATCAAATTGATATCTCTCCAATTTAGAGACAAGGATGTGGTGTGGGACAGTGTCAAACGCTTTGCACAAGTCCATGTAGATGACGTCAACTGCTTTACCCTTATCCATCAATTCTGTAGCCCCATCATAGAAGGCCACCAAATTGGTCAGGCAGGATTGCCCCTTAGTGAAGCCATGCTGGCTGTCACCAAGCACCTGGTTGTTTTTCATGTGCCTTAGCATGCCATCCAGGAGAATGTGCTCCAAGATTTTGCCAGACACAGAGGTGAGAATGACTGGTCTGTAATTCCCCGGGTCTTCCATGTTCCCCTTCTTTGAAAATGGGTGTTATATTTCCCTTTTTCCAGTTGTCGGGAACTTCACCTGACTGCCATGATTTTTCAAATAGGATGGCCAGTGCCTTAGCAACTTCATTCGCCAGCTCCTTCAGGACCCACGGATGGATTCCATCAGGTCCCACAGACTTGTGCGCGTTCAGATTTTGAAGATGGTCTCGAACCAGATCCTCTCCTACAGTGGGCCCAAGGTCTTCATTCTCACAGTCCCTGCGTCTACCTTCTACGAACTGGGTGGTGCAGTCAGAGCCTTTGCCAGTGATGACTGAGGCAAAGAAGTCATTCAGAACCTCAGCCTTCTCCAAATCCTGTGTAGCCAGTTCTCCCAAAATCTTCCTCAGGGGACCTATTTTGTCCCTAGTCTGTTTTTTGTTTGCTACGTACCTGTAGAATCCCTTCTTGTTATCCTTAACATCCCTGGGTAGGTTTAATTCTAACTGGGCCTTAGCCTTCCTAACCTGGTCCCTAGCTTCCTGGATAAATGAAAACTAATCTAAGCTTTGTTCTTTTATTCCTTTTACTTCCTCACATTTTATTTGTTTGTTCAATTTCATTACTCTTGCCACAATGTCCATGTCTCACAGACAGCTACCACTCCATAACCTACAAGACAAGAGTCAGTGATGTGTAACACTGAAGTGCTCTTATCTTTCACCCCAGTGGACTGTATTTTCTGTATGCTCTCTTTCATCAGGTTCTTATTCATAAAACTAAAAGTTACTTAAGTCCAAGGTCTTTTGCTAGTGCTGTTCCACTAAGTTTGGAAGGAATTTACTGGCATAAATGGGAGCAGAACACTGTCTCTAATTGAAAGAGATGTGTAAGTCTACTTACTCTCATAGAAAGACAAATAGAGGAAGAGCGGCCATCAGATAACATATACTGAGCAAAGTGTGAGCTGTGTCAGTGAAATTCATTCTTCCAAAGCTGTTTACATGATCATTCTCTCCCATATTCAAACACATATACTGTAGTAGAAAAATAATACAAAAATAGCATTTACTATAAGAGGAAAATACTTTGACAAATGTCAAAAATGTCCTAGTATATTGGTAAGAACAGAAGGACCAGACTTTCTAAACAGGCTCTCCAAATGTCTTTGGCAGTTGGACTGTCAGAAGCTCTGAGTGCCTGTTGGTTCTGCAGGCTTCATGATGTCCCTGGTGCATGTGCAGGTAGAGTAACTACCTCAGGGCTGTAGGCTGTGGAAGTGGAAGAGAGCATAGGTGAGAGCAGTCTTTTGCCCAGCTATATTTCAGTCCAGGTGCCGAAGGCTGTGCAAACTATGCTACCCTGCTCCCTGGAAAAACTGTTCCTTCGGCGTAAAAATTAAAACTGAGGACAACTGAGAGCCTTGGAAATCTGTTTCTTGTTTTGGTGCTTACAAGATGCTGGCTGAATCCAGAGCTTTGGTTTCTCTGTGTAAATGATGGTTATGGATCTGGCTCCATTCCTCACATCACTGTTGCATCTCAGCTCAGCTCCTGGGCTCTTTTATGCTAGCTTTTGTGTTCTTTAATATCTCTTGCTGCAACAATCACTACCTGTTGGCATTTTTCCACCATATTCCCCAAAAGGAAGCTTTCTTCAGGCTATTTTCTGTGCCTTTTAAATATCACGGTTGGGATGGGGAAATCCAGCTTGCAGTAGGTGTACACTGGGGAGGTCTGGGGCAACCCTACCTAGCATCTGAAATAAAAATAATCTCTGATGGAGAAAACCAATCAAAAAAACGAAAATGAAAAATTCTATTTTCACAGGATTTGACATTGGTTGTATTGCAGCTGCAATTATACTCAAGAGTACATTAAAAACCTGGGACATTGAATTACAAACATATAATTCAGGCTATTGTTGTAAGTGGGCCTCACTGTAGTGTTATGCATATTAATACTCCCAGGTCTCATCACAGTTCCAGTCTGTTGAAAATAACTTGCTCTTTAGAAGCATAACTACATGCTATTTCTATGTAAATATTTATTCCAAGATGTGTCTTTTACATAGAGACAATCAGACAAAGATAATATATACTAGATTCACTAATAAAACTATTGGAAATAAAGGGTTTCTCTTTTTCACTGAAAACAGAGTCCAAAAAGCGGGACCTTTACTTGGTCTACCTGTCCAGCATCATGGCTGTTAACAGCAAAAAGTACATTGCTGCCTCCCTCTTCCTATTTGAAAAGAATCATTTGTTCAACTCATAGGAAATATGCTGCAATTAAATGATGCAGAGCTACACGTTTGTCAAGCTTTTCAAAATATGCATCATCAGGGCTTCAAAGACCCCCTACTTTTGAACTTTTCTACAGTACGTAAAGAAAAACATGGATCCTTTATTCCATCTCTAGGAAAGAAAGAGCATGGGAATGCAAGGTAACGATGTTCTTCAAGGCAATAAAAAAGTGGTGGTCAATCTGGCCTTAAGCCCAGACTTCAGCTGCCCCTTTACACTGGTGAGACCAAAACCAATATGACTCAATCAACTCCAGCAGTATCCTCTACCAGACCTCTTGTACATTGTCTCTCAAAGTAACATAGAGAAAAAATGATAATTTATTGTAATGTACCTTTGAATGAAGAAGACTGCAGAACATTGATTTACCATGGTACTGAAGATAGAAGAGAGAACCTTTAGGTAGTGCTAAGTTTGATTTCAATTCATAGCACAAACTCAGTAACATGAGACACTGCCTGAGCTTATTTCTTCGCCTTCTGAAATTTATCAAGCTCCCTAATGAGCCAGATTTATAGGAACAGACACAATATAGCTTTTTTTTTTTTTTTTTTTTTTTGCTATAAAATCATTGTTTTATTTATTGTTTTAATAACTTAGGCCAGGTTGGACTGGGCTTTGAGCAATCTGGTCTAGTGGAAGATGTCCCTGCCTGTCAGGAGGCATGGAACTAAGATGAACTTTTACATCCCGTCTAACCAAAACCATTCTATGATTCTGTGATTTTATGAACTCTGCTAAGAATTTCACACTGTAAAAATTTAGAAGACCTTAAAAGATTTTGTTGTGAAGATCTTATTCTTTGGATGACAGATGTGACAGGCGAATGCAAAACTGGTTTACTTACCTGTCATATGTGTTATCTCCCATTATTCTTTTAGGTGTTTACCTATCCAACACAATAGACCCTGCTTTTGAAGGCTGCTTTTTTTTATTACAAAGGACTGTACAAACTGAACGGCAAATTATCTAAAGCACTGTGCATGCAATTGCATAACACCATTGCCAGATACTCTACAGAAAGATGGGAAGGTCAAAGATGTTAAGGATTTATCTCAAGCTCACTTGAAATCTGTATTCTTTGTCTGCAGTAGTTTCAGCTTTTTAGCTCTAATTGCACAGTTTTTAACTTCTAAAATATTTCATTATTTTCTTTGGGTACACCTACTTGTGTTTAATTAAACAGAAGAAAGAGTTACACAGCAAAACTAGTGATTATCTTTAGTCTTGAGATACTTACATATTACTGGGAATAAATTAGGAATTTTCATCCTACCTGTAAAGCTCTAATTGTTTACCTGTCTGTCAATGTCTCTGCTTGTCCATCTATCTCAGTTTCAGCTTGGACAAAACTTTCAATTCATTCTGAAATAGAATACAACATTTGTCTGGAAAATTACAAAGTAAGAATTTGGGAAAGTTATCTGTATCTGCATGACTCACTGAAGTCAATGTGAATTGGCAGATCATTTGGATACATCATAAGCTTCATTATTTATAAATTAGCAAGAACACAACTAATCTAAAGAAAAAACCCCACCAAACCCAAAACAACAACCCAACAAATAAAATGCACATAATTCTCATAACAGGAAAAAAAACCCAACATGTATTTCATTCTCTCACTTCCATGGGCAGCCCACTTGGTAACCTGAAATTCACACCCAGTGTTATCCCATTACTTTAGTTCAATATATTACGTTTTTTTCTCAAGTTTTCCACAGAAAAACAATAAAGGAAGTGTGTCCTGAACATGCTAAGAGCATTCCAGCTGACCCAAACATACAGCAGTCTTCATTAGTGAGATATATGTCTGTACTTCATTAATTTTAGGTTAACGAACATGTGTCTCTGTGGGGAAAAACAGACACTGAAAGAGAATCAAGCAAAGGAAAAGAGAGGAAAATGTTACCATAAAATCTTAACACATCAAAGCTTGCAGAGAAAAAGTCACCTTGCTTTAGAGTGTCTTTTTTTTTTTTTTTTTTTTCTCCTTTTCTTACTCTAAAATTAGACACATCCATTTCAAAGCAGCCATCTGGGCAATCCTAGGAAACTCAAGAGAGAGTAGACTTGACATTCTCTGAAGCTCAGTCAACCTGAGAAAAAAAAAACCCAAATCATCTTCTTTTTCCTTCTCTTTCTGATTTGAGGAGTGAAGTAAAGCAAAATGAGTCAAGAGAAACTCCTATTGTAAAACATAATGGAGAATGTCTTTGCAGCTTTTCCTCAGATGATTCAAGGAGCTTGCTCTACAAGTATGTATCTGCATCTGTTTTATAAGAGTGGCAGCCAATAGGTTAAATGCTTAATATAAGGCTGTGATTCAGCAGGCTACTTCCATTCACAAAAAATACTGAAGCTCAAACTCTGCTATGTTTTTGGTTTCACTGTTAGGTGTATATGCTCTCCTGAGCAGGAATCCTAGAGCCCAGTACTGACTTCATTTTACAGCTCCCCCATACAAGTAAAGGAATGACTTAACTGAAGCTGTCCTAAGGAGAAAGCAACAGTAAGGCAAATTCCCCAATGTATTTCTGATGTGGACATACTTTTGCATAGTTTGGTAAGAGGGCAATTTTTTTTACACTCCCAAAGCAAAAAAAGCCATGATAATTTTTTTCTGATTCACTCTTGCTCTCCTATTTACATAAAAAAAAAAAAAAACTTTCTGTGATGAGTGCCATTAATTTCAGTGAGCAACCTGGTAAATAACATAGCGCTCCAACACAATTAAAGGAGAACCAAACCCTCTAGAAAGTAACTAAAGAATTGAATGGAGGATGACAAGTGGGATGGGGATGACAAGCAGTTGCTGTGGCAAGCTGTGTATAGGCTGGATATCACAGACCATTAGTAGCTGGGAAACCTGTCAGATTTCCATATCGAATCAAGGAAGATTTTTGCTAAGATTTTTTATAGTAATTTGCCAAAATTCTTGAGAACAGAGTTTACAATGCTTGAGGCAGTGAAAAAAATCAGAATGAACAGAAAGTACCCCAATTGCTTTTTGCCCACTGAATACTGATGCTCATCAAATGGTGAATTGTTTCATTTAACTGCCCGTGAAATGTAGAATTTGATTACTACCTAGCTACAAAGGTAGTTATCGGTTAATAAATTGTCTGGTTCTTATTTAAAACAAATCATATTAATTACCTTAACCTCAGCAGCATTTCCACAGTTCTTCCCTTCACTGCAAGCTCTGTGCTTGCTTATGTTCATATTTTTCTCCATTTCCCTTTATTTTCGCATCTTAAAATACTTTTTAAGAAGAAAGTATTTTTCACTGAATCATTCAAAATTTTAAATATTCCCTCTAAGTCTCCCTACAAATATTTCAAGCAGCTCCCTTCCAGAATAAGCAATCATTATGATTTATTAATCCAGTCAGGCTCCTAATCTCCCAATCTTTACTTTAAATATCATTCCTAATCTACGTTTCTAAAAGGTGAAAAAGCAGTTTTCTTGAAATACTTGAGTGAACTTTGTATTATACAAAATAAAATATTATTGGTTATTCTCTTTCCTTGGTTTAAGTTACAAAACACCCTGGTTTTACTCAAGTTTACAGAAGGCATCTGCCACATGCTGTATCTAACCTAAATAATTTTGACTGTGCTCATCACCTAGCTTCTGAACTGCTTGTGCTGGCTCCTCCATTTCTTTCTCCACTAGAGTAGCTGGCTGCTGAACTTAGAGACTGTTAGTGACTTGAATTTCTGTATTGTGTCAATATATAATATTTTCTGCTTATCCAAAATTAATTTAATCTGCCATCATGTTCTAGATCTCCAGTGACTTTAAGTACAGCTGGGGAATTTCACAGGCATCTGCAGGCTATTATTAACTGAAATAACCTTCTATCAGTTTTCAGTCACTTGCTGCCTACTGCTTTTGCTGGCTTAGCACCACATTAAAAAACACTGGTCCCAATATTGACCTTTTAGACACTTCTCTATTGACTGTCTTTTAAACTCAGAAACATTCATTTTATGGGTTCTCAGAATTTAACATACTATCTAATTTCCAATAGTAACTGGCCTTCTTAGTCTATTGACATTGTCTTCAAGTCTATACCAATATTTCTTTCATGGATTATCATTCTAATTGTCTGAAACGTCCTAAACCAGTTCTATCCACATGTAATTTTTATCCAGTTAAAGAAAAACACAACAATAAAACTCACAGTTGTCAAAAATATCATTATTATTAGTAGGATTACCTTTTTTTTGCTATGTTTAACACTTTGAATTGTAAGATCACAAAATATTATAAGAAGCAAATAAAAAATACCAGCCATTCCAATTCACTGGTGTGGAAACTGGTACATGCTGTACCCAAACCTGCACAGTTAGTGGCAGAACTCAGGGGTTCCAAATTCTGGTTGTCTCCCACTGAGGTGTGCTGCCTCTCTTGGTGGCACATTACCAGTCTTCCTGTTATAGAGCCTAAGCTGATGTGAGGTATAATTTCCCACGAACACATGTGATCACTTTGAGGTAGTGAATATGAAAGGCAGTACAAAGACACAGTGTGATGCACACACAGAAAAGGTGTCTGATGTGTTGGCTTAGAAGGCATTCAGCTCCTGTTTATGGTGAGACTGATCAGGAAAGACATACCAGAAATAATAAGAGCTGAAGGAAGAGTATTGTGTTTTCTTTTTCACTAAAAAAAAAAAAAAATTCACAATAAAGTAATTTTATTTAACTCTGGATAATAGTTTTATTGTATATGACTGTGAAAGAAATCGAAATTAGCTGGTTAGAACAGATTCATAAGTTAATGAATGACTGCTGGAAGTATAATTATAATTCACACAAAATGAACATTTCCCTTTTGTTTCAAAATGTTTCTTATGATAGAACGTTTTGCAGTGAACAATTGCATTTAAGAAAATCTGAGTATCTTTAAGAAAAAAAAAGGTGAGCAGAAAATAGGTGGAAGAAGAGAGAAAAAAATAATAGTTTATAGGAATGAAACACATTTAGCTGTAAAAAGAATAACTACTTAAGACCCAGTTCTGTGAGTTCTGTAGCCCCTTCATATAAAACCACTATATCTGTCAGGCATGACTGCCCTTAGTAAAGCCATGCTGGCTATCACCAACCACCTCGTTGATTTCATGTGCCTTAGCATGTTTTCCTGGAGAATCTGCTCCAAGATTTTGCCAGGCACAGAGGTGAGACTGACCGGTCTGTAGTTCTGTAGGTCATCCATTTTCCCCTTCTTGAAAATGGGGATTATATTAGCCTTTTTCCAGTCATCAGGAACTTCACTTGACTGTCATGACTTTTCAAATATGATGGACAGTGGCTTAGCAACTTCATTTGCCAGCTCCTCCAGGACCCGTGAATGGATTTCACCAGGTCCCATGGACTTGTACACATTCAGGTTCCTAAAATGATCTTGAACCTGATCCTTTCTTCCAGTGGGACTAAGGTGTTCATTCTCACGGTCCCTGCGTTTGTCTCTTGGCACTGAAGACCAGAAGGGCATACCAAAAATTTCTCATGTAATTATGCTATCTTTTCTTAGTTCTCTGTGCTACTACCTTCTTCTGCAGCTATTTTATTAAAGCTTTTTTTCCAGCCAGAGGACAAACTGTACTTTACAAATAGCTTATAGATTAGTGGGAAAGTTCATTTGTGTTCCAGGATTTTCCTGTTGTCACATTATCCGTCACAACTTTCAGTTCAAGGCTCTGATCTACTTTTATTTCATTGCTAGAGTAAAACCTGCACCTTTCCTAAGTGAGCTTTCACATACCCAATATTCCCGCTGTGCAGCGTGAAGGTCGTTCCTTGAATAGACAGTAAAGAGCTGAAAAAGGTGGGTGTGGGAATGTCAGAAATGAATAAAATGCAGTCAGTGCCTTGATGGTAACCTCCATTTTTTGAAAGGAAGTAGTTGTCAAGTCACATAAGCTGCAACATAAAAAATGTTAGCAGTTGTACTTAAATATTAATATCACTTAATGAATTTATGTGACAATTGCGTTTGCAGGACAAGGGAAGGAGTGAAAGAACTCAAAATGGCTTATGACCAAACTCTTGCATATCCACATAGTTTCTTTAGAACTCAGTGAGGTAAACATGGAGGTAGGAGACTGCTTGGGATGTTTAGACCCTACTTGTTTTTCTACTCACTGAATTATTTGACTGTGTAAGAAAGAGAACGTAGCTCATTTGTAAGCAATGAGGTGTTAGGACTCTGGGCTAAGGTTGCCTTTTAAAGTAGATTTGCACAGTAATAATGTGATGGTAGCAGTGTTTGGTTTTGAGTGCTGGATAAGAGTCATAGTTAATTTGACTTCACCTAGGAGACCTGTTCCACCAAAGCAGAGAGGATATGCATTAGCATGAAGCTGTAGGTGAATCAGTGTTATAGACATGCCTAAGTTGTCTGCCTATTCCTGGTCTGACTTTGCTCCACTGCACAGCTTCCTATATATCCATTTGTCCTCATAGCTGAAAGAAAAGGATAAGGGAGGAAGGCAGCTGAATATTGCTAGATGGTAATGGCATGAAATCCCATTACCAGTCTGGGGTTCCTTTCTAGGCAAAGGCACAGCTCCATTTTACTTCTGATCTTTCCAGCAAATACATTTGCTTGTACCTGCAAACCACCTGAGAGGTTTTGCTTTCAATCTAAATATTGTGCATCCACCAAGAGAATGGTGGTTGGAGAAAGATATTCCAGTGCTGCCCACATTTTTTAGAAAAGTGTCACCACAAACCACCTAACACATTCCTTGAATTACAAAAGCTAAGTTTACATACCATCTATAATGAATAAACCATTTCCAGTGTAAATACTAGGAAATCCAAGAGAGATTAGCCTGAGTAATGAAGTTAGAATCAAGCTAATTTTTTTGTGAGATTCTTGGCAAGTCCAAAAATCTCCTTCATAGCTTTGTTAGAGAGGTAGAGAAAGTCTGTGTTAGACTCAGAGGCAATCAATGGAAATTTGTTTTTATCAATAATCTTGGGTCTGCTGAATGAAATGAGCTATATTCCTAGCTGTGTGGCTGAACCCAACAATCCAATACAACAAAAGGTCTGCAACAAAAAGGTTTGAATCTGTGGAAATACAAGATGAAAGAGAGGAAGGAGTGATGTGAACAGCCCTGGAGCTGAATGAGGGTACATTAAATACAGAGGGAAGAGCATGATCCACAGTGCTTCTTTACTTTGTCTGATGTGTGCCTGTCAGTGCAGGAAAAGATAATAACTGTGAGAAAATACATATGCTCATTTTGGATTTTTTAGATTTATGAAAGTGTCAATATCTCTACAGGCCCTTTTCTTTTGCTACCTGTTCTATGCTCTTTCTTATTTCTGCCTTCCTTTCACAAATTTTCCCCTCCATCACAAATGCCTCTTATTTTCAGCCATCCTTTACAACATCTATTTCTTCATGCTCTCGCTGCCCATGGTAGTGAGAAAGTACCATGGTCATGGTATGCTTCCCATGACCATTTCCACCTGTTCCCATCTCCCCCTCCCTGCTATCTTAGCTGTCTTGTTCCATCCCCTTTACTTCACGGCAGCTTTGAGTGGAAAGCAAAATGGCTGAATACTTCATCCCACAAAACTGCTTTGTAGCTTTTCTGTTTAATTCACTAGTTGTAAGTGGAAGCAATTTGATGAGATGTGAAGTACAGGATTCAGAGAACCTATGATTTTTCATCTTTCTTACATACTAAAATGTCCCTTAGTATATCTTCAACTTCATATATAGGCAATAGGGTTTTCCATTTTTGAATGGTTTGGAAAATAATTTTATTCTTCAAATGAAAATTCTGAAACAACATACAGCTTTCCTTTTATTTCAACTAAAAATATCTTATCAGTTAAGGTCTTCAATGTTAAAAAGCTGAAAAGTGAGAGTATGTAATTAAGAATTAGACAACTGGGAGAGGACTCATCTGACCAGTAGTAGGTGTCTCTGCTACACTTCCATTCAAGATAGTCTCTATAGTCTCATATCATAGTCAGTGGGGAGAGACAGTAATTTAAAGATAATTATTAATTTAAAAGGAGGTATTTAAAATAGGTGAGATGAATCACGCCTTAAATGTACCTATTTCTCTCCATTGACTATAAAGAAAACCTGGGGTGACTAGCTCCGAGGTTGACGCCTACACTACGCATCTAAAGTTAGGTAAATGGATCCCATCCTAGCTGTCATCTTAAACACTCATTGTAACATGTAATTTCTTTTACTTAAAAAAAAAAAACAACACAACCCCCCCCCAAAAAATAACATTCCAAAGCATAACAACATTTTAAGAGAAAAAATATTTCAGCTTGATACTTCCCATAAAAATATCAATTTTTGTTTTGAATTTTCTATTTCCCTTAAAAAGTTCCAGTCTTCATGTAACTATTTTTGTTATGAAGAAAGCTTTTTATCTAAAAAACATGACCTGACTATCTCTGGCAAATAAAAAGCAGAGGGAATGTTCCACCCAGTTGTCCTTGGGCACCAGTGCTAATAAAGCTTCATGAGGGCCAGTTTGTGTCTGAAGTAGTGGTAATTTCATGGCCAAGTCCTTAGGAGTTCAGCTAAGAATTGCAGATCAATTTCACATGTATTCAGTTCTGTTGTCAGGTAGCAAGAAGTTCTGGTCATTATTGAACTGGATTGGATTTGCACCAGTGGCCTAAAAGAAATAAATTTATTACCAAATCTTTAATCCATCTAGTCCAGTAAAATAGCTTTGATCAAAACGTATCATTTATTTCCTTATACTTTACCGACAGGAGTGTAGCTACTACAAACCACCTCAAACAGCAGTAGGATGTAGTAATATAGAGCAATTTAAGCATAATGGAGCTCAGAGCTTTCTAGTTCTGTGAGACGACAGGTTTTGAAGGGCAAGATATAAGGTGAGGAACAATTGCTTGTCTTATCCCCAGCCAGCAGTCACTGTCTGTAAACATCCTACCTATTCATGTTTGCTGGGTCAGGAGGGATTTTCAGAGCACTTTGAAACCTACATTAAAGCCGTCTTAGACTTTGAATAGATCTAAGGTAATTTTCTTCTGCCTGCTGTGACTTTCTTTTCCAAGTCCTAAACCTGCATGACTGATGGGTGGGTAATTTCCAAATTTCAATTTACATCCCTCATCTTGGCCAGTAATAAACCTGAAAAGTGTATTGTGGCATGGGGAACAGTTGTAGTTGAATGCATTAGTCATTGTGTTCCTTTTGCATTTGTCCATTCAACACCTTTGGCATTTGTTGTTTCTAAGTCAGACTGAATTAGTTGAGAGAAATCAGTGTCTCTTTGTAACCTCTGAATATTTTTTTCCCAGTGGAGTACTACCCTAAAAAGTGGTTAAGCTGAATAGCAGGGAAGTCAGGATTTGCTGTCACTAAGGTCAATAGCAAATTCTCTATTGGATCAGTCATTCACTTTCTGTCATTTCACTTAGCACAAGCCCAGGTACTTTTTCATTCATCTCTTTCATATGTGTTTCCACAGTCTTTTTACTCTGATTTAAATTTGTCTGCAGTCCTTTATGATTAAATGGCAATTGCAAGCCAAGCTTAGTGTTGGTAAATTTGGTATTCTGGATTAGAAAGGTTCGATCTCTCCTGGGAGCAATTGAAATAAGAAATTTAAACTCTCCTCCTGCCCACAGACAATAAAAACACACGCAGTTCTTGTGAACGCCTAAATGTGTGAAATGTGGCAAAAGGTGTAACACACTCACCAGGCTGTTTAGTTCTGGGGAAGCCAATTCCACCTCAAGTTTTGGAGAAGGTCCTTATGGATGCCTAACAAGTGCAATTTAACTTCAGAGACTTTTGGATCACTTAATTTCTATATATTTCAATTCCTACAGAAAAGCTGACAGCAGCATAGCAGGATTTTCTTTGATCTTTTGTTTGCATAGTAAAAGAAACTGGATATTTCTTTGGGCATTTCAGATGCCCTATTGCATTTGGCTCAGGTTGTCTGATGCCCTAAGTTCAGAAATGGGTTCCAGAACTGAAGACACATAGTTGAGGACTGGGGATGGCTATAGGAACTCATTTCAGGAGGCTTTGCATAGTATCAGTGTTTTCAACAGCACCTTGTCCCAATCATGTAAAAAAGGTCAGAAACCCACCCTCCAAAATTAGCAGGAGTTGCCAGCCCTTACCCATCAACCCTTTGCAGAAAAACACTACCTTTCAATTACTCTCTCCACAGCTGCTGATGGTCACAGGCATTTTAATTTCTCCCTCCCCTGCTTTTTTCCTGTTGTTGACACTTTTCAACCCTTGAGCTCTGCCAGATAGGATGCTTTTCAGAAATGAAGATGATATTGCAGCAATAGAGCTGGTTTTGTTGACAGCCGCATTGGATTTTCCTTTTATCTGTGAAATATTAGTTGTTCTACTTAGTTCCTTATTTTACTTATTTACATAGCTTATTTATTTACTTTGTTTTCTAAGCTGCCCTTGAAATTAGACTCATTGTAACAACATAATGTTCAGGCTGTTTGCTGACTGCATCAGATCAAGCTTTATAATATTTTATGTGTATTGAAAGAGCATACATGCTGCCAATAATAAGTATGCACTGCCTTTGGGCCCAGCTCCTGATATGTATTACAAATCGCAGAAATGTGGTCATTACTTTGTCTTAGCTGGAAAATTACATTTATTGAATTGCAGTTAAGGTATCCTGTTATTTGCACTTGGTTTTTTAGAATTTTTTGATATTCCTTCCCCTCCTTTTTCTTTTCCATTTGTGGAAACACAATAATGCCTTTTGATCCCTGCAATGCTCTGTAGCTGAATTTTCAGCTTAGGTTTGCAACCTGTTTGATACCATACAGTCTGTGAAAATGAAGAGTAGGACTTTCCCAGCTATGTTTTATGATTTTTGTCAATGTCTGGGTCCTACACTGGAGATATTCAAGGCCCGCCTGGACAAGTTCCTGTGTGATGTACTGTAGGTTACCCTGCTCTTGCAGGGGGGTTGGACTGGATGATCTTTTTAGGTCCCTTCCAACCCTTGGGATTCTGTGATTCTGTGATTCTGTAATACATCATGCATGAACAAATGTACTTACGTGTTTGTAATTTGCAGCTTTTCATTATTTAATGTGAATGGACTGTTTGTAGCCTGAAGGTGGCTTGTAGTGTATTTGTTATGAACATATTTTGAATCTCATGTTTTATGATTGACCACATAGTGTATTGTTGTAGTATTTTTTATATTCTATTATTCAGTTTAAATCAAATCTTCTCAGGTACAAACTGGTTGGTCTCCTAGTAAGAAATATTAATTCAAGTATTTAGCAACTTGTGTCTTTTATTCATGTCAAAAAATCTCAGGAGCATGTCAGATCTGAATACTACTATTTCGTAGTATAAGCAGATGTGTTATAAGGGGGGAAAACAACAAAAAAAAAAAGCCCTCAACAAACCTTTAGGCAACAGTTTATGGAAATGTTTTCAAAACTCTTCCCCACAATAAAGTTTTGTCCATGGAAAAGGTGGTTGTTTACAGTATAGCAGAAAGAGAGACCTGAAAGTAGTCATGCAAATATCCTTTTGTCTACGTATGCCTAGCAAAATTCCCTTCTACACAGAAGGTAAGCCCAAACCTGTTTGTCATGAACTGAGATTGCAGTGATGGGAAAGTCTATACATACAGTTTAAACAGGAATTTCATCTATAAAAAGAAACATCGATGCAGGCAAAACAAAAAATTTGAAATAAAATCCTTCAGAATGGTAAAGCCTATTTTGAAAATTTCCTGGCATAGGGTTTTGGCTATGACATCTTATTTGAACAATTATCTTTATTGCTCTGCCCACTATATAGTTGTTTTTAATGGCATCTTTAAAAAGGTTGATTCCCATAATAAATCTGAATTGGAATACTGAGATAGTACTCAGTAATTTTTCCAAACTAGCAATTTGTTTCTAAATTTGACCCAAAGGATCTATAGCTTAATTACGATACAAATAATCCATCTTTCAGTGGGCAAACTGCATTTTATTTTCTTATATGACAAAATAAATAAAATCTTATTATTAAAATAAAAAAAAAAAAATTTAAAATCACAGCAGAAGAAGTTAGAAGGAATCCTGAGAAGACACATAGCTCATACTCCTGCTCTGGTGACATTAGTTGTTATTATCTGAGGGAAGCTTGTCCTTTTTCTTAAAAATGTTTCATGATGGAGATTCCATACCCAATTTAGTGATTCATGAGCTCTGTCACTAGTAGTTTTTTTTAATGCCTTACCTTAATTTCCCTTATTGCATTTTAAACCCTTTTACTATTTGTCTTAATGTCATGAACAAGGAAAAGAGATAATACCCCTTGCCTTTTGGGGCATCCTCCTTCATATTTGCAGGCTGTTTCCATATTTCCTTTCATTATTCCCTTACCTAGACAATCTTTCTATTATTTCCAGACCTCTGACAATTTCTGTTGTTTTCTCTGTCTCTCTCCAAAATGGCTACATCTCTCTTAAAGGGTATCCCATAATTGTAATCCATTTTTGTTTTAACTACTTCTTTATGAACTTTTAAAATTGACATTAAGGTCCATGTTTCTTAACAACTGGAGCACTAGGGAGCTACTGCTAATCACATATCAGAGATCATAATTTTTCTTATTACAACAGTAGTAAATAATTATTTTCTGTGTCTGTGGCACTATTGAATTCATGGGTCTTCAAAGAGTTTTCTGGATTATAAGCTTGTTGCCTGAAACAAAATCCAAATCAGAAATTTTCACTGAGTTTTTGGATTATAACTTTTGTCAGGTTTAGACTAGCATGACAGCTGTAATGTTATGGAAGTTTTTCAGTGGTGTGAAATGAACCTGAACCTCTGTTAACCTTAGGAATGTATCACCTGCTGTCTCATTGCACCCAGCAGTGAAAGATGCTTGTGTCAGTCAGCATAACAGGAAAAGTCTACGTGTAACTTTGCCACTGGATAGGCTGGTGTTAAATTAGTGGCATAAGCACGTAGTTTTATGAAGGGGAAAAAAAAAATCAGGGAAAGTATTTATACAGGAAATCATACAAGTCTTTTCCATTCTGTATTTGAAACCTTCATGCTTAGTTCTCTGCTGGTGCATGTTGGGTTTTTTTCCCTCAACACCTTGGTGGTGGTTTTTACACAGTCCAGGGTCATAGCCTTGAAATGAAAAAAAAAGAACAGCTCTGTTTTAAGCCCTTTTGCCATTATAATGTGTACATAGTCCTTCTAATGATGCATACACAGAATCTGTAGATTGCAATGGAGGAGTGCTGTGCTGCTGTACTTTGACTTTTTTTAATTTATACCTATGTGATTATGAATTTCAATTTGTTTGCAATTCTCTTTCCTTTCCCTGGTGTTTATGGGCCCTTGTTAGCTATTAAAAGCAAGAAGGAAGCATAAGAGTATGCCAGTTAAATGGCTAGTGCTTTAGTTAAACAGTATTTGTATTGTACTCAGTAGAATAGATTTCTCAGAGTGAGACATATTACAGACACTTGATGTAGATCCCACTTGCTCAGGTTACAACATAAAGCTCATGGCCTCTTCCAACTGCAGGAGAGAGACTTTCTGGGAGCATTGTTAATAATATGTGTGGAGATCTAGTGAACAAATGGTACACTAAACCCACTTCATATGGCATGGCACATTGTGTCCTACTGCTTACTGGCAACAGACCCTCTTGGCCACTTCTGTTCTTTGCTGCACTTTTCTTCAGGCTGCTCCCTCCCCAGGTTTCTTCTTGTACTTGTATTAATACTGCCAAAACAGTATTAATAAAACCTATTTTTTTCATGTTTCAGTTTGCTGAAAAGGGCTTATGCTTAAAGCACTTGGTGAGACAAAAATGAAATCATGCTTTTTTCATGACCTTGTCAGGTTAGGCACTATATCTTTGTTAGAAATACACAAGAAGTTTTTGTCTACTGTAATGTGTGACTGCTTTTGAAGGCAGATTTCTTGGGCCTAGGAGTGTTATCCTGGGCTGTGATGCTCAATAAGATACAGAGACAGGCCTGCCATCTGTGCCTTTTCTTCAGCTCTGGCAATTTGAAATATTATGGCAAAGTATTATGGCTCCAATTCTGCAGAATTATGACACATTTTAACATCAAATTGAAGGCATTTCTCCAGGAAATAAAGAGTGCTGTATGGCTCCCCCTGGGAGTAATTCACTCCACTGCAGTTCTGGGGTAAAAGGGGATCTAGTGATTCAAGTGGAAGTGAAAAAAGCCCCTGCAACAGTGGTTATTTAACAAACATGTGTGCGTGTGATTTGATTGTGTTTGTTTTGATTTTTTTTTAATCCCTTTCTAACTGCCTGTTAGTAGGCCAGGTCAAAAAAAGCCCCCAGGAAACCAACCGATCAACCAAACAAAAAAAAACCCTATTTTGAATATGCTCTCATTTGCTCAGATGCTTTTATCAGCTTCCCTCAGTGAGTGTCAATGCTGCTGAGTGGAGTTGCTGTCCATTATGTGACACCCAGGAACACACTGGAGGTCAAGGACAGACTAAGGGGTTTGCTTCAAACTCCTTACTTCTAGTCTAGGTGATAATTGCTCTTGTGAGGTGTCCATAAAATGCTATGTGTGCAATCTCTTGCACTCACACCCACACATTCTTCCTCCTCCTCCTGTTTTCATTTGCTTGCCTGGATAATAGAAAACCCCCTTCTTACCACCCCACATCACATCTCAGTTGGAGATGGTATCACTTAATTGTGAAAAAAATAAATCTCTTTCTGCAGCATTTGTTTGAGAAGGAAGGTTTCTCTGATCTCTGGGGCTCCTAAAGGAGCCATCTATAGCAGAGTTAAAACATTTGTATTTTTAAAAAGCTTTCTTATTGATAGTTATTTTACTTTCCTGTCAGAGGGGCTGAAAATGCTTTTCTCCTCTTAAAATCATGCTTAATCTGCTGTTCGTTACCCACATTAAAGCTGACCCAGTCTCCCATCTTAAAATGACCTGGGTATGACTTCTACATGTATCAGCTTTACACTGTCAGTACGGAGGAATTGTAGAATGGTTAGAAAAGAACCTTAAGATCATCTAGTTCCAACCCCCCTGCAATGAACACTGTGCCTTTCATGGGTTTACTTTGTGTTTTTTGTGAGTCAGAAAGTGATTCTTCCATCCATTAGCAGGAAAAAGAAAAGCAGTGTGGTTTTACATCTAGATGTAACAAAGCTGAGTGCTTTGCTAATGCATTAGCATCTGGATAGTCTTACAATTATGATGAACCATATCATGACCATCATATACTTGATGGTTCAATTCAAATTCTCAAAAGTCCTCATCCAAGTGTTCCATTCTTCTTCCCAGTAGTAAATGGGGAAATTCATACAGATCTGGGCCGCCAATCCTGTACAGCACCTTCACATTTCTTTCCTCAGTAAAAGGCTCTTGAAATAGGCATAAACATAATTTAAGACAATTTTATTGTCTGCATATACTCCCAAAGAGGTATTAAGGGGTACAAGTATTCAGAAATCTTTAGGTTCAGACTTACTGACATGAATAAGAGTAGGTCTGAATCTTCTTTCCAAGGAAATGTATTTTTTCCTAGTTTTTTCCTACTTTTCTGTAAAGTTTATGAAAATTTTCTCCCAGGAGCCTTTATACTCTGTTTCCAGCCAGAACAAGCTTGTTGTTATTTTTCAGCTCTTCTTCCTCTTTGTCCTGCTAAAAGACGAGTCAGAATGCTGCAATAAATAATAGAAGAGGGACCACCCTTTGGCAAGGAAGACCATGAGAAAATGAACATGAGCCGGCAGTGTGCGCTCGCAGCCCAGAAAGCCAACTGTATCCTGGGCTACATCAAAAGGAGCGTGACCAACAGGTCGAAGGAGGTGATCCTGCCCCTCTACTCTGCTCTTGTGAGACCTCACCTGGAGTATTGTGTGCAGTTCTGGTGTCCTCAACATAAAAAGGACATGGAACTGCTGGAACAAGTCCAGAGGAGGGCCACGAGGATGATCAGGGGACTGGAGCACCTCCCGTATGAAGACAGGCTGAGGAAGTTGGGTCTGTTCAGCCTGGAGAAGAGAAGGCTGCGTGGGGACCTAATAGCAACCTTCCAGTATCTGAAGGGGGCCTATAGGGATGCTGGGGAGGGACTCTTCGTCAGGGACTGTAGTGACAGGACAACAGGTAATGGGTTAAAACTTAAACAGGGGAAGTTTAGATTGGATATAAGGAGGAAATTCTTTCCTGTTAGGGTGGTGAGACACTGGAATCGGTTGCCCAGGGAAGCTGTGAGTGCTCCATCCCCGGCGGTGTTCAAGGCCAAGTTGGATGAAGCCTTGTGTGGTATGGCTTAGTGTGAGGTGTCCCTGCCCATGGCAGGGGGGTTGGAACTATATGATCTTGAGGTCCTTTCCAACCCTAACTATTCTATGAGTCTATAATTTTATGCAACCAGTGATGGGCAAGGGGTTTTAGGTGTTTCTTGCATAAAATAGGATATTTGTTAGAAGAAAATGGTCCTTGCTGCAGGCAACAGCCATGTGAAGAACAGGACAGTAGTTTCTGAAACAACGCATTGGATAAAAATGGAACTTCTACAGAAATGAAAACAACCACATAACTTCTTTAATTTAGAAATTTAGTGTTCTATGCACACTCAGGTGAGCACTATAAAATCTGGCTTTGAGAATGAGAAGTACAGATAGATGTCTGTTCATTGACATATCTGTGTTCAGTAGACCTTTTCCACCTTCTGTTGCCTTCAGAGTTTGCCCAGGTAGCACTTTCTTGAATAAGTAAGAAAGTAGTTGCCACAAAAAGGAAGTGCTAGGAAACTAAGCTAAAATGCAACATTTATGATCTGCCAGCAGCTGCAAAAAAACTAAAATTTTTGAATTCTGGACCTAACGCATGCTTAACCACGATACTAGTCAGCACATGCCTAGTACAAGTGCAAGTTCCTTGGAAATACGATTTATCGCCTTTAGTTGTCTTGGCTTTCAACCAAGGTGTCAGAAATTTGTTACACATATTTGCTTTTTCTCCTCTTCCCCCCTCCCTTCTCATTCTTTTCATGGTGCTTCTACTCAGCTAGCATGTGGGTGGCAAGATTACTTCAGTCAGTACTTCCCTTTTCAGTATTGTACCACCGGCTTATTTTCCTCTGCCAATATTTTACTTGTTCCTTTTGTTTGCACTCATTCTTCTCAAAAGCTGTTCACTCTACCACAGCACAGAGCACATATTGAGATGTATCCCTTTGATAAAGCTGGGGGAGATATATAAATAATTTCACTGTTATTCTTGACAAGAATCGCAGCACACCATCCATAGGCCAAACTAGGAACTGGAGAGCTGATCCCAAACTACCAGGTGCATTTGGAGTCCTTAGTATACTCCGACCTCCACTGGAGTGAGTAGGGGATGGCATTGCCCTACACAACGACAGTAAGATAAACCCTTGAAGAGATTCTTCAGTTCCCCTTGAACTTGAATCATTTATAGTGTCAGTCTACATCAGCTTGAATCTTAGAATCTATAGTTGTAGAGAATGATAAGGTTCTCGCTGAGCCTTCTTTTCTCCAGACTAAACAACCCCATATCAGCAACTCAGGAGGTAGCTGTATTTTTATGAATTTCAGTACTTTGGGATATAAAATAGTGTGGACAAGTACGATCATAAATGGTTGACATGTAAATTTGTGTTGTGGTTTAAGACCAGCCGGCAACTCAGAACCACGCAGCAGATCGCTCATTCCCCCTCACCTTCCTCCCCCTGCTCCCAGAGGGATGGGGAGGAGAATTGAAAGAATGTAACTCCCACGGGTTGAGATAAGAACAGTCGAGTAACTAAGGTGTAACACAAATCACTACTGCTACCATCAATAATAATGATGACAAGCAATACAAGGGAAGAGAATACAACCGCTCACCACCATCCGACAGATACCCAGCCCTACCCGATCAGTGATCTAGCCCTTCCAGGTAACTCCCTCCAGTTTATATACTGGGCATGACGTACTGTGGTATGGAATACCCCTTTGGTTAGTTTGCGTCTAGTGTCCTGTCTCTGCTTCCTCCCGGCTTCCCATCCTCCCTGGCAGAGCATGAGACTCAGAAAGTCCTTGGTCAGAATAAACATTACTAAGCAGCAACTAAAAACATCAGTGTGACCAGCGTTGTTCCCAGTCTGTAAGTCAAAACCACAGCACTGCACCAGCTACTAAGAATGAGAAAAATGACTGCTGCTGCTGAACCCAGGACACTATCCACCCCTTATTCCATACTATTCACGTCTTGCTCAGATCCCCTATTTTTCAATATACCGTCACTCTTGTCTCATATATATATATACACATCCACACACACCCAAGGAGAGAGAGAGATCATTCCTTAGTGCATGGGTCAATCCCTACAAAGCTGCTGTGTTCATCCGGTCCATGATATTGGGCTCCATCTCTTGTAACAGTATTTCAGAGCAAGAGTGGCTGTGTGCACTGTTGGATTGTTGCCTACAGATGATATCGCAGAACTCATCTGGTTTAGCTGCAGTGATTATCACTGTGATTGTGGTGGCTGCAGTATCTCGTGTTGGGGTTTGGGTAGCTGATGTACTTGTCACTGGGGTTGGTGTAACTGCTGTGCTTGAGACTGGATTAGCTGTGTTGTCTGTTGTAGTCAGAGTTTGAGTAGCTGCTGAACTTGTCACTGGGGCTGGTGTAGCTGCTGTGCTTGGAGCTGGAGTAGCTGCGCTATCTGCTGCTTGGCCATAGGATCCAGAGACAGTTTTTTTTCCTTTGAAGGTGCTGGATAGTGTTGAACAGGGCTCTGTAAGCATAGGCCAAGCCCCAGCACGTTGCCATGATTTGTCTCTCTCTGGTATGACCAGAATGACAAAACACCTCATTTAAGTGTTTTACTAATTTTTCTGTATTTTACACTTGTTCAGTGGTGGAATTCCAAAGCACTGAAGAGTCCCACTAGCCTAGATACTTGCCCATACTATCCCACACACCCTGCCACTCATGACTGCCCAGCCTCGGGGTACCACCAATAATAATAATGATAAGGGAAATAACAAGGGAAGAGAATACAACCGCTCACCACCCTCCGACTGATACCCAGCCTGACCCGAGCAGTGGTCTTGCCCTTCTGGGTAACTGCCCCAGTTTATATACTGGGCATGACATGCTGTGGTATGGAATACCTCTTAGGCTAGTTTAGGTCAGGTGTCCTGTCTCTGTTTCCTCCTGGCTTCCCGTCTTCTCTGGCAGAGCATGAAACTCGGAAAGTCCTTGGTCAAAATAAATATTACTTAGCAACAACTGAAAACATAGGTGTTATCAGAGCTGCTCCCGGGCTGAAAGTTAAAAACACAGCACTGCACCAGCTACCATGAAAGAGAAAAATGACTGCTACTGCTGAACACGGGACAGTTTGCCATTTCAAATAGGTTTATTGTTGGCATCTCATAATTTGCCACTGACATCAGGGCATCATTACATCATACACATCATTAGGCAGTGGCATCATCTGATACTGAGACTCATCCTAACATTTAATTAATTGTTATAAATTACTGTTTCATGTAGGTGCCTGTTCAGCAGATTTATCCAAATAGCATCTTTCCTTTCAGACCTCGGAAATATAAGGAAGTGTGGCAACATAGTTGTTGAAAAAGAAAGCACAAAGGATCGTGTTAAAGGTAAAATGTACCTGTAGGGTTACGTTTATCAGAACTTGCAAGTGGGCAAGGAGAGAGAACAGGGGTAGAGAGAGAGAGGTAGTTTGGATGAGGCTGAGTTAATTTGTTCCCTGCCCCATAGTAGGTTGGTGGTCAATCTACTAAATCCCCAAAGTAGATTTTGGTTCCCAAGATGAAGTACAGTTTACGAGGTAACAAAGGATATCTTGGCTCATAACACTTCTTATGCCATGAGGTAGGTACATATGCTGCTTCTTGCTTGGACAGAGTCAGACACCCACTCCTGTGCTTCTTCCTCTGTAGTAATTTTAGACAAGGATAAGTATACACGCACAGACAAACACACACTCACATATGTATAGACTATGTATATATCTTTCTAAAAAAATGATTAAATATCTGAAGCCACATGTTGTGGGATGTGTATTTGTCTAGCAATGTTTTTGCTTCTGTGGTGGTGCTTCTGGGAGGTCCTTTGTTGAACTACGGCAAAACACACAGATGAATACTTTAAGCTGGTTAATTTCCCTGCTAAATGGGAATCCAGATACTTAAAGAAGTTGGAGACAATTGTAAAAAATACTGACTATCCTGCTGTTCTGACCATATTAATGTGAATTGCTTTCATGGCTCTCATCCAAACTTCAACCCCAATTCAGTGCGTGATTGGAAGAAAAATTCTATCGTTTCTTGCCATTTCTAGGCCTAGATGCTCTTTTGAAAAGCAAGCAAGATGGATGTTCATTTGAGATAATCATCAACTGTATGTCTGATACTTTAGGTTTTGGGTGCCTAAAGTTCTGGATGCCTGAAGTTTCGGATGTCTGGTTTAAAAAGTAATAAAGGGAACTCATTTTCCAGAAAGTTCTGAGCCTGCCTTTTTTATACCAGCCTTCAGAAAGTGCCTCACCTGGCTCTTGTAAATGAAAAAAAGGAAGGAAACAAAGTCTCTAGGCATTTAAAAATCTCTGAGCACCCCAAGTCTAGAAACAATGAGCTGTCTCAGAAGATCAAGTCACAGGCTCAAAATTAAAATAAAAACTGATAACACGTATCACAGTTGTAGGCACTTCATGGTGTCTCCACTTGGACACTGCCACAACAAGACTTAGAGAAATACATCTGCAATCCCAGTCACAGCCTTCCTTTTATTGCATGGTTTTATCTGCTAAACAGATTTACTGTGTAAGTGGTAGAAGTGGCAGTGCTACCTATTTTTATTATTATGTCATGTTATGTCACATGTCTGCACACACACCTATCCGCAGCAATTCCTGGGGTAATGGACAGCAATTCCTCACACCAATCCTCAAGGTAATGGAGGGAAGAGTCTTAGCTCTTTCCCACTCATCCCTCAGGCAATGGATGGTGGAAGAGTCTTATCTCAACTCCTCTCACCCATCTCTGAGACAAAAGATAGGTGGAATCCCATCTCAGCTTCTCATACCAATCTTTTGAGACAACAGACATTGGGAGTCTAATTTCAGATAAGTTTCTCACGCTGGTTTAGCTACCTCCTCCTTTCTGTGCTAGTTAACCTGTAAAGATGATTTACAAATTAAAATGTGCTCTTGTTAATAGGTTTTCAACAAATGAGTGTGAGAGGGCCAGTGGAGGTACGCAGGATATTTGGTACATGAAGAGTAATACACTTTATAATTAGTTTCATTTACATGTGTTCAGTGGCCACTGCACAAGTAATTTTTTATCTTTATCTATCTCCATAAGTCATTCTCAAATAGCTGTAAGTATGAGCGCAACACTGATGAAAATGCAATAATATGCAGCCAGTGCTGGAGAACCTAATAAATTATTCCATCCCTTTAAGTCATCAACACAGATAAGGAAATTTGGAAGGCTGATAGGTCATCTTGATTATTTTCTTCTTTGTAATTAACTATAGAACCTACTCAGAGATTAAAAGAAATAAGAGGGTTTGTAAGACAGGGTTTTAATTCTTGACAACTAAAACATTCTTGTGTTGTCAATAGAAAGGAACATGTCAACAAAACTGGAATCTTTTGTGCCCCATGTTGCACTTGGGACTCTGCAGAGCTCCAACTGGTTTGATCAGGTTATCATAAGCAGATAAAAGAAACTAAAATGAGATTAATATTTTTTTAAAGCCTCTAGAGAAATAAAACTCTCATTACATTAAAGCTACATATGGTTTATCTTTTTCTCTCACACACATGCATATAGCTGACTTTCCCCTAATCTTCAGACTTCCTCCTTCAGAAAGCCCCTGTATAGAGAAGTACTTGCCCAGACAGCAGGTACTTGCCTGTGTTTGCCATTTGCACCCCAGAAGACATTGAGGGATTTTCAAATCCTGCTGAAATCACTGGAGGCACCTTACCATGGCACAGGATTAGCATTTTGAGTACAGAAATTGTCATTCATTGTATGCTTTACAGTCAGAAACACAAAAATATCCTACTTCTTAGCTGGTATTTAAGTATTACTGGAGAAAAAGAACAATAACAACAGCAATAAAATCTTTAAATAAATAAAATCCAGTTACTTTTATTAATTTATTTTCTTACCATGGCAGTGAATCAAATCTTCTATTCTTTGCATATCACAAGAAGTCTTTTTCCTGAATCTGGGAAAACTGCCATTAACATTGATGGCCTGGAATTATTTTTTGCTGGGGCATAAGCCTTTTGAGTTACAACTCCCAGGACTGATCTTGAGGGGCAAGAGACATGTTCTGGTTTTGTAAAGATAGAATCTGGGGGAACCCAGACAAGGAGGAAAATTTTAACAGCCAGTCTTCCCTCAAGATATTTTAAGGAGGATTTGGTGCATGTTTAAAATGTTGATTTCAGTAGTCTGTGCACTCTAAAGAAAAGTGAAGTCTCTAAAATTGACATCAAGGTTTAAATGGAGAAAATTTGCCTAATGCGGGGAAAAAAAAAAAAAAAAGGGTGTCTGAAAGCTCAGGAGTCTCAAAATTTATATGAGAAATGACAGAGAGAAGGTGGCATTGAATAAACAATTTTAAATATGACCAGTGATATGCATGAAGACAGAGAGAAGATAGTTTATGGGAAGGAGAGTTTGAAATTAGAAACTGAACTTGATAGGAAACTAAATTCAAAGAGTCTTCAAGTGAAGGGGAGTAGATCATCTCAAACTCTGAATACTGAAAGAACTTGGAAATAAAACCTTCATTCAGGAAGGAGAGATATTAAATCTGCACTTGCAGTTGGCAATGGCACAAAACTGGAAAGTAGAAAATGCCATGCATTTATGTAGAAAGAGAAGTACACTGGGAAGGAAGAAATTTATGGATCAGACCTTAGAAATACTTTCAGAGTTCAGAAAGAAAGAATCATTGAAGAGACTGAGGAATAAGATATTACAAGGTATTATTAAATGCAGATACCGCTAAGATAATCTGATTTCTTTTTGTGATTTTTTTTTTTCCCTGTACAAAGGAAACACATCTGATCTTACTTCGCCAGAATTACATACGTGATTTTAGTTATGAAGCTGTGTGAGGAATTACTAGTAGGAAAATATAGACCAGCAAAAAGCATGGTATTGTTAAGAAGGTGGTTAAAATCAACCTCCCAAAAAAAGGTAATGTTAGAACAAGAATTGCTGGGCTTTAAAACAATCACTGGTAAATTTTCTTCAAAAATTTGTCTTAGGAGAAAGCTGGTGTGCTGATTTTGCATGCTTATGATCCTGTAACGGAAGAAGTGGAACTGATGACACAAGTACAAGAGATAGAAGCTGTAGAAATTAGCTTTGGTATATTGCATATGAAGAATTAGTTATCAGAAGGTTCAGAGTAATAAGAAAGGGGCAAAGTGAGGTTTAACATCATGTAACTGGGGACAAATTATAAGAATTTCTGCAATGCCTAGGTATCTCAGTGGCTAGAGCAGAAAAAGAGGAAAACTATCTGAATATGTCAGTCAGTCACAAAATAACAGTAAGCCACTAGTAAGATGCAATCATTAAAAAATCAAATGTTCTCATTGCTATGAACACTCCCATATATCTCCTGATATATCCAAAGTCACAGGGAGGTGTCACTTGGAATGCTATGAGTCTTACCACCTGCAAGAAAGATGAAATCAAAGAAGAACAAAGGAAAAGGAAAACTGGCAAAACTATTAAGAAAAACAATATCCAGTTGTGAAGGAAAAGTAAAAGAGTGTAGGCTGTTCAGCCTAGTAAAAAGCAAGATGAGGAGTCAGATGATTGCTACCTAGGAATAAAACAGAAGAATAAACACCAGTGAAGGCAGAGAGGTATTTAAACTACAGGATAGTGTTGACAAAAGGAGGAGGGAAAAAAGATGTCCATTTCCAACAATAAAATATATGCTGGATGTAGGAAACTACAATCGTAATGTAATAAAGTTCTACAACACTGACAATTCTGGAAAGCCATAGTCAGGAATAAATCAACTTGAAACAGGTTCCAAAAGGAGCTACTAGATGAATAGTGGAATGATGAATTTATTGTTCAAAAGACTTTAGAAGAGAACTTGCCTTAACCCAGCTTAACAAGACAAAGATGAAGAAGGACTATTGCTATTCTCTATAAGTATGACAATGGAATAAAGACCAGGGAAGAGGAAGAAAATACTGATATGAGAATAAATAGATATGAACTGTCTATGAATAAATTTAATCTACAAACAAGAAAAGGGTTTCTAAAGATTGAATTAGCAGTGATAAGAACAGCAAAATAGTGAAAATATTAGTGACATTATTGGGGGACACAAAATTTACTGGTTTTTTTCCAGTTATAAGAGGTTACTGCTTCTGACAGCATGGAGTCAGTGATCTAGGTGACCTGAATGGGCAACTTAGATGAATTAATTTTCAGAAAGTTCAGCCACAAGGGTCAATGAGAAGAAAGAGGCATTAATTTGACATTCTTCTTTATGCTACGTTTTCGTAGTCTTTGTTACCCTAAGTTCCTATTTTCATTTCTATTTGATATACAGTCAGTAAAGAACCAGAAGAGTCCCCAGCCTCAGAAAACAGGCATTGGTTTTGTATAGAGGTCAGGTATGTAGGTCTGCATAATAAACTGCATAACATTGTCATATATAATAGCGAGTACATTGAAGGTCCAAGGCAAATATTTTTACTTCCTTTTCTTTCTCCAGGAAAACAATAAATTTTAGGTCACTTTTACTTCTTTCTTCATATTGCCTACTTTGGCCTAAAACATTGTTAGAGCAGAGATGCAAAATGCAGAATCTAGCTTATGTTTGTTGCTGTCTGCTCTTCCAATTGTTTATGACACAAAATGTTGCACCAAAATTGGCAGATTCTTAGTTTTTGATATCTGCATAATATCTGCAGTCTAAGCATGAACTTTCTTTTGTTCATATATAATTATGGATTTCTCTTTTACATTGTCATACTTGCATGGCAAAAGCTTTCCATATATCATGTCTAATCCAGTAGAGGGTTCAATGTTGAGTCTGAATAAACACACAGGAGCAAGGTGTTTCCATTAATATCTTGGGTCACTCTGAAAATATTCATAAAGATGTCTTTCTTTGAGATTTCCAGACCTTTGTGATAGCTCAAGATATTTGAGATTTTCTTCTGGTGCCTGGACACTTTGGAAAGTAAGAACAACACATTTAAAACAACTGTGAAGAGAAATAAGCAAAACATTTAAATACTTTAAGATGTAATATTTTAATGCCGTGTTGAGTTTTCAGATACAGACTCATGCAGACCTCACTCTTGGTACAGATTTTTGTCTTTACAGGCACAGCTGACATGATGATAAATTTCTCTTTCATTTGTTTCCAGTTGCTAGACTTTATTTACTTTAAGAAACAAGGGAAAAAAGGCTGTTTCATGAAAAAACGAGGCTCACAGTTCTGATATTGCCAGCTGCTCAATGTGTAGAAAGAGACTTGAGCAGACAATCAAATTATGTCAGTGGCAAGATGACTCACTGAGAACCAGTGTTTTTTAAAGGTCAGGCCTGATTTATTTCCCTTTTCTTGAGTGATAAGACAGAGTGAATAAACTGAATAGAAAACCATTTCTCTGACTGCTATACAGGGACACAATTGTTCATAGGAGCTATACTTGAGGCATATTGTTTTAATCTGAAAGACCTTTTTCTGTGATTTTTCCCCTATCTTGTTCATTCTTCAACAATAATAGGAAATTATAATTATCACACTCAAGTTACCTGCTTTTTCCTCCTGTGAATTCTCATAAATTTCTATTTCTCTTTCTCTTTTCTTTGTTTCAACAGAAATTTTGTTTAGTTTGCTAAAACTTAGTTATATACAGGGATATAGTCCCAGATATATCTTATATCTTCCATCCTAAAAAATACCCTGGGAACCCAAGGAGTCGTTTCGCCTGTTCTCAGATTCAGATGGAATGGGCAGGAAAGGAAAGCCAGTATCCATCCTACCGTCTACCTAAGATCTATATAGAACTGCTTTCGTGGGTTGGTTTTGGGGTTTTTTTTTCCTTTTCTTTTTTTTTTTTTTTTCTTGTTCTTAAATCCCACAGGGGTATTTTTTTTGTTATTTAGGTTCTTTCTTACACACAAACTTGACTCTGTTTTTCATGCTACTTTTTATCCTTTTCAGATTATTTTAGGGTGTTTCTTTCAAAACATCAGGCATGCTTACTGTTGTCTAATCAGTCTCACTAGTTGTCTTGCAATCAATAGAGAGAGCACTGGAAGAAGACATACCCAAGCTTCACATATCCTTTTAATCAGGCATACATTGAAAAAGAGCTGTTTGCTATCTAGGTTAATCTTGTTTTGGAGTATGGTTATGTGACTGGATCATGTCAGGGTTTGAAGCTAAACAGAAATTGTATGATGTTGATTAATCACTTCAAATGTTTCTTCACAAGAAGAGAACATTTTTTCCCATAGGATTTTTACTGCATGGATGAAGAATATAAAAAATACATCCTCTTAGTTTGTTCAGCCTAGGTTCTCTGAATGGGATATGGAAAAGTTGAAACCAAAGTTGTAAAAACTAATTTTGGTGATAGGACATTGTGTAAGTAGACACTTGATAGAACCCTACACCCTTTCTGGTCTTATGACTTTCTCTGGAGAAAGCCTAGTGAATTCTGTCAAATTCACTACAGTTCATACCCTTTCAACAGAAATAAAATAGACAAATTGGTATTTATGATGCCATGTGTAACAAAATTGCCCTTAACATTTTCTTGTAGGAAATAAATGAGACTGAAGTGAGATAACAATTGCATTCATCATTAAAACCTTTTACAGCCCATGTAATCCAAATGGCTTTATGAATTATTGTCACTGGGACTGAAGTTTGGAGAAGGGATAACCAGAAATTATAAAAATTGAGAATAAAAGAGAGGGAATCAATGATAAATATAATGCTTACACAAAATATGAAGAATTCAAGTTAGCATTGCATTTAGATAGTTATGATTCAAAATCCCCCATTTCTACCTCCTGGAGTGTGTTGCATCTCGACCTATTTTCCCTTTTTCTACATTGCTTTACTGTCTGTTTTACCAATGTGTATTTCTTACCTAGTAGCAGGATAACTAGTTAGGAATTTAAGAAAGGAAGAGATAGAGAAGTACACAGAGCTACAGAAAAAATGTTTAGGAGATCAGGAGCTGATCCCTCTGCCTATGGAACTCAGTCCTATTTTGCAAATGTGGTACTATTTCCTGCTATTCTTCCCGTTACCAAAGGAATTAGTTGTAACTTATTAAAACCAGACATTTGTGTAAAAATATGAAGCTTGAAGCCATAATCCCCAAGCCATACAAATTGGCCTTGATTCGTATGCATTGAGGTCTTCTCTTTTCTAATGCAAAGCATTTATTTTGCAGAGCAGGTACATTTCTGCCTCTTTCTTTGCTTACAAACTGTATATATAATACCATTTACAGTTCAGAGATTTATTTTTTTTATTCCCCAATTCTTTCACCTTTCATTAAATGCTATTTTGCTTCCACACCAAAGAGGCACTTGGATTTGTTGGTGCATTTCTAACTCAAGCACCACAGCCATCATATACTGAGAACCCCAGCTGATTGGTAGCCAACCTTAATTTGATTTTTACGATGAGCATACGGTACCTAGTAAGCCGTATTTTTTTTATGTGAAATCTAAGCCATGTCTTGAACCTTATTGGTATCCAATTACTCATATCTTTTCCTCCAGTGGTACACAAAGTCTTGGCTACTGATCTGAAAGCAAGCAAGAATTCAGTTACTTTTTATATTTAGTTAGTGTCTTAAAGTTTTCAGGCTTAAGTGATTTAACACTGTCATAGTTAATGAGAATGGATTCACTTCAGGAATCAGTTCAGGACTATATTCTAATATATATCTATAAATAAAAGACTCTGAGGCAGATGGTCTAGGTTATAGTGGTGCTTCTGCCACTAACTTGGAGAAAAGTCACTACATTTTCTCATGCTTCAGTTTTCTTTTTGCAACATGCCAGGTTTTCCTCCAAGTGTATATAGAGATTTACCATTTATGACGATGGCTATTAAGGATTGATTTATTACTTTAAATGTCTTTTAATAATCGTCCTCAGCTAGAAGAGTCCCTCCAGATGACATGAAAATAATTAAAGCACACAATACAATACAGACAAAATCATCTTTAATTATTTTTTGAAAGGGCTTTGCTTGGATTACGGAATGTCACAGAAATAACATGAAATAAAAGATTTGTTTCTGTCTTGATTTTTCCAAAGGCAGGGATTTGTAACTGCCTGTTAACTGTTACATAATCATGTCTCTAGGTATGAATTTAATACTTTAAATATGCCCTTGATTATATGAAAGCTTGATTATTCCAACATCTTTCAGGTTCTGCATGATAATCAAGGCTGTGCTAGAAAGACCTTACCTAATGCCAGCTGATCTCAAAGCAAAACCCAGCACTAAATACTGCAGGCAATATTATGGATCTTCTAAATCAGTTTCCTGAAGGGAAGCTTTGCAGCTCCAAATTGGATGGTAGATCAGGCTCTCTCATGGGTTTTCTTTCACGTTTTCCATTACATTGTAAGGAAGAATATCTTCAACTCTTTTTCAAGTGAAGAGCTATTTGGAAAATGTGGAAAAAGCAGGTGAAACTGGCTTCATGACAGAAATGATCAGTTGAAACTTCCCCTTAGCTCATTCCCACTCTTCAACTTCTCAATAATGGCCTAGTCTCCTCACAGTTTGCTTATCATATAGTCTGCAGGAAAGAACCATTGGAGTTAGCAGAGGTACTCTGACACCAAGGTGACTGATAACCTGGGAGACTCCTTAAAAATCCTTTACATAGGGAAGTTTATAAAAAGGCAAATATTAGAAAACTAGATAAATAAGTAGGTAGACAGTAGATAAATAGGTAAACAGTAAACAAATATATAAATAAATAGATAACAGTAGTAAAGATCTATTACATCATCCTTACTTCCCTGCCAAGGCAGACTAGTTGGGTTTTTTTAAGATTCTCGTTAATTTTTGTGTCATTCTTAATTTAAAGGGCCAGGCAGGATGACCTGCATGATAGTTGTCATCATATGTGTTAACATCAGCAGTTACAAAACATCTCCCTTTCATTTCCTCCTTACCTGCCAGAAAAAGTCTGAGTGATCATGTTTTCTTTCCTCCTCTATTGACCCAGCAGTGGATTCAGTAGTATAATTATTGGACACAATTAAAAGTGGCTTGAACAATCACACGGAAAACTTGGGAGGTGCATAAAGTGGTGGTATCACAATCCAAATACAGACCAGAGCATCCTGCCTAGGGATTAATTTTCACTGCCCAGTGCTGGGGCACTCCTCTCATCTCATGGACATCTGCAGTATAAATGTCTGGAGTAACATCTGAACTAATCCCACTAGGTTCCTTTTGTGGACAATGAGAAAAATAAGAACTTCGGTTGCATCAGTCCTCTGACCTGATTTAGACACTTGGTTTACCACAAGTTGAGTCACATCCTAGGAATGCCTAATTTTTTTTTTCTCATTGGATACAAAGCTAGGGTAATCAGTGAAATGCTCACACTGTAGATATATGCAATCAGACGAGCTAAATCCTATCCGCATATCCTTGAACCTTTGCTAGGTTTTCTAGGAAAACTCAAAGTTTTACTAAACCTGGATGGGAAAACAAGGACCATGGTACCTAACACAGCAATGGTAAATACTAAGATGTGTTACTGTGTTATTTTTCAGATCTGATTCTGTAGTCAAGATCCTATCACAGGATCCGGTATCTCCCATCTCCACAATAAATGCTTTCTATTAGTCATTAGTGTTCTAAGTAGTTTTAGAAAAGTCATCTGTTCCATACTCTTTCTTTAAAATGGGGATAATGCTTTCATTCTACTGTTGTCAGGGTGAAGTTCACTCAGTGTGAGGCAGCAAACAAGTGCAGGGTGAAAAAGATGTTATTAGTTCAGTTCCACATCTTGTGCTTTGTCATGTTCTTAGAGACAATTTCTAATCACATCTGCAACAATTTGACTTGAGCTGTAAGCATTTTGGAGTATTTTCTACTGTAAATTGAAATCCTCATGTAGTTCCAAGCTCTAAAATCTAGTTGAATCAAAAAATCTACTTGAAGTAGGGATTTTTCCTCAAATAATGAGAAATCTGACATTGCTTCTGAAAATTTCTCGTCAAAAGGCTCATCTTTATCTGAGGTCTCTGCTTCAGTTCCTTATTTTCTCCCCTTCTTCCTCTGTCTCTACATACATTTTAAAGTAATTTAGGTTCCCAACATTATGCTAAATGTTATCTGTTCCTTCAGATCCTTATTTAACTGTTCTTGTCTTAATTTCATCTACTGCAACTGTAACTCATTATTCAGGTTATTTCTCATAAGATTGATTTGAGTATTAGGGCATCATTTACTTTTCCATTATAACAGCCACTTCAGATTACAAATTCTGACTGTGAGGAGAAAATATGCTTATCAGTTTTGTCAGCATTTGTGTGAAACAAGACCAGGCTTGTGCTGCAAAGACTTTCATGACTGATACAATTTCTATCTTTGTATTTTCTGTGGGTAATCCTGCTGTTGCATCTCCTGCATGCTGAAGTGCACGGGAAAACAATTTTTATTACTATTTTCCAATGTGAATTGAGTATGTGCCTAGAGTGAGAGGATTTTCAGTCTCATGCCTGTATTAAGAGCTGCTACTTTGGGGAGCAGATGGTTCAGGTGACTGCTAGCTGTGGCTTATGTCACCACTGTCGGGAACAATTATGGCTTCATTTTCTGTGTGTTGTGTCTTTAAACTTCCAAATGTTTGCTGGAGGCTGCTGCTATTTTGTCTTCATCTTGGATAGTGTATGTTGCAGAAGATTCTCTGCTCTTCATCATGGGCGCTTTTGTTCTTCCTTTTTGTTTAGCTTTCCTTTCATCCAGATTAAATTATGGACAGAATGAAGCATGAACTGATTTTGTGCACGTAAAGAGAATGTCTATGGAGACTCCCGAGCTTGTTTACTGGTTTGAAACTAGCTAGATTCATAGCAATCAGTAGCAAACACTAAAGTTTCTTCTCAAACTGGAGATGTGGACTCTATTATGATCTATATTGCTTCCTTGCTCATACCTTGCTAAGACATGACATGTCTTAGAAGTTATTTTAGTCAACTCTTCAAGCAAAGAATTGAATGTTGTTTGATGATCAGTCTTCTAGGTCAGGCGTTCTTCCAAGTACTCACAGAAGGGTTTGCAGGAGTTGTTTGATGTTAGAGTTGGATTTCAGGGCAGAGTCCCCAAATAAATGAATGGAGCCAACTTTGACTCCATAATTATTAAACTTGATGCTGTTATTTGACTGGCCCTTCTTGGCTGAACTCAGGATGGCTTCATTATTTTTTATTACCAAAGAAACACAGGCTTTGGCTTAGCAACTAATAGGTGTCATGGACTTGTGACAGCTTTTGCAGCATGGGTAAATGCAATGTTTACCTATCTGAGGGTGGCCAAAAAATTTGGCTTTGAAGTCAGGGCCTTCCTCGTTGTAAAAGTCCTCCACAGTTTCCCTCTACCTGCCAGGCCACTGGGGGTACCACCAGCCCTGCCTGCCCTTGCACCATCTTCTGGGGCTCCCCCACCCTGCCCAGGACCCAGGACCCCATGTCAGCTCCATGGGGCAGTCAGCCCGTGCTCTAGCAACACACAGTAGGGCCAAGCTCCAGTTCCCCACAAGCCCTCCTCTGCCCAGGCATGGGTCATCCCAAACCATGAGCCACAAACTCATATGCCAGCTTAGCCTTGGCTTCTCCCATCCTCAGGGAGATGACTGATGTCTAGGTCTTAGGCTGCCCTAGTCCCCCTCAGGCTGCCCTGCTCGCTCCTTGCCATCCCAAGGATTCCCCTGCACCCTTGATCCTTGGGAGCTGCTGGCCTGCACAGCACCATGGCAGTGTCTACTCTAGCCTTAACTGAAAAGCTGCTCACTTCTTGCATGGTCCTCACTCACATCCCACAGCGGTTAGGTTTTAGAGCTGGTTTCATATGAGTGATTACTGGAGAGCAGCTGGCAGTCATAAAACGAAACACAGAAGATTTTGTTAATGACTCATCACCATTTTTCTCCCTGGCTTTATGGGACATGGAAAGCAAACAGCTGCTCAGGTCCGCACAAAAGGACCCAGAAGCCTTCACTGGCTTCCAGATGCCAAAATGACATTGATGAACTACAGTGCCTTAAACTGAAACTGCACAGGGTACTTCTGCACTGCAGTTGCATATAAAAATCCACTGAGTAAGAAATGTGACATATCTGGAGGAGAATGGAAAAGTGGCAGAAAAGAGTTTGCCAACAAATGTCTCTGTTGTCAATTATTTATCAGGCCTAACACTGCTCAGAGCAAGTCTCGTCTGTGCAGCAGCAGCACAGCAGCTTGAGGGGCTTCGCATACTGCAAACACTGCAAGGCTTGGACTGACGCTAGTGCTGGTGAGAAAATATTCAGGGTGTCCTAAAAACATGGGTTTCCAAAGCTACAGGTTTTCTTGTAAAGGCTCCTTAACTCGTTTGCTACTAATCTGCTGTTTTCTGAGAGAATGTTCCCATCTACAGTAAGCTCCCTGATGTACTGGAAACGTCAGCTGCTTTAAAATATAAACTGAATGTGATTCTCACATTAAAAGTCTTTTAGTCCTATGTCACGTAAAAGGAAGAGAAGGAAATACCCCCAGGCAGCTGTGGATAAAAAGGCTGAGCTGGGGTAGGAGTACATCAGGTTTAAAAAGCAAGTTTTGGTGGCTTTTGACCGATTTGTGTCAAAACCTAAACATTCTCTCGTTCCAATCTGAATATTAAGAGATTATGAAATTGCTGCATCGGCATCTCTAGGGAACAGGAATCTTCTATTTTTCCAGTGAATGGGGAAAAAGGAGACTGTAGAGATTGGTTGCTTGGCTCACCAGCAGCAGACTTCAGCACTGCAACATACGCTGCTGCCTTGATTCAAGTGAGTTTAGCTAGTCCCTAATTTGGGAGGAACAGGAGCATTTGGAGAACATCTTCAAATCAGTTTTTCAAGTCATGAGAGGAAAAAAGGGATGTGTATTATGTTGTCCTTTCTCTACCATCAAAAGTTTGTCTTTAGAGGTGTATCTGTGTTTGATCATTGGAAAATTTACCTGAATTAGTGATGTAAGGAGAAAAAAAATTCTGCCTGAACTCAGAAATGCAGTTTATGTCCTACTTCGCTCGTTCTAAATCTGATGGAAGACAAATGTTTAGTATTAGGTACCTAAATACATTTGTGGATCTGAGCTGTTCTTCCTTTTATTAGCACACTGACTATAGTTATCTAGTTTATTAAGAAAAACACTCTTTATATGGAATTTTATGAAACTCATATATTGTTTAAATACTAGATTGGAACAGCACTTGAGGAGCCATGCTGTTCTCTTGGGTGTACAGTGGCTTTCAGCAGCTACTTAAAATCATATCATGTGCTCAGTTCAGAGCTGTTCCAAGCTGTCAGCTGCATCTGCATTCATATGTACAACATATGGTATTTAACCATTACATCTAACTGTTGCAGTATGTTATTGAGATTAATTCCTGAGATTGTTTCCACCCTGTGGCAAATGAGGGATATGCAGGTTTTTGAGGATAACTCCATCCCAGTTGAGATTTCTTCTGTTAAACTAGTATCTCTTACTCAGCAATTATCCTTTACACCCCCATTTCTACTGAGCCATAAGCTAATACATACGTGAGCCTTTTTTGGTACAACTAATGCACTGATGATCTAGGAAAATTAAGTATTTTTCAAACTAAGAATGCTCAGGTAAACTGACCCATGAAATATGTGGATACTAAGCCTTGTCACAAAGCCAAACGGTCCCATTCAATGCCCTGACAGATGAGCTGGGCATTTAAGAGCAGTACCTACTCTAGATCACCATGACTGGGATTTAGCTACCCAAATAGAGATGTCTATTACTGTTATAAATACCCAGCTATAGCCAAAACAACTGCACAACTGAAGAGAATGGGAGGCAAAATAAGCCTCCCACTTCCACTTGACAATCTTGAAAGGTATGGCATCCCATATGTCTCACATCCTGCCTGCCAGCCCCATAGAAATGCTTCATATACAGCTGAGCATTCAAAACAGAATTAGATATCTTCGTTGTCAGAACTACAAACTTTGGGAAATAATATGCTTGCACAAGAAAAGAAAGAAAAGACTTTTCTAAAATACAGACTCTAACAATGTTAACTGAATTACCCATATTCTTTCTGGCCCCATGAGCAGAGAAGAAATGTTAAATCTTTAATGGGGGCAGATCAGGGAAGGGGAGGTGATGTGCATGATCTTTGTCAATTTCTGAATAACTAATTGTCTGGAAGTGGAGAGTTTTTTTCTGAAAAACCTTGTATCAGGTGCTGAAGGTCAGGAGAAGACTGGGATGTAAATCTTTTCTCAGAGCTTCTCAGTTGTTGGCTACAGAGAGATTCTTAATCCCTGAGATACCTGATTCTCTCAATCTACCAAGTAGACTGCATCACTGCCATATTTGGGGGAATGACAGATATCTGCTTCAGCATTATCTCTACAACATCTGGCTTCTAGATTTTTAATTATTTGATTCCAAATTTTATGTTTGTTGAAATATTATATAATGAATATATATAAACAGAAAGCACTTGTAGTGAATATATTGCAATTTTATATATACAATGTGTATCTATAAATAACGTACTTATTGTGTGTATAAAAAGAATAATAGAGTGAGCTGTATAGCAATGTGCCTATATACTAATGAGGATGTAATGGGTAGCATACAGCCCACTTCTATTTGTATTTGTTGACACATTCCTTTCTTAGCATGCGAGATAAAACAACTTTAATTTCCTTAGACTCCACAAACAACATTCACAAGCCAGAAAACAAGAGTTTGGAAGTCAAAACAGTGTCTTACTGCATCTGTTTCTAAGACTCAGTATGACTTCATTATTGATTTTAATGAAAACATGTGATACTGGCTATGAAAACTAAACAATACTGGGCCCCACATGACTCAAAATTTATTCTGTTACTCCATGTAAAACATTAGTCAGTGTCTGATTGCAATGCCTGAACTGTAGGATCATCCTTGAACTAAAAGTGATAAGATGGAAACCAAACAAACAGTACAAATATTCATTAGTATATTTCTGTTAGCAGAATGTATGATGATTTTAGTGCTATTATTGTTTCTAGCAAAATCTAATTTTTGTATTTATAACTTTAAAAGACGTAGTCCTATGTTCAAAAACTAAGACGTGTTGGTTGTAAAAAACCTCCTTTTTTGAATCTTTCAGGTATTTACTTTACAATAGCTCTGAGGATATCAACACATCTGCAGTCTACAGTGATACAACCAAGGACAACCACTAATTCTATTTTATTGAAATACCTGTGTACAGTAGCCTTTAGTTGTGAGTAAGGGGGCAGTGGTGTGGGCCAAGGTAAGTGCAAAGAAATCTATCAAATTTATTTGGAGGAAGTATTTCTACTATGGCTTTTCAATGTATAGAATATAACATTTCTACCAGTCTAGTCCAAAAGTCATTAGTGTGTTAAATCAGGTGGTGGGGCTGAGGTTCCATCTGGTTAACCAGATTTGTTTCTCTAACAGCAAGACTAGATGTAGGAATCTCTGAATTGAAACCTATGACAGGTTTGGGTGTTTCTGTATATGTGTTTGTATGTCTTTTAGTTGGATCGTGATTTTTTTTTTTTTCGTTTATTTTTGGGAGGTTTGGGGGGTTTTCTTGGTTTATATTCTTTTGTGATTGTGATTCTTTTGAGTTGTTTTGGGGAGTTTTTTGGTGTGTTGGTTTTTTTTTTTATTTTATTTTTTAGCAAACCAGAGTAGATAAATCCTGATGTTTCTTTTTATTCTTAAAAGCTCTCTACTTCTTCCTTCTTGTCTTTTTGGAAGATATACATAATATTTGCCTTTCTTCCAATCATTAGATTACTCCCTCAGCTGTCACAAGCCTCCAAAGACTTGCACTGCCAAATCCTTCAGCACCTTAATGATGCTTGTTGGTAACAAGTTAATGAGAATAATCCCTGTCAGAGTATGTGATTGGATTTTCCAAATTACAGATGCCTCTTGGATGTTATTCCACAGTTTGTGAGGATCTGTGATTGGCACTTCAACGCCTTCTTGGAGTGTAAAACTCAGTAAATGGATGTTAAAATAAACCAGATGTTAATATTTGAATGAAACACATTGAAGTGTTGTGTGGCTTGCAAATCTCACAGAAGATGATGTCAATAAATTTGAAAGAGTGCACTGCCCACAGCAAACTCTGGCCTGGTTTTAGGAGGTATCAAGATGTGCATTGCTGAGGACTACAGAGGGAAAAATTACTTGAGTTCTCAGCCCAGGAGCTGTGACCAGGATTAGTTAAAAGTAAGGAGGTAGATTTTAGCTATCTGGGAGAGAGTAATCCACGACTATATTAATATACACTGGTGTGGCCACAAGTGTTATCAATGTACTAAAATAATAATCACTGGTCTAGATAAGAGTGTGGTCAAAAGTGACAAATTGGTTTGTATGGAGAGCATCCCATTATATGCATACTATGAATAAGGTAAAGCTGATCATACAGAAGCTGGCCTCAGTTGTGTTCCAGACGTATCTCTCTCTCTACACCCCTTCGCCTCCTTCCTTATTGAGAGTGCTCACTTAGCTTTCTTAGCTACATCTGAAAAGTGGGACTAACTGTGATGAGCTCAGGCTTGTGACACTATAGGAAGTTACTGGGACTGAATTCTCATCTGTGTTGATGTCTCTGGGAGCTCTGTTTTCCCATCTGTGAAATAAAAGTAATACTTGCACAGCTTCTGAAGTGTTTGATGCTATGCAGGTTAAAAGTGCAGTGCTATCAAATGTTGTAACTGTACAATAGCATCTGTTCTTGTAGAACAATGACTACATAAAAAATTAGAGCCTTACCATCACCATGCAAGGTAATATGTATAAAGCACAATAAATGTAAACTGCCTGTTTGTCTGCCTGACAGAACCCTTGCTGATGTAACAGTTTAGATAATCTAAATATTCATTTTGTCTGTCACTTTTCTGCAGAAATAAACACCAGACCATTAAATAATTGATTTTTAGTAAAATCTGATTGAATTTATGATTTGAAGGTTTGGTTTTTATTTTTTAGAAGAATGAAGGAGTAAGTTTCTCTTCTACTGTTTTCTAGTATTATTGTAATTATTCATAGTTTAAAACCTCCATCAGAAAGATTGATGGTTCAGGAGGCTGACAAAAAGAACTGAAAAGATTACCTTGTACATAAATTATGGACTGAAAAGGTTTAATTTTTAGCTGTATTCAGCAAAATACATCTGTTTTGTCTACCCTAAAAATAAGGCTAACCAGTATTTAACTGTCTCACAAGTATATTGGGAAATTTAAGCATTTATTAATGTTTCAGAAGCTTTCTGAAATTTCTTAATTAGAACACTTTAAATTTCAAAGCTTTGTATTATCATAATCTTTGTTTATGATTGAGGGATACCCTGTTCCTGTGTGTCTCATTTAGCTTCATTGTCTACAAACTTCATGAACATAGAGGTCTATGCAGTCTTATGAATACCAGTATTTCCCCAATTGTTGTGATGCAAATAAATCCCAGGTATTATGATGTCATACACGCGACCACTTTTATTTACACCTTTGCATTTCTAGGAGCTGCTATCTTTCTGTTTCACCCCATAAAAATAACTCAGGATATGAAAAGAAGAAGATATAATTTTTTTTGTTTATGGCAAACACAGCATTAATGTGTATCTTTTTATATTGCATTTTCTTTCTCATCTTCCAGTGTGAAGGGCAGTGCGCCTGCTAATTCATTGAAGTTGCTTTTGTAAGCCTGTCTAAACACCCAGTAGAATAAGAAAATTTGCGTGAATAAAAATGCAGAAACATTTCCTACACTAGCCATTTGCAGTGATAAATTAGGTATTGTCGTGGTTTAAACCAATCCACACAGGTCGTCCACTCACACCCCACCCCCACCCCCCCGGGAGTGGGGAGGAGAATCAGGAGAATGTAACTCCCACGGGTTGAGATAAGAACAGCCCAGTAACTAAGGTATAACACAAATCACTGCTGCTACCGCCAATGATAATATTGATAAGAGAAAATAACAAGAGAATACGATACCACCGCCGAACGAGTTCGACCCCCCCCCTGAAGAGAGAGAGCCTGCCCTTCCGGGTAACTCCCAGTTACCTCCCTGGGCATGACGTGCTGTGGTATGGAATGCCTCTTTGGCTAGCTTGGGTCAGGTGTCCTGTCTCTGCTTCCTCCTGGCCTCCCCTCGTCCCCAGCAGAGCATGAGACTCACAGAGTCCTTGGCCAGAATAAACATTACTTAGCAACAATTAAAACCAATCGGTGTTATCAGCTCTCTGCCCAGGCTGGAAGTCAAAACACAGAGCTTGCACCAGTTACTAAGAAGGAGCAAAACGGCTCCTGGTAAACCCAGGACAGGTATCCCCAGCAAAATGCTTACATGCATGTATAGCACTGTTTCAGTGGGTGAGCAACGGGCTCATGGAATCCTCTTGCTGTTCAAAGGTGAAACTGAGGGCAAGACCACACATGCCCCTTTGACTGGACCAGGTTGCTTGGGGACATTGAAACTTTTCATCTTCCCTTTAGCTCTTGTCTGCTGAGTTACACTGTGCCAGTTTCTAACCTCTTCTAGTAAAAGTGACTATTTCTATGGCTAGCCTTTGCTAATCTTCATGGTTTTGCCTTACAGAAGTAGGCGAGACAACATATCTGGTGATAATCCCTTGAAGTGAAGAATCTGTTCATCTAGTATACCTGTGAGTGAGAACGAGCAAGCTGTGGCCATGGGGCAGAGACTCATTATACAAACTGATACTGAGCCCTCCCTACAGGTACAACACACATCGTGGTGCCTGACCTTGAAACATGTGGAGCATCCACCAAGAGACATTGGTTTGCACCATGTTTTCTAGGTGCAAAATACACCTATGTACTAGCAGTGGGAGACATTAACCTCACAGATGAATCAGGCTTCTCTGTTGCCAAAGTATTCTTCTTAATATGGTATCACTGTCCTTTTATGATTCTATATATTTGCAGGCACTTCTCATCCGCCTCCTTTCTCTGCAGGTTTATTTTCCCTCTTGCTCCAGGCTGTGACGAATGATTCATAAAGCACAGAGCTGCTCTTTGCAAGGTCAGCATCTGTGACATTATTATTGAGTTATTATTATTATTTAACTTATTTTAAACATTGGGTAAAGAGGAATAAAGCATCTGTTAACTGGAAATCTTTTTGTTTGGTTGGTTTTGATACTGAAAAGCGAACTTTCCTTATTGTATAATATGGGAGGCAGGTTTTCTTCTCCTCACACTCAGAACCCAGCAAAAGAATTTGGGAAAACATGTTTGAAAAGCCAGAATATTTGTAAAGTAACATGGAAGAAAAAATGTTCTGGAAATGTATGATCTTGGATCTCAGTCACAGGTTAGTTTTCAGCTCTCTGTAAAACAGGACTTAACTGGCAAAGTGTACATGTGATGCAATCTACTCAAACATCAGGGAGCTCACCTGTGTTATTGAATTTGAGTTCCCTCCCCAGAAAAAGTGGAATTTCTTATTCTGTGAAGAGTCTTAGAACTTAATTATTCATTCAAGTTCAGAATAATTTGATTCAGTTATGACATCCTGACCTGCTAACCAGTGGTGGCCACCTATTTCTCTTCTGTCAAGGGATATTCAAGAAAGAAAATCTGAAATTTTTAGGGAAGAATAACACACCTTTGCCACTTAGTTTCTGAAGGAAAACAGTAGGTCTGGTGACTTTAGCTCTGTACTGGTTGAGAAGGAAAGTTTATTTCTGTGACCCAGTGGACTGCACTGAACAGAATATTCTTCAAGGGGAGTAAGCGATCTGCGAAGATTTCTCATGGAAATCAGGAAGTCCTGATAGGTCTCTATCTCCATGACACATGTAGGTAGCCTTTTCTGAATTATTCATTCCAAGTGTTTTTGCCTTGGACATATTGAAAAGCAGAAGAAAAGGGCGAGAGGGCAACAAAGAAGGGGAAAGGAACTTGACAAGAAGGTAGGGAATGAGGGAAAGAGTACGCTATCAGAAGAAAAAGAATAACATCAAGTATATGGACTTGATGATCTTAAAGATCTTTTCCAACCTAGTTGATTCTATGATTCTATGTTTAGGTGCAAGTTCATATCTGAAGGTCTAATGCAGGTTCATAAAGGGAGGCATGAAGTGAAAAATATGCAAGTGGGAAAGACAAAAGGTTATGCAGAATAAGCTTTAAAGAGATGTTTAAATATTTTCACATTATGCAAACCCTCTCTACAGAAAATGTTGTTTCATTAAAGCTGATTTTCAATGGTTTGATTTTTAAGCGTGGAGACGAAAATGACAGGTTTTTTTCCAGGTTTCATTTTACTTTAAACAAATAGAAAATGTTGTAAAAATACACTTAAAATTTAATTTTGTGGGAAAGGAAATATGACACTTTGGTCAATCTAATTGAATTGAAAATATAAATATTTTTGTTTAGAAACTTTGGAAGACAGGCTGTAGCATTTTTTTCAGAATTGTAGAATATAGTGTGCTTGGTATGGTGTTTTTTGGTTTTGGGGTTTTGTCCCTCCATCTTGAAAGAAAATTAATTTTAGAATATAGAAATCTCTAGCCAAAAGACATTTTGTTCTTGCACAGTGCCTTAGGTGCAGCAATCACTGTAAAGCTGAGTGTTTTCCATTTGCTGCTCTGCAACCTGCCTTTGCTCAGAACTCATTATAACTGTTCACATTGGCTCTTGTGGCAGGGCTTTTCTGAGCTGAAAGAGCACTATTTTTTCCCTTGTTTCATTCTGTTAGTCTCACATGGTTTCCCTCATGGCTTTGTACCCACAAGCCCACAGACTGATCATATAGATGGCTCTCATGGGATGTAATTGCCATCAACGTGGATAATTGCCCTTCATGACCCATTCCTACAGCTCATCTTATGGGTTTTAGTTAATGTTAGGGAAAACCAAAACATAGAGCATAGCAAAGTAGACAGTGGGTATGTACTTGGACATGATTATCCAATGAAACACGTGCACAAAAGCTTAGTGCCAGCCCATATGCAATGCCTGTGTGCAACTAGGCATGCCACAGTTACCATGAAGAGCACCATGAATGGGAACAGCCTATAGGACCCAGAACAGATCCTGATGGAAGGTACAAAGTACTGGGGGACAAAGATAGTTATGGCTACCATCACTATCATAACCTGCTGTACTGTAGAGGGGAATGCTCATCTGGCAGTGTCCCAGCTGGTCACAGGGAGAGGCTTTCCTTTCCTTCCTCCCCACCCTCTTTTCTTTCCCCATTATTTTCTATACCTTCAGTAAGTTTGAAGTTAGTGTGTATGACTTCACCTCCAACCCTGCTAATAAAGCTTTATGCATTAAGCCTGTCTCAATATCCTTCATGCAACCATTTGTCAAACTGTACTACTCAGTTAAAGTTGACTGTTGGTAAATGTGATTTATTGCAAGGCCTGCTATCTTTGAGTAAGACAAACACATCTGTGTCAAACTCCTCCTGCCTTGACCAAAAAAAAACCATTTTCTTCTCTTCTTGCAGGATATACTAAACACCCAAGAATTTATCTGTGGCCTTATGAGGATTCTGTGTCACGAATTCCTGTTTCTTTCTCCCTACACAGAGTAAATATCAGCTTAAGAGGAGAACTGGGCAAACCTGCAGGCACAGCATCAAGTGCCAATAGGTAAAATTGCCAGGAAAGATCAAAGCTGAAAAGGACAGCCAAAAAACCAAACTGCTTGTTATTTTTTTTTTTTTTCCTCTCATCACTGCTTACTTGCCTCCATACGTTTCCAGAGTACCTTCAGAATCAAACATATTTTACATAAAGTAGTTCATCCAGGTCGTCTGTTAATATATTCTTTGGCTAACATGGACTAATGTATATCCAGTAAAAGACAATGGAAAAAGTACGGTCGTTGTTGACTAGAGTCAGATTTTGGGTCATGCCCAAAAGGATTTCACTATCTTTGTTACTGGTGGCTACCTAGATAGTTTATATGACTTATTTATGGGAGACTACATCATCCTAATTCTGTGAAAGACACCCCTATGTACTGTTGGTGGTGTGGAAATGATTGATCAGCCTCTTGAAGTACATCCTTCCTTTCTGTGCAAACGCTGCAGAGGGGAGTCTAAAAGACTGATATACACTAGGCACTTGAGTTTTATATGGCTAAAAGTAGGTAAGATGAATCCCAGCCTAAGTACTCTGCTCCACTTTGTTGTCTGCTCTTCGTAACAGTGCTTCTGCTCTAGCCTTATTGAAAGGGCATGTAGCAGCACTATGTCCTAGCAAAGCACTTGCTGTGGCTCTCCCTGAAGTCAGTGAGAGTTTCTGATTGCTTTTCATAACTGCCCGTTCTTGTTGGTACAAAAGAAAACATTTAATCACAAAGCCAGATACTGCTACCCTAGCAGCAGAGCACATTAAAGGACTCAGCCCATGGATCTCCCTGTGATTCTCTTGGCTGCTCAGTTCCATTCCCACCCCAGCTGTGCAGGAGATCACACAGGGTAATTATACACATTTGTTTATTTCCACTGCTTAACCTAACCAAGAATTGATCTCTCCTATAAAGTAGTTACCACCCAGGAAATGGAGCTGCATTTTTCTCCCGATTGGGTACAGCTCATTAGATCCACGACAGCCTTCGGCTGAACTCCCTGCCAGGGTAATTGGAAGTGACAGTGGTATCGTTTTGCCACATAGCAGTCAGCATTGGCAGGAACAGCCAGATGAGAGAAACACACAGGAGGAGGTGAATCAAAAAGGTTACAGATATAACACAGGATTAGTAATTAAGTAAGACCTCCAGAAAGGCATGTCTTAATTTTAACAAGAGTTATTGAGGACAATCATCTGTCTTAAGTAACAGACAACTGAGCATATAATTATGAAGTGTCAATTAATAGAATTAGCAGCAGACCATAGAAACTTCCATTATTGGCTCTAAAATGAGCTCAGTGGATGACACAAAGTGATTTTCCCTTTCTTTTCCTCACATATATCTTTATTTTTTCTTTCCCACTGTAGGTAAACTTCAGTGAGCTGTTTACTGATGTGTGGTGGGTTGGCTCTGGCTGGGCACGAGGTTCCCACTAAAGCCACTCTAACTCTTTCCTGTCCTCAGCTGGGCAGCGGAATAAGAAATACAATGAAAGGCTTGTGGGTTGAGATAAGTAGAAATAAGCACACTCACCAGTTACTGTCATGGGTAAAATAGACTTGAGCTGGGGAAAACTGAGTTTTATTTATTACCAATCAAATCAGAGTAGGATAATGAGAAATAAAATCTTAAAAATACCTCACCTCCCTCCCTCCCCTACCCAGGCTTAACTTGACTCTAAGTTTCTCTTAACTTTAACTTCTCCCCCCCAGCCACACAGGGGACAGGGAATCTGTGTTGTGGTAAGCTCATCACGCATTGCGTCTGCGGCTCCTTACTCCTCAGGGGAGGGCTCCTTACATTCTTCCCCTGCTCCAGTGTGAGGTCCCTCCCACAGGAGACAGTCTTCCATTAACCTCTTCAACATGGGTCCTTCCCATGGGCTGCAGTTCTTCACAGACTGCTCCAGTGTGGGTCCCTTCATGGGTGCAGTCCTTCAGGAGCAGAATGCTCCAGAATGGGTCCCCCACAGGATCACAGCTCCTGCCAGAAAACCTGCTCCAGAGTGAGCTCCACTCTCCATGGGGCCACAAGTCCTGCTGAGCCTGTTGCAGTGTGGGCTTCCCACGGGGTATTTGCGCACCCCCCTGCTCGAGCCTGGGGTCCTCCCTGGGCTGCAGGTGGAGATCTGCTCCACCATGGACCTCCATTGGCTGCAGGTGAGCCTGCCTTACCATGGTCTGTTTCATGGGCTGCAGGGGAATCTCTGCTCTGGAATGTGGAGCATCTCCTCCCCTCCTCCTGCACTGACCTTGGTGGCTGCAGACCTGCTTCTCTCACATACTCTCACTCCTTTCTCTGGCTACAATTACTATTGTGCAGGTTTTTTCTCCGTTCTTAACTGTGTTATCCCAGAGGCTCTATCACTGTCACTGACGGACCCAGTCTTAGCGACAGGTCCCTCCTGGAGCTGGCTGGATTTGACCTTATTGGAAATAGGGGATGCTTCTAACAGCTTCTTAAGAAGCTGCCTCTGTAGCCCACTGTGCTGCCAAAACCTTGCTATCCAAGCCCAAGTCCAATGTGTACCTCAAGGGGATTTGAATTTAGGGGAAAACAGCCAATGAAATCAACTGTATGCTGTTGCCTGCTATGTAGCACCTTTATAGCCCACCAGCTAGATGTCTTCAGGTCACCAGCGACTGGCCCTGACTTCCCCCCAACCATCATCCCAACAAAGAATAAATTTTGATGAAACCCGATGAGCTCAGCAGTGACCAGATGAGTTCCACTGTGTCATCAGCAGGCAACAATCCAACACTGCACGCTGCCTCTCCTGTTCTGAAAGACTGTTACAAGAGATGGAGCCGACATCATGGACCGGATGAACTCAGCAGCTTTATAGGGATTAGCCATGCACTAAGGAATGATATCTGTGTGTGTGTGTGTGTGTGTGTGTATACACATATGAAACAAGAGTGATGGTATGTTGAAAAATGTGGGATCTGAGCATGACATGAATGGTATGGAATAAGTGGTGGATACTCTCCTGGGTTTAGCAGTAGTAGTCATTTTTCTCATTCTTAATAGCTGCTGCAGTGCTGTGTTTTTGACTTTCAGCCTGAGAACAATGCTGATAACACCGATGTTTTTAGTTGCTGCTTAGTAATGTTTATTCTGACCAAGGACTTTCTGAGTATCATGCTCTGCTAGGGAGGAGGGAAAGCTGGGAGGAAGCAGAGACAGGACACCTGACCCAAACTAGCCAAAGGTGTATTCCATACCACAGCATTTCATGGCCAGTATATAAACTGGAGCAGTTACCCAGAAGGGTTGGATCACTGCTCGGGTCGCGCTGGGTATAGGCCCGCGGGTGGTGAGCAATTGTATTCTCTTCCCTTGTTATTTCCCTTATTATTTTTATTGGTGGTAGCAGTAGTGGTTTTGTGTTATACCTTAGTTACTGGACTGTTCTTATCTCATCCCGTGGGAGTTACATTCTTTCGATTCTCCTCTCCATCCCTCTGGGAGTGGGAGGAGGAAGAAGGCGCGGGAGTGAGCGAGCAGCTTTGTGGTTCTGAGTTACTGGGTGGGCTTAAATCACAACACTAGGATATTTCCCTTCTTTTTAATTGCTTGTAGGTTTGACTATTGTGATAGAGTTCAGTATCATATCTCAAAATTTCCTTGGAACCGCGTAAATGATTTTACCTTCATGATATAGCAGTGATGTATCTTCTCTGAGAAAGGTCTACTTTTTCTCAGGATCTGAAAAGAAAAGGTATTTTTTATTCTTTTTAGTACATTTTCTGAATCTCTAGTCTCTGCCTTTGTAGTGTTTCTGTTCCCGCTTTTTATTTTCATTAGTTGCATTCTCTTGCATGGCACGGGGGTACACTGTTCCTCCCTCCTTTCTTCCAAACCTTGGAAAGGCAAGGAGGGGTTTCTTTCTCAAATAATTGAACAATGGGTGCAAGTAACATGGAAAAGCACATTCTCCTCTGCCTGTTATTTGAGGAGGTAGGTATAGGACTTGATTTTACTTGAAATTGTATGTTTTTAATTTCTTTAAACTAAACACAGGGACCAACACAGTTATTGGATAAGCTTTGCTTGGTTGTTTTCCAGGGTGCTTCATTCACAACGAAAAGTGGGCATCTTTAAGGCAAAGCCAGCACCTGAAAATGAAAAAAACAAAGATTGCCTTCACCAGAGTGGCATTATATAGGTATAGAAGGCATAAGTAAGTATACCTACTGCCTCACAAACCTGAGTGCTGGGCAGCTGTGGTGGATAATGACAACTGGGCTCAGAACAGCCTCTCAGAGAGCAATGTGCTCTCTGTACACAGAAATAAATCAAACTGGACAAAAAAAACCCCAAAAACACAGACTTCTGAAACCTTCTTAACAACAAGCTTGCTCTGCAGATTATTTTTAATTTTGTTGCTCCTATGCAAAGGCAACCACCTAGGAAAGTCAGGAACAAAAGTAACATTTTTCTTCTTCAGAGATGTGATGGGAATAGTGCCTAAAGACATATTAATGACATGTCTCTGATTTGCCCTCTTCCCCTTGTGTACTCTTCCTCCTTGTAAAGCAATTATGAATCCAGTGCTGTTCATACTGACTGCTTTGCTTATCTGTGTCTTTCCTTGCCTGCAGAGAATCCTGCATGGAGCTTTTTGTACCCCTCTTTGTGCTGGGGCTATTAAAACAAAGACTGCTTGCCACAGTGTCATCTCTGATTTACAGTGGTGTTTCTTTTTCTTGCCCTTAGATGGGACTACTACCTAGACAGCACTTTCCACTAAACCATATTTCACATGGGATGAACCTATCTCACACAAACAGCAAGAAGGGATTTGCCTACACTGTGTCTTTAACCCAATCTAATTCAGAGCAGATGGCTCTGAAAGCTGCTCACAGGGGTAGATGTAGTATCAACTGGTCCCTTCCCATGCCAGCACCTGCTCACCATCAGCAGGGCAGTCCTCAGCTGCCCACGTAACCAGAGGGGCAGGAGGTTCTCTTGCTCTGTTCTCTGCTTGCAGGAATCCGGAGTGTCTTTTCAACTGCCTGCCTCATCTTATTATCTGTAATCTTCTGGAAGAGGTTAGTTAAACTTAAATCTTCTTCTGTCCCTTAAAATCTGGTGACGTGCAGGATATGGAGGAGGGATGCTCTCTGGTTAGTGGCTTAGGGTAAACGGACGCTGGAGATCTCAGCGAGGCAAGGAGCTGGAGGTGCGACATGGGATTGCTCAGATGAGAGGTGACATTGAATCAGCAGTGAGAAGTGATGGGTTAACTTGCTGTTTTCCTCCTTCAGAATCTGATTAAATTATTGGAAAATACACAATAATGGGTATCAGGCCTTGAGAAGGGCTGACCGCCTCAGTCTGTCTCTTGAAATCTCTAGTTTCAGAGTCCCATAGCTGGTTGTCAGCTCTGCCAGATGCTGTTAAAGACAAAGTCAACGGGCTGTGTTTAAACTGGTCTTTATTCTGAAAGGAAAAAGGATGTGGTTTCCTTCTGACCCCGTCTGGTACAGAGGATGGACGGCCTCAAGTTTTCAGAAATCATGAGCAAGACTTATTCCAACCTAATCAGAAGATATTATGGTGATAACTTTGGCATTTGAATGAGGATGGGGTTTTTTGCCTCAGTAAGGAGGAGTAAAAACTTATTCTTTTAAGGGACGCTGACAATCTGACAGAATAATATAAGTATTGGACCTTTATGAAAGACACCAAATATAGCAGTGTCATGATAAAAATCACTGACAATGGGTCCATTTTTTGCCCTGAAGCATGCAGAGTGACAGCCTTTAGAATTTTTATGCCAGAGTAGCTGTAGATCCTACCATTATTTACCTAAATGAAATGTATAATACTTTTACTGAAACATTTTCTGTTAGAAGTCAGCCCTAATAATTTAGTGGCCTCAGCCCAGGTACTTATTTTGTCACCATCAATACAGTTTCTGAACAGCTCATAAAATCAAAGTATATTAAGAATTGCAAGATCGCTGCCTGTTGGCAGTAATTAAAGTAGTCTCTCATTCCCATGGAGAATTGATTGCACTTTTTTTTCCTTTTTTTTTTTTAACATATGATTCTACACTTGGTTTTGCATGTGGTCTGTCAATGCTAGAAGATTATGGGATGGTCATGTTCAAAGAGATCACATTTGAACCTGAAATCAGGCTAGTTTGTGATTTTGGTCATTAATTGTTCAGAGTAAGGTCAGCTATTCCACAAAATTTAAGTCTATTTATGATCTTTATCTTGGAGGGGGGAGAATAAGGTTGAACAAACCTGCTTTGTTTCCCTTGATTCAGAGATCAAAGTTACTATAGGTTTTTTTTGTATTTAATACATAATACCCACCTGCTTCACAGACATCCACTTAAAATAATGTTTTGGCCATATATATATATGTATAAATATATATCGATTTAAGAGATTACATTTCCCACACAGCATATGGCATGAAGAGCAGAATACCATGTTAAAAGGTGTGTCTGAGAAAAGGATAAACTCAGTAATTAAATATTCATATTCCAATGCTGCAGGTGGGGATGAACTTAGAGATCCAACACTGATGCAATATGTTTATTGCTATGGAGTTTAATTTCACTTTTCTGCCTCACAGTGTGGAAAGGAAGAAAGTAGTTGGAAAATCGTGTAAACTAAGCCTGTCACACAAGCAGGTTCTTACTTGTATCCCTGTAAAACACTCTAAAACTGAAATGAATGTAACCTGGGTGTTTCAGGGCTGCATAGCAGGAGAGCCAGTAAGGAGCAACTGTTCTAAAAGGCACTCCTGAATCTCAGGTCACTCAATTTTAGTTAAATACAGCAGAATTCCCTCTTCCCTTCCTTCAGTGTCTTGGATATTCGACAGAGAGAGCTACAGTGAGGAGCCTGCCAGAACCGCTACCACCGGCAGGTGTGTGATGACATGTAGCAACAGGAAACAGAAATCTGCACATACGTGTAGTTTTTTGTTTCACACAAACCCTTCATAATAGCTATCCCAAAAGAAAACGAATGGTTTGAAATCTCTTTTGGAACTAATATAACAGCTGCACTGTCAGTATGTGGATCAATACAGACCTGTCTGGTCTCTGAGCTTTCAGGGTCAGACAGAGACTATACAGTCTTGTATCTACCAAAGGTAAGAAGCGTAATAAATCGAAACAGAAAATTTGTATGTGTGTGAAAGAAAAGGGAAGAGGGATGAATAAAGAGGCAATGCCATACTTCATTTCTGTCAGTTCTTATTCTAAGTTGCCCAAGCAAATAAGCTGTAGTCTTCCTCCTGCTACCAGTGATGGGAGCACAATGTGTAAATCCAGTCTTCAGACAACATCAGAACTGTGCAATGGTAAGACAGGAATAGAGACAGGGTGATTTCATTTTGGTGCCTAAGGTTTATATATTCTCTATGCCACTGTCTGATGTGCTGAATCCATGTCATATATGAAGACTATTGAAGAAACATTTTCATAGAAATCAAACATCTTATGCCATGCAGTGGACTGCAAAAAAACAAGCCCTTTTTTTTGCTGCCTCCTATCCTCCACACATCAAAAATTTCCACCTGCTCTCCAGTGTTTTCTGCCAAGCCCAGCGCTGCCAGGCCATTAGCATCCTGGCAGGGACCCACAAGAATCCTGGAGAACTGTAAATAACACAGATTATCTCCCAGAGATCTAGGAGATCTCCTCCTTCTGGGGCCAAGGGAAGGTCTCAACAAAATTTTGTGGAGTTTGAATTCACTCAAAAGACTCCCATTTGAGTGATGTTTTTCTAAGTGTCATAGGCTGGCTGTAGTGATTTTTAGACACTGAAGCTAGATGACTCATGCAATTTAAGGCAGGTCAGAATGTTATGTATATGAGACCAGGTCAATACACACCTAGTGATTTTTTTTTTTTTTTTTTTTTTGTCTGCTCACTGGAACAAATGAACATTTCTAGATCAGCGATTTTATTCATAGGCACCTTAGGCAAGTTTCTTCAGTTGGGATAAACTGGCAGAAGTATCCTATACAAACTGAGAAGTGGCCCTGATGCCTCTAGCATTTCTTCACAATGTTTTAAGAGAACTCTGCCTTTGAGGAAGATGACAGTACAGCCAGAAAAAAAAGTGGGAGTGAAGTAGAACTTGAATACAGACTAATTCAGGTGCCTTTATAAAGCCTTGCAGACTTCTCTCCACAAACCATTAAGTCCTAATTGCCACACTAATGTTATTTTTATATTGTAAGTGCAGCTTCTGAGTCCCAATATTACGGCACCCAAAGGAATTAAAGTAGAATCACAGAATCATAGAATAGTTAGGGTTGGAAAGGACCTCAAGATCATCTAGTTCCAACCCCCCTGCCATGGGCAGGGACACCTCACACTAAACCATCTCACCCAAGGCTTCATCCAACCTGGCCTTGAACACCGCCAGGGATGGAGCACTCACAACCCCCCTGGGCAACCGATTCCAGTGCCTCACCAGCAGGCACTTAGTTTTACCACCTTTTCCACTTTAACCCTTTCAATCTGTGATTATTATTCTGTCAGTGCGTGCTTGCTCATTGTTACTTAAAGGTGTCGTCCTTTCCACCAGGATAACACGCTGCTGGGTAAATTAAGGCCATAACTAACCTGGTTTGGTGCTGAAGCAAGCACTTTCTTCTGACAAGTCGTGAATTAAGGGCTTCTTTCCTCCCACTGGAAGGAGCCTCTTTCATTCCTAAGAAGGGCAATGCTGAGGTGGATTTAAAAGGTTCTTTTCTGTTAAAGGGGTTTGATCTGTGATAATCTCCTGTAATCTGGAGACTACGAGCAAACTGAGTATTAGGCCTGGATTACAAATCCACTCTCAGTGATGTATTTAATTTATCTATTTCAAAACTCATTTAAATATAGTACCATCCTTTTCCCTTCCATAAGGGACATTCAGGAAATGCCTTCCAATTAGGTTTCAAATTTGATTAATTATTATTAGCTGATCCCAGTTCTAGTAATTGCATTCTTCCTTCAGGAATTTCACAACCCTTTTAGAAATTATACAGTATCAGGTTGCAAACTATATGCTATATGTCCATATTAGCCTCACAGCTGATTTTCTTGCTCTGACTGTATTTGGAGTACATGTTGTGAAGTTCAGGAAACACCATCATTTCCATTTTGTTCACCACTAAAGCTCTTAGATTTACATTTTCAAAGTAAATCATCTAATGAATTTGATTTGTTTTTATTGTTGTGTTTTCATTCATTAACTGTTTCTTTCTAGCTTTATAGATACATAAAATAAATACATGCAGAAATTAACTCATTAAACAGATAGAACAGATTCTCAAAAATATCCATGAAAGGATGAGGAATCTGAAGGGTGTAAGATCCTCTCCTCACTAAAATGAGATCCAGGTCATCTAACGTCCTAGTGATTAATTCTGAAGCTCTTCACCAGGTGTTATCCATATTAACGCCAGATACAATCTATACATAGTGGCATTAACAGTTAATCTAACATACCTGACAGTAATACCTTGTAGCTGCTTGAAAACTGGGTCACCAGTTTGATATCAATAGCAAACCAACGGGTCTGTTTAGTCAGTGTATTCATGGTCAATTAATTTGTTCATTTTGCAGTTGTTCTGGAGACACCACCCTGGAAGAGCCATCCTTGAACTACAACTAATCCAATATTGAACTGGCTTCATGCCACCTATGAGGAGATTGCAGAATGATGACAGATGCCTCTCAGGTAATGAGAGTCCTCAGTGTGTGAGTGATGAAGGAATTCTGCTCATCTGATTGTCTTGTTACACTGAATAATTCAAACAGCCGTAATAGTAATTATCAGTCACTAGTAAACAGGAAAGTTGCAGAAGGGTAACTGAGAAAGAGTATGGCCAGAAAATGCATCAGCCATATTCAGCCTGCCCATTCTCCTGTGATCTGCAGTTACTTCATAACACCACGTGGGCTGAGGTGTATAGTAGATAAAAAAAAAATTGCCTCTTGCCTGAAATCAAAGTAAAATAATTGAGGAGGAATGAAACTAGGAAGGGTGCAGAAGGGAGTTGAAGAAGGAGCCAGGTTCGAGACGTGTGGTACTTCCCTCTCAAATAAACTCATGCTGTCACAGATTAACCTAGACGGCAGAAGTGCGGTCCTTCTGGACTGAGGTCATGGTGGGATCTACATTCCCCAATGAGGGACAAGTTCCTCAAGCTCATTCAAGATAATGTTTGGTGGTCTTTGTTGAGGAAGCTTAACCCAGGTGGCTCTGCCCCTCAGACTCTCTGTGGCCAAGGCTGGCAGCAGCACAGTGATGGTAGCTTAGAAGTGGCAGACAAAGCTGTGTTGCGCACATTTGTATTCATGACTCCTAACTGTTGTCAAACTTTAGCCAATACTCAGTGTATTATGGACACTGACATTTCAGTCATTTGAGTCTGTGTAGTCGTTTTGGATGTGTTTTGTAGCAGCCCAACCATATTGCAAGCTAAGGCTCTCTGGAAGCTGTTAAAGCATTTATACTAATGGTCCCAGGACTGTTTGCTTTTACATGCAGCTACTGAGCTTTGCACTGGCCTCACAACCCGACTTTAGAGGTCCACAATTCCACTGGGGTTTCTTCAATAGAAAGCCATCATTTTATGGCTTGTATTAAATAGAAAGATGAATAAGATATTTCTACTGACCCTGATCCAGGGACATCAGTTTGTTAGGATCAAATTGGTATTATACTGAGTGTTTCCTGTCTCATCTACAAATATTACTAAACAACCTGGTAGAGTGCAATGATTTTTTGGAAGATGGGGTCCTTTCTTTATCAAGTTTTGTATTATATGCATAGCCAGAGGGCTGTACGATTTCTGGAAGATATTCTTCGTTTCCTTATGGAGAATAGGAAAAGGACTCCCAGCCCACCAGTAAGGTGGTGGGCTGTGAGGTCATGTGGTGACTGGTGGTCATATGAAATGAATAAATCCTTTCACCACCATTTTAAGGACTGAATTCTCTCTGCTGGTATGAGAAACAGATTATCAACTAATCTGTTTCCTAGAAAGAGGAGGTTTCTGTTCTCTCTCTCTCTTTCTCTCATTAGTATTTCATAAAAATTGCAAATGCTCCCTTATTACCAAACTAGGAAATGTGTACATCACAAACTATACAGTTAAAAAGCACAACATGTACATGTGTGGATATGTTCAATGTGTATGCATGAATACAAATGCACACACTTGCTAATTTATCTGTATCTGGAGATTTATCTCTGGCATTTGCCACCTGTTGGGAGCTTCATACCATGACAAGCACCTGGCACTGTTTCATATCATAGGGCCTTTTGACAGCTGACGCTAGGGAATGCTCTACCTTTGGGGGTTAAGGAGTAATTGATTAGGACAAAGAAAACATACTGCAAAATATAAAATTCCTATGTTTAAAGCAAGAGTTTTGAGGTATTCTTTGATTTAGTTTTTATCTGGCCTACAGCCTAAAACCAAACCTAATTTAATGTGTTTGGAGAAATCGTCTCGTCATTTTTAGGGTAATTTAAAGGTGAAACATACAAGATCTTAATAATGTCACTTGTTAATTCCACATCCAGAATATTATTACACATCCATAACTGCCTGAGTATTGAATTGCAGACACTGAACACAGATGAGAGAGAGTCACTGAGAAAAGATTCCAGAGAAATCGGCTGTAATGAGTAGAAGGAGCTGTTGCATGTACCATATGGTGTGCTGTGGGTTATCCATGGGTTAATGGGTACAAAGCATTGCAAACAGATGTGACATTCAAGCTATTCAGAGACTAAAATGTTTTCTTGGCTATCAGGTAGAATTATTCATTGGCCTCCAGGTTAGAAAGTATTTAAATTGCTGCTACATTTATTGCACTCTCTCAGAAACCTCCAAGGGCTTCTCTTGGTCATCTGTCTTTGCAACTTTTTGCTGGGTGAAGAGTGAGAATGAAACAAGTAGAGCCTTTTCGAATATTATTTTCTTCTGTTTCCAGAACAGATTAATTCCATGATGTGGGATATAAACACAAAGGAAAAGTTTAGCAAAGGAAAAGCTACCTTTTCAGTCTTGCCTCATGCAGGGCAGAGGCACTTTTCATTGCTTTGCTGTTATGCATTACTTTACAAATGAATTAATTCAACAGTAACAAAGTACTTTTTGGAGACATATAAAGATTTTCCTCTAAGGATAAGGAGAAAACAAATCAGTTGCTGTTCTCTAGAACTGGCAAACTGAGAAAAGATCTTTGAAACTAAAAATATACTCAAATTCATGAAACCTGTAAGGAGGATACAAATCGTATGCAAATAGTGTGGTCTGCTTTGCTATGCATATATACATATGCAGACATTCGCATACACTTTTATTTTCATTTCATACAACCATTTGGTTCCTAGCATACATCAAATGAAATCCACATCATCACTAATTTCAGAGATTCCCACTTCATCATCTTGTTCAATAGTCTCCAGGATGACATTCTGGGGATTTGGGTGGGGTTTTTTAGCAGGACTAATTCTATGCAAGAATTTCATAGTGGAATCATATCTTGTTCTTTCACAGAATCACAGAATCCCAAGGGTTGGAAGGGACCTCAAAAGATCATCTAGTCCAACCCCCCCGCAAGAGCAGGGTAACCTACAGTACATCACACAGGAACTTGTCCAGGAGGGCCTTGAATATCTCCAGTGTAGGAGACTCCACAACCCCCCTGGGCAACCTGTTCCAGTGCTCTGTCACTCTTACAGTAAAGAAGTTCTTCCTGATGTTAACGTGGAACTTCCTATGCTCCAGTTTACACCCATTGCCCCTTGTCCTATCACTGGGTATCACTGAGAAAAGCCTAGCTCCATCATCCTGACACCTACCCTTTACGTATTTGTAAACATTGATGAGGTCACCCCTCAGTCTCCTCTTCTCCAAGCTAAAGAGACCCAGCTCCCTCAGCCTCTCCTCATAAGGGAGATGTTCCACTCCCTTAATCATCTTTGTGGCTCTGCGCTGGACTCCTTCAAGCAATTCCCTGTCCTTCTTGAACTGAGGGGCCCAGAACTGGACGCAATATTCCAGATGCGGCCTCACCAAGGCTGAGTAGAGGGGGAGGAGAACCTCTCTTGACCTACTAACCACACCCTTTCTAATGCACCCTAAGATGCCATTTGCCTTCTTGGCCGCAAGAGCACATTGCTGGCTCATGGTCATCCTCCTATCCACCAGGACCCCCAAGTCCCTTTCCCCTTCGCTACTTTCCAGCAGGTCACCCCCCAACCTGTACTGGTACATGGGGTTGTTCTTCCCCAGATGCAAGACTCTACGCTTGCCCTTGTTAAATTTCATCAAGTTTCTCCCCGCCCAACTCTCCAGCCTGTCCAGGTCTCGCTGAATGGCAGCACAGTCCTCTGGTGTGTCAGCCACTCCTCCCAGTTTTGTGTCATCAGCGAACTTGCTGAGGGTGCACTCAGTTCCCTCATCCAGGTCATTGATGAAAATATTAAACAGCACCGGTCCCAGCACCGACCCCTGAGGGACTCCACTAGTCACAGACCTCCAGCTAGATTCTGCGCCATTGACCACAACTCTCTGCCTTCTTCCTTTCAACCAGTTCTCGATCCACCTCACTACTTGATCGTCAAGCCCACACTTCCTTAGCTTATCTATGAGGATGCTGTGGGAGACAGTATCAAATGCCTTACTGAAATCAAGAAAAACTACATCTACCGCTCTACCATCATCCCTCCACCTAGTCACTTCCTCATAGAAGGCTATAAGGTTGGTCATACATGACTTCCCCCTCATAAAACCATGTTGGCTGTTCTTAATGACCCCCTCATCCTTGATATGCCTAGTGATGGAGTCAAGAATAAGTTGTTCCATCATCTTTCCAGGGATGGAGGTAAGGCTGACCGGTCTATAATTACCCGGGTCCTCCTTGCCCTTCTTATAGACTGGTGTGACCTTTGCCATCCGCCAATCCTCAGGCACCTCGCCCGTTTCCCACGACTTACCAAAGATGATGGAGAGTGGCCTAGCAATGACCTCCGCCAGCTCCCTCAGCACCCGTGGGTGCATTCCATCCGGACCCATCGATTTACAGATGTCCAGATTGCATAGCTGATCCAACTAAATGGCATGTATTTTTAGGAAAAAAAAAGCTTATCTCACTATCATAAAACATGTCAAAAAATAACTTACAGGGGCAATATAAAATAACTTACAACTTACAAAATAACTTGCAACTTAATAACTTACAAACATACACATGTGCAGCTGTCTTTAGTTATTTCCACAGCATTCACCTTAAATTCTGTAGCACATTCAGTTTCCCAGGCTTCTCTTTCAGAAGGCTCTTTTTGATCTTTGTTGTCCTCCTTACTGTCTGCTCCACCTGACACTTGCATCTAAAGTGCAGCTACTGCAGCTGCACATCGCACTACTGCACATTAATACATTAATATGTGAGTCGGTACTGTTGCTTGAGTCCCATATGAATTTCTCTGTGGAGTGTTGTGAGACTAAAGAACGAGGCCATCTGAACTAGCTGAGCTCCTCAATGATGTATGAATATATTTATTACACCCAGGTACCTATATAACATTTCACCAGCCGCTGACATGCAGTCGTACTCAGAAGCAAAGCAAAGAACGATGCCTACAGCAGCACTAAAGAAAAGTAAGTTGGGTGAAATGCACACTTGAAAATGGAGATAAAATAAAGGCAAGTTAGAGTTGATTAGATGGTATGTGGAAGACCCTGGGGTCACACTTGTGCATTAACAATTAAGTCATGGATACAGAATGTAACCCAAAATACAGAGCAGTCTTCAAAGGGGCAAAGTCTGCTCTCAAAGAGGTAAAGGGGAAGACACAGGATAATTTCAGAGGTGTGCTTGGCTGGCTGTGTAAGCAGTGCAGTGGCTGGTTGCACCTGAAGGATGACCACAACCTTGGAAGTGCCCAGGAACTGGCACCACCAGGCAAGTCTGGCTCCGTCCCTCCCTCAGGGCTGGACAGTTGTTGGCTCCCCATGGTGGTCTCTGCCTCCCTTGTGAGTGCCTAAGTCCTCGATGTGCTGTAAGCACCAAAGGTTATTGCTGGGGGCTTGTTTCATTTTGCTCAGTATTTGCAAATTTGCTGATGCAGATTGAGCCTCATTCATTAAAACTAAATGAATTTAAATCACAATTAATAGCAATAAATGCAGCTCTTAGATTGTGGACTTTACTACCTGGGCTCTTTGGCAACTATCCATTATTTTAAAATAGCATCTGTTGGCTTACTTCCTCTAATCTTGTATGAGAAAGTGAAAGAGATGCTTTCGTTTTTAATAAAGAAAATAGTATATCGTATATGATACTGCTTTTGAAAATTCGTGGCTGCATATGCTACTAATATCGAGGAACTCAAGGGCTATGCTAAAAATAACCAAGATAGTTTAAAAAATAATTACCACTCCTTCCTTAGGTTTCAAAGCAGAACACAGAACAGTAAATAAATGAAAAGCAAGTACTTCTCCCAAGAATGTTTTTTACTGTACATTTTGTAGCAAAAAAAAAAAAAAAAAAAAAGAGAGAGAGAGAGAGAAAATAAAGGAAAAATATTCTGATCACAGGGATGTCATTTTCTAAAACTCCAAGTAGGAAACATGACAAATACAAGATAAAGTACACAGCCATGTCACAATATATCCTGCACCTTTAAAAAAAATATACATACAATTTCTTTCATGTGTTATTTTCTCTGTGCCTTGCATCCTTTCCACACACTTTTTACAAAATCATAGGATTTACAAAATCAATGTGCGATTTCAGGATGGTTCCCAGCAGCTGATCACAAATAAATAACAAACAAATGAAAGGGCAGTTTCAGTAGTCACCAGAATGCTGGAAATTACAGTAAAGTCATTAAGGAAAATTATGTCAAATGGGTGGGCAATGTGCATTTACACAACCATAGCAATGATCCCAAAACCTAATGTGAGAAACAGTTTACAAGCCCTAAAGAACTCCTGTTTTTGGTTAGCAAGGACCTTAGTGAGGGTGACAGATGGGAGAGCAGGAGTATGCTGGGGACTGAGGGAAAGGCCATCTGTAGTACAGGGGACACATGGGAGACCCCCTTCTCTGAGACAACTAAATTTACCTTGGTTTTGGTGGCTAATTTGGAGCATACCCAATTTCCTGAAATACACAAAATCTTACGTTTCCTGTGATGCTACTGATACAGTTGAGCCATATCATAGTGACTAGACAAAGCTTTTTTTCACAATAAGGTAAAAGTCTGTGTTTTTTTTTTTTGCGTCAGCTGAACAGTGACAGTGTGGCCTTTGCCAGAAGCTGTTAGTATTAATAACATGAAGAGTTCATGGGAGCTACTTTCATTTTCCCTTTCTTTATCCTTTAATAGGAAACCTTGATTGCTATTTTCCCTATCTATCTTTGACAGCAACGCCGCTACAGATATCAATAGCTGCTGCAATCTGCCTTGAGCATTGACAAGCAGAGACTATGAAGAAGATGGAAGAAAGAGGATTGTCTATTTTTTTAATGTATTAACCCCTAGATTTTATTTTTCTGAAGACATAAAGGGGTACATTGGAGGTGAGTTATACAGTACATCAGAAATTTGACCTTTGTACATATCCTTCTTTTCATCTTGGGGATTTGATGAGACTGAAAACAAAACAAAAAATACACGTAAACGTATTTTGTGTTGTGGGGAAAAAAACAACTCGAAAGCACTAACAAGGCAAAACAGAAGAGCTCATTAAATTTGAACCAAAAGCCCACTCAATAACAAGTATTGTTTTCCCAGATGTCACAGCTAACACCATGAGATTACGCTGAACAGTTTGCTCTGATCTGTGTGGATGCCCTGCCTGCACTTTTGAGAAAGTCACTTGCAATGACAACCAGATTATATCCTAGCACAAGTTTTATATCCACAGAAGAGTACTTCTATGGTTAAAGAAAAGAGGTGCCCTTTAAAAAACAAAACCAAAATAAACCCTTTAAAATTAAATTTATGCTGTTAAATGCCTTTTCATCTTCTTTGCTTAATGGTTCACCAAGAGTCTGAATAACTTTTGGAAAACAACGTTAAATAAAACTACCAAATTCCTTGAAACATTCACTCATAATTTAGTTGGGGCCAGATAAGAAAGGCTTCATACATGCCTATTCACATTTCATGACCTTCTTTCTCTTTTAATATCCCTGTTACTTATTTGTTTACTTACCTTTTTGGCCTGTACAACTGAAAACATTTCTTCCCCTCTCTTTCCAAATGAATGGCCCTGCAACAAACCACGCTTTATAACACATGAGGGGAGAAGAGGAGGGGGGAGACATTGATATTTACACTGTGCTTTCCATTACCCACTCTGAGCTCCCGAAAGTCCCTTTCACCCCTGTTAGGTCATTATCATCATACTGTAAAAGCATGCCGTTCACCGAAAGGCTCCTTTTTGTCCAAATGTTTGTTATCTTTTTTGGGTAGGTACAGCACTGAGATGTGGCGAAGTCACCCATGTCAAAAGAATGGCTACGTTTAGTTTTTCCCTCCAGAGGCAACATGAGGAGGCTGCGAAATTTGGACTCTGGCTGGCCCAACAGTGGCTCTTTGTCCGAGTGGCAGGCCACTGTGGAAGTTCTAGAGTCTGTCTTCTCCTCCTTTTTCTGACATTTTAGTTCCAGGGAGGCAAAAGCTCCCATTAGGCGGTCAATATTGTGTTTTGACCTGGAAGGAGGTCTCCACTTACTGGACAATGTGCCCTGTTCACTTTGGAGGCTATAGTCATCACACTCATGGCTGTTTGCAGAGCTGGAGGAAGAGGAGATGCTGCTTCGTGCAGACTGACAGTTGAACTCCATAAGTTCATTTCTCACCACCACTTTGGGGTTGACTTGGGGCAAGACTCCATTCTGAACTAGTTGTGATCCATTTGTCTGTGAGTAGACATTGCTGACGTTAGACATCTTGTCCTGGGAATTGCTGCAGACCTTATAGCGGACCATGAGAACGATAATGAATACCAACAGAGTTGCCACAATGATGCCTCCAATTATCAGAATCATGGTCCCACCCAGGAACTGACTGTGTATCGACTGACACTGAGGGTAGTCTTCTTTGGTGAAGAACTGAGCGCATCCCACAATATTGGTGGCAGTAAGGGTTGTGGCTGTGTCATCCCACATTGCCAGGACACAGAGGTCATAGCCTGTTCCAGAAACAAGGTTGTTTACAACAAAGGCTTTGTTTGTAGCTGGAATCATCCTTAAAAAAAAAAAAAAAAAAAAAAAAAAGGAAAAAAAAAAAAAGGTTACTTTTGACACTAAGGGAAAAGAGAGGAGAACAGACATAAGAACAGTATGGTGTTTACTGTTCTTGGTACTGGCAGAGAGGAGCAGAGCCATAAAATTCAAACAAGCATTCAGGCTTCCCAACTTCTGTGAGTCCAACACCAACCCCACATTCAAAACTGCACAAGTTCTGAGAGCCATCTCTAAAATGTGCAATGAAAGGAATAGGAAAAAGCAGACCAAACCAGTCCGGTGTTTTGACTTTTTTTCTCCTCATTTTCATCTGTCTTAATTTTAAACATACTAAAATCTGAACAAATAAAATAAAAATATGTGCCTATAAGGAGTAGTTCTTTCTGAGTGCACAAATGACTCTTCCACTTGCTGAGTCTGAACCTGGCAGTTGTGAGATCACTTCACACATGCCTGAACACTTACTAACATCGGCAGGTTGCTTTCCTGGTGAAGACAACAGGCTACATTTAGTTTTCCTATTCCATGAGAATGCAGTGCAGGCAATCACTTCACTCTCACACCTACTTTCCCCATCCTGCCCACTGTGGAAGATATCTCCTAGAAATGGAGCTATCATATTCTTTGCCAGAAATTTTTCACTGCAACCACCTTATTCTGTGTGATTGTGAAAGAAATACCAGCATTGGCAGTATGGTCTGTGGAAGTGTGAGAAGAGGTAGAAAGATGAAGGGATGGAAAGAAGAAGGTTTCTTTAAAATAATAATAAAAAAGAAAACCTCAAATAGAAACCAAAAAAACACCCCAAACCAAACAGCTAAGCCAAGCTCCAAATTTGGTCATTTATGGATATTATACTTTGCTGCCACAAAACTTAAGTAGCCATTTGAACTCACGCAATATTAGACCATCACTAGCATTCAAAATTACCAGATAGGAATTAATATGGTCTACCCCCACTTCAAACTGCCTAAAATTGCAGCACATTAGTGGAATACAGCAGAGAATCACAGATATGGTGCCTGCTGAGTAGCCAAAAAGAAAACCGAAGAGATGTTCCATGCAAGCTTGTCTTTACTTCCACATAACAGGCTTGAGGGAGAGACAAAAGCTGACATTAAAAGCAGCCCATTCTGACTTAGAGCTGCACATATTTAGCACCTGCAACAAGGGAGCCCTACAGTCACTTACACCACACAGCAAGCTGGTGTGACTGCAATTGGCATAGTAAGGTCTGGCAGGAAGAAAAAGCCAGACTCCTTGTGGAGTGCCAGGCTTTCTTAGCCTGAAAATGTCATCACAGCTAGCATAAACTGCAGCTCTGCAGAAGTCCTTCTGTGCAGCGTGAGGGAGCAGGCCTGTGCAGAGGAGCAGCAATGCAAAGATGCCACATAAATGAGCTTCTGATCATCTTTGCATTTATGCATTCATACCACTTACACAACCTTTCAGTCTGGACACAGGTGAGGATGTGGCTCCTTTTTAAAAAGCAAAAAAACACACACACAAAAATCTGTAAGGAAAAGAATTATCAATGAGAGATACCTGGAACATAAACATCACCTGGCAGGTGTATTCAATATTATGTTTTTGAGGTTCTGAACATGTTTATCATTCTAATGAAGATGTTCAGCATAGGCATAGATGAGCTATTCAGAGTGAGCTGAGACATCATAAAGAAACCTTCCTGGAAAACTCCAGATAGAGCTGCTAAAATGGCCTCAACAGCTGGGGTAATGCCTGCACTCTGTTGAATAGGTTGAGGCATTGCATATGCACACACCAGGGATGATATATGGAATAACAGAATGCTATTGATCATCAAATGTATGATCTTCAAACTCTTGAACAGTTTCACCGGTTGTCTTATATCTCCTTCTGTATCACCTAGTGCTATATTCCATTTAACACCATCACTCCCAGGCACGTGCTTAAAAAATTCTGCAGTGTGCAAGTTGTCCAGAAATTATTTCACTGTAAAACCTTATTACAAACAAGTAACACTGCTAGCAGAAACAACAATCAACCCTATAAACCGGGTCTATGACTTGGGTCATAACTCTTGAAAAACAGAGCTATAACACCATCTGTTAGAGCAATTTCTTTTGTTTTGCACTCATAAAACACAGAGACCTCTACATTCTCTCCAAATGAACAGCAAAAAAAACAACTGGATTTACATAGAATATAGTTTTGCGTGTATCTTATGTGTATAGAATTGTAGTCTTTCAGACTGTATTTCAGACAGCGTCAACTGTATAGACTGAACACTAATAACTTCCATCATTTACAACTTGCTTTCTTCTAATAGAAATATACACAAGCTGCCAAGAAAATGTAACTGCCTGGAATATTTCATGTACTGGCAGGTAGTGATAGTGGCGTAAAAGGTAAAGCCATTCCATTTTAAAATGTATAGTAGTAAGGCCATAGCCAGTCCTAAAGCTTGGCCAGGTTAACTACACTGAAGCTTGCCATAAAAGCTTATCTTAGCCTTTAAAAGAAACTGAGTCATTTCTAAACTCTATCAGTCCTGGAAGCTACAGCTGTGGTAATATTGGGATTAATAATAGCTTTATAAATGATCACAGTTGCAATCCTAATTATGGAAAAAGCAATCAACTCTCCATATACATCTAAAATGAAGAATTTTGGATGTTTCCATAAATGAACTTCAAATGTTCTTGTAAAATATTCAGATTAATGTTATTGTCAGAAAACAGCTGAGCATAGGAATAAGTACCAAGTTCAAGACTACTAAGAGTTAAGTAATTAAACTCAGACTCAGCTTTCTAGCTTGCAGGGAAGACGATCTTGTTTTCATGAAGTTGCCAAATTGTGAGAGTAATTTGGCACTTCTCCATGTTTTATCCCACCCTTCCCAAATATACGATCAGCGAGCTATGATGGATGACATTGCTTAACGTTTCCACACCTAAAATCAATGCAGACACATTTTCACTCTGGGATATTGATGACTCTTCAATTGTCCCCAACACAGGTAGCTGCAAGATGCTACTTCAATCTTTGCTTTGCTGCCTAAGAGAGGGAGTCTTTTCATAGCACCACATGTACAAGGACCACCATGACCTGCCATTGGAACTCAATAACTAAGAGCTGTCACAGAACTAAAAGGGGTCATTAAAACTGTTTCTAAGCAGAGACTCTGCAAGACTTTATTCATTTCAATCATCAGCTAAACACAAGAAGTTGGTTCCAGGTAGCAAGCATCTATAGCCTGGTTCATTAAAAACAAAACTAGCTGTGTCAGGGACAATAGATAATGGTCCGTGGTGAAACACACAAAGGTAGAAAAATACTGTTTGTCTGTTTTGGCTCCTCCCTGGAGATTCCTGCTTTAGCTGCTCCCCAGAAAGTCCGGCTTTGGTTCCTACCCGGAAAGTTTTGCTTTAGAACTCCCTGGAAAAGTCTCGACCCTCAGAGACCTTTCTAGATATTGCTGGCCACTTTTTCTGATGTAGGCTGGCCTCCTGCATTGGAATGAGTGTGTATTTTTGTCAGTATAAAAGCCTGAGCCTCGTGCAATGCGGGGGAGGCAGAATGTCATACCACCAAGGTCTACGTGGCCTCTGTGGGGAGGCCCACTATGGTTGAGCCTGCCACCTCGCACTGCAATGATGATTCTCAGAGCTGGTTTCCTGATTATATTCATAGGGTCTTTGGGGTTGGTAAGATAACCAAACGTCAGAAATATCCTTTACTGTATCCTTTACTATCTCTATATTTTCCTATATCAATAAACTAGTTGAGAGTTCTCTATTTGTGTCTTGTTTTCTCTCACCTGGAACCCTTGAACTCTGGAACACTAGCTTCAGAAAGTTGTTTTTGAAACTCATTAGATCCTAGCATTCACTTTTTAGATCCCAAATAGCAAACATACTTAGTTGTAGCAGTATCTTAAGGCAAGGAGCCTGGTATCGTCCACTTCTTCAGGGCAGTGTGATCTTGCAGGGATGCTTCTTGTCACAGAAGAGGAATAGAGATCTAAATTTGATACTAGCCTTTCTTTAAGGAAAAAAAAAAAAAAAGTAAGAAATGACTAATTGCAAGAGGAGATCAACTAGCAAAACACTTACTTATAAACCAATAGTAGATTATGATAGGTTTAATGTGCACAGTTTAAGGAGCCTGGGAATAGTGAGAACTGGAAAAGCAAATGAATATTCAAATACGTCAACAGCGTAAGTGTAAACGTAGTCCTAGCTGGGACAACAGGAAATATGAAAAACTCCCTTTAGCAAAATTCACTATCCAGACACTGTCTTTCTTGTCTGTTTTGTTTTTCTTGGGGTAGGAGAAGAAGGCAAATCTCCTCCACTTTAGTGCCAGGAATTTGCTACCTTATTCTTAAGCTTTCCGGATTCTACCTGAAGGTCAAAATACCCCAAGGGAAACTATTTGTATAAGAATGTGGTTCTGACCTCTCTGAAGACCTTAGCTCTAAGGAACGAAATGAACATAAGAGTCTTACAACTGACCTTAATTAAAAAAAAAAAACAACCCTCTTCTCTTGCCCTTTGGCACAACAACATCACTTACTGGAAAAGGAGGAGACCTGTGGCCAGGATTGGAGTATGGCATAAGTGCCTGAAATAGAAAAGCAATAGACAGAGGCTCCTATGAGAGTTTACATGTGATGAAGTGCTACGAAGCAGAGATGAAAGTTTGCAGTGCTTTTGCAAATGATACATTTTCTTCAACCCATGGAGATTTACGTCTCATTTTGTGAAAGCACTAAAGTGAGAGCATAAGACCCTTTTTAAAGCAAGGATAGTGCTAGCACCCTTCTTTGAAGTCAACCTTATTTTCTACCACCACCATTAGAAAGTCCTTGCTATGTCCTTGTAGACATAACGTATGGAAATCAAGTAATTTTGTAATTGCTCACTTCAGTATGTGGTGATATTAAGAAAATTAAAAAATAAATAAATTAGAAATGCAGGAGAAAAAGTTTTGCTGCAGACTTCACTTATAATCCCAGGTGCAAGTGAACACTGAAGCTTTCAGGGAACGAACTGTACTGAGAATTTAAGAGACCCAAATGTTATTCTCTGCTTTATCAGTTATACTGATGTCAGGCTCTACTTTATCAGTAACGCTCAGTTCCTGAAAAATCATTTTGCTGTACTGTAAGTCTCCTAATTTATAAAATGGTGATAATGTCAGCAATCTCCTTTCAAAAGAGGCATGTAGGGTATGGGAGGGAATTAGTAGATATTATGATTACACTGTAATATACAAATGAGTTCTCTGTAGCACTAGGGATTAGCAGGAGTGAACTGCTGGTTAATACTGTGGTTATGCAAACCAGACAAATTAGAGAAAAGACAGATTAGGCAAATTGACTAGGCAATTCTATTCCTTTTCATTGTGCAAGAGGAATATGACACCATCTAGTTTTAACCTGAAACTGCTTTAACCAGAGAACTGACAGGGAGCTGTCAAGACAACTCCTTTAAGAAGGCACTTGCAGCTCCCAAGATTCAGTTTTATACTGACCTGCTAGACTATGCTGTTTTTCTCATGGTCCTTTTTTTGTATTATTCAGGGCTATATACTATCCATATTGCAACACTTCCTTCAGAAGTAAATGCTAGTAGTTTAAAAGAGAAAGTTATGCTAATTTATTAAATTAGCATTTATTAGAATTATTGCATCTGAGAAAAGGAAAGAAAAGAAAAAATAAAAAGATTCTGTCTACATGCAATGTCCCGGAGCAGGCACCTCACAACAAATCGTCCATGTCTCTGTTGGTAAATTCTCTTTTCTTCCAGAGTGATTTCAGAAGCTATATATCAAAAATAGTCCTTGAAATATTAGCTCTTGATACATGGTGGAAAAAGCATGCAAGGAACTTCACCAAGAAATTTGCAGTATAGATGACGGGGTTCTGGGGCATGAGAATGTTTCTAGACCCTCATTAATTTACCAGTGTAGCCTATACACTAATTATGAAGCAACTGCTAAACAGTAGTGCTAAACATCATTAGTTTGTAACGAAGAGGGTTGAAGGGTGAAATAGCTAGTGTTCTGTAAAACCATATTTCAACCAGTTAGCACACTAATCTTCCTGTATGGCAATGCCTTAGTGTGAAAATACCAATCTCACTGTACATTCCTATTCTTAGATTTCCTCTTTCACAAAGTTAAATTCACCTAAGTTCAAAATATTATCCTGATTACTCTCAGGACTAGAAATTGATCCAGAAAAGTTTAACCCTGGAATCCAACCAATTTACATTTTTCAGCGAAAAACTCAAGCCAAAAATATTCATTTATTTAGTCAATAAGTTTGTCCTCTATTTTAAATATTTGCTATGGTTTGTTTTTTTTTCTTTCACTGCAGGAAATTCTGAAAAAATAATGATTCCAGCTAATCTTCCTATAAAGTAGTGTAGGAGGGTCTGATAGAGTCCTGCTTTTCAGGTGGAATGTCCACCTTCCATCCCAGTGGGATTACAGTAAGATATTAGAGAAAGGGAAGAGTGGAAGTATCAGCGCTTACATACTAGAGAAAGACTGGCTAAAGAGCAGATGAAAAGAGTGAGTATTCAGATGATGGAGTTCATTGTCTTAAGGACCACATAAATTACCCTTTAAAGCTTGATGGATGTAGCCCAATGGCAGAGAGATCTTGCTTCTTGCCAGAGGGAGGTGGTAATGAAGTCTTAGTTCATTGAGGACAAGTGAGGAAAGAAGGAAGAGAGGGTTGAAGTGAGAAAGAATGCAAAAAGAGGTTAATGAACATTGCTGGCTCTAGCAGAATCAGAGCAACAGAAGATGACAGAAGCTCAAAGCAGCCATTGGCAGGGCAGTATCAGGCACACGGCTACCACCAAAATGATGGGGGAAGTCCAGGGACCAATGTCACAAAACCAGCTCAATATATGGTTGAGTGCAATCAAACATAGATTAATATCTTTCAGAAAAAACAAGACTATTAGTAAGATGATAGTGAAATGAATCGAGGTAGTGAAAGGATGTCGTGGTTTAAACTGATCCACACAGCTCATCTACTCAAGCCCCCCCGCCTCCCCCACTCCTGGAGGGATGGGGAGGAGAATCGAGAGAATGTAACTCCCACGGGTTGAGATAAGAACAGCCCAGTAACTAAGGTATAACACAAATCACTACTGCTACCACGAATGATAATATTGATAAGAGAAAATAACAAGAGAATACGATACCACCGCCGAACGAGTTCGACCTCCCCCCCCCGAAGAGTGTGCCCTTCCAGGTAACTCCCAGTTACCTCCCTGGGCATGACGTGCTGTGGTATGGAATACCTCTTTGGCTAGTTTGGGTCAGGTGTCCTGTCTCTGCTTCCTCCCGGCCTCCCCTCGTCCCCAGCAGAGCATGAGACTCACAGAGTCCTTGGCCAGAATAAACATTACTTAACAACAATTAAAAACAATCGGTGTTATCAGCTCCCTGCCCAGGCTGGAAGTCAAAACACAGAGCTTGCACCAGTTACTAAGAAGGAGCAAAATGGCTCCTGGTAAACCCAGGACAAAGGAGTTCAGATGGTGAACAGATATTAAGGCTAGAGAAAAGGGAAAAAAAAAAAAAGATCAGAGGAAGACTAGAAGGATCTAAATTGAAGTGAAAATGTCACACGTGATGTATTGCCTGGGAGCAAGAGCAAGTGATTAACAAATTTGGACTGCACACTTGGCATTCTTCTCTGCTGCCAACTTTTTTAATTTCCTAGAATGTTTCCTGGTGTATACTGGTGTAACTTTTTTGCTGTGTTTTTATCCTGGAAAGCCCCAGTTTCTGCAGATATGGAATTAAAGAAGAATCTAGTATGTTATTAAAAATTAAGTTAGCTAACAATGGAGATTAATATCTAACCCTCCAAATTTCAAAAAAAGAGACCTTGAGGTCTTCAGATCATCCTAAAGCCTCAGGAATCAAAAACCAAATGCAAAGTACCAAGTATATTGCTGTATGAGATCTCACAGGCTTTTGGTACCTGATTCAAGATTTTTTAATCTAAGAATGTGAGAAAGACAGAGACCTACTGCAACTTGCATCTTCAAAACTATGACAGTTGTACTCCTGGTGTCATGGGGAAAAAGATAGCTGTTAGTATTAACATGGTATCATTCCTCTGTCAGTCATGTCAACATAAAGAAATGTCAGAAAATACCAGGAGGTAGCCAGACTGGTTCAGTAAACACTAATTCAACCCAGCATGAATAATTCCCTTCATTTTTTATTAGTTTTGGGGGGGGGTTATGACATATAATCATAATTTTGCCTTCAGATGGAACATTTATGATTAAACACAAATCCCTTCCTGCTTTTTTGAATCTTGTCTTCTCATCACTCATGCATCCAGCTGCCCTTCAGAGAATCTGTCTTGTCAGATGAAACAAATAGTATATATAGTTTCCTTATTATTTCCTAATTTGCTTATGCTTTTTTCTGCTCATTTGGAAATGTGGGGTGGGAGGTGGGGAAAAGAAGACAGAGCCAAAAGCAATTGATATATCTGTCACACAATGGTGAGCCAGGGAGGTACTGATAATTAGTATATCCCCTGTGTTAGAGGGGAAAATAAAAACAAACATTAAACTACTACCTCAGAGAATATAAATTTCTGGTGATACCTGATAGGCAGCTGAATGACATTCCCTGGGGGTGTACTAAAATCATTCAGCGAGTGACAAAACAGAGCATAGGCTTCTAGCGGACTTTCTTGCAGAAGGCTGAGAAAGGAGAACCATGGTAGAAGTTATTCTGCTCACCTCTGTTAGCCATTGCTCTAAGAGGAAATGCTCCTCTCTCTGTTATTCTCAGCCAGATTCTCGCAAACAATAGGGAGCCAGAGGCAGGCTGAACTGGTGAGGCATTGTTGGATGAATGAAGACCACCAGAACCATCCCGTAATGCCCAGAATCAATGAAGGTGTTTAGTTCAGCTGACCACATGCAAGCTGCTGTGCTGGGACAACCTAATTTTGGTTAATGTTGGTATGACAACACAAAATCAGACTTTCAAGCTCCCTGATCTATGCTATTATTTCTTTCACATGGATGTGCTAGCAGCAGGCATTTAATGCCCTGATCATTAGATGTTACCTTTAAAGCGAATGCAGACATACCCTAGAACATTTGACAGCACAAAAAATAAATCCATTCACACCAAACTATTCAGCTGCACACAGAACACTGTTCATCTCAATATATCTGATACTAACTGCCTCTAAAAAAGTCTTCACATGAATTCAATCCCAGCTAAAACATATTTAAGCTCATTAGCAGAATAATTGAAAGCCCACACAATATGTTTTTTAGTAAAGATGAAACTAAAGTATTTATGGAAACAATGCATAAACACAGTAATAAATTCACTCTATATCATGTTAATGTAGAGTTAGAAAGCTACAATATTTCAAAATTTCACACCAATATTTCAAAAGAGCCAGATGGTAAATTTGAGGTTAATCAAAAAATATCTAAAGTCAGTAATTTATTCTACTGATAGCTGAAACAACATATTACAACTACTCCATTTCTAAAGGTGGGAAAAGAGAAAAGTTATCCATGAAAGGTGGGTTCAGGTCATAAAGCAGAGCGTGGGACCAACTTTCCATGGACAAATGGCCCATACACTGGGCTGAAGTGTCATTGCTTATTCTCTCTGACTCAAACAATTTTGAACTCTTTCTTGCAGAGTTAGATAGTTATACCAGAAAAGGTCATCCTACCATACCCACATAGGTTTCCAGAAGAGAAGCAAGATTAGAAGTAATGAGCACATTTAGGAGCTTGGAGGAAATTATTTTGCAAAAGAGATGATGTTATTTTCCTGGCAGAGCACAACTGTGAAAATTCAGTTATATGCTGTCATTTATTGAGAGTTACAAGTGGGCTTTCCACTTATTTCCAGGCAATGAGATCTTGCAAACTATAATGGTAAGATCCAAAAAAAGCTGACTAGTTAACAGCTGTCCGAGCCCTTTTTCTGCAAAAGCTGATGTGAATTGAGATGAAGAGAAAGGCCTTCAGTGACTTGCTAGCAATTACTTTCATGTTTACTACTCAGAGCACTTATGCTAGGTTGCAACTCATCTGTCCTGAAGAAACTTTGTGTCCTATCACACAGGCAAATTTTATCTCCAGACAGTTGTGCTGGAATGACAAAAACTCCAGGCACCGCTTGAAGTTATGTTCGCCCGTGTTTTGTAATTGACTGGTCAAAGAAAATTCCAGCATGCTGTTTCAGGCTTTTCTGTCACAAAAGCTTTGTGCACTGGTGAGGAAAGTGTGGTGTCAGCTAACAGGACTATTGTAACTATTCCAAACAAAAGAGTCTCATTGACGGAATTAGAGGTCTCACTACCCATAGAAACTATGAACATGTTGATACATGAGTCTGCATAAAAAGAAGTGTTTCATCATCTGTTTAAGACACAATTTATGAGTTACTAAAAAGTTTAATCATATATCATGTAAGGATTCCCCACCATAGTGGCTGAACTTGTTATGGATAGTCTTAAGAGATGGGGAATGGCTATATAACACAATCTCAAGCATGGCTATCATCCTGAACTTGGAAAAAAAAAGAAATTTCATTCCCAGTGGAGAGAAAGGGAGAACTGCATTTGCCAGTTCTCCAAGACTGAGATAAGGAATATCAATTCACCAAAGATACAGCAGCAGTACGCTTTTGTTCAAAGAAGAGCACTGTCAGAATGTAGAAACATGAAAAGATGTGCATCTGGAGTGATTTTTACTGTCACAGGCAGGTTGAAAAGCAAGTAGGAAAACTGTAAGATTGAGGATCCAGCCCTCTAGCGTTTAAGCAAATACTGGAAACACCTTTTACTATGTATTGTAATAGATACAGTAGAATCACTTGCTGCTTGTAAATTAAGAAAACTTATTGAAAAACAATAAGGGAAAATTTGGCTAATAAACTGTTAGAATCAACCGGCAAGCTTTTAGATTCTGAGCTAGAAGAGAGAGAAAATCTTTTGCAACAAAAATCTGTGTCATAGAGATGCACAGCAATGCAAAAGGTAAAGAGAAACAGGATGATTCACAGTGCCTTTTACAATAACACTGGCAAAAAAATGTTTTTTAAATTGCAGAATAAGAATATGGGGTGTAAAAATTACTAATGGTCAAAAGCATGGTCTCCTGGGGGGAGGGAACAGGGGTGAAAAATGAAGCAAATATATGTAATAAAGGTACTTCCTTTGAGCAAAGCAAAGGAAAAGGAAGTCTAAAAGGACTAAATAGGCTAGAAAGACATGGAGATGTAGAATTTTGGAATGCTGTACCAAAGGCCAGAATGCTGTTACATCCTTTCAGCTTATGATACCAAAATTAGATAAAAGCATTTCTCATCAACCAAAGACACCTTTCTTGTTTCAAAGCTAAGCCTTTATTGAAACCATGCTGTGTTAAAAGTGACAAACACATTACTGAAATGGAAAGTGAAATCCATCCAGTAATGAGTTTTAATTTATAATGACCCGAGAAGGAAGAAAAGAAGTCAGTTGATAGATTACAATAGTAGTGTGATTACAATAGTAGCGTGATATTATCACCTAGAAATATATTTGTCTTCTAAAGGATTTTAGAGAAGTGGCACAGATTTCTAATACATGAACAAATTGTATTAAAAAAGTAGTCTACTGTTCCTTAGGCATTACAAATGATAGCCAGAAAACTTAAGGAATCTGAAATGAGTCATCCAACAGCCTAATGGTGTGACCAAAAACCTGAATGTAAGCAAGAATCCCAGGTTGTGCATCCCAATAGTGAGCCCATTGCAAAAAAGAAAACATGAGCAGTGTTTATGGGATTTTTCTTTTTCCAGGTACTAGCTATATACTTTGCAAACACATATTTGGCCCTCCTCACTCACAAAAAGTACACAAAAGTTTTATAAGCGCTTGGAAAGTAATTTAATCCTACTTTAAAGCAAGGTTATTTGTTAAATGAGTTGACAAATATAAGACTGTTTAAATTTGGTGTCTCACTTTTATTATCACAACTGATCTGTTTAGGTTTGATAGCATAACATTAAGAAGAGGCTCATACAATGAGAAGCTCATCAGCAAGCTAATAAGCTTTCACATGAAAAAGAACTACAACAAATGTTAAGGATGCCATCAGTATGTTGATATGGATAAATCCAGGTTTGCTATGTTTATTACTTCTTTACCATGATTAACTATTAGTCATTATACCTGAAAGTTTTTGCAGTCCACCAGTAGAACAAAAGCTTCTACATGTTATAGGCATCCATCTGAGGTCATTACAGATAACAGAAAACATTTTGTGAACAATTTAATTGAAAAAGTCTACCACTACTGTTGAATTATATTTGTAAGAGTGACTTGTACTGTTGAAAGCAAAATGAAAGAATGGATTCTTCTTTATCTTTGCTTGAAAAGCTTTCAAAGCAGTGAGTAATGAAGGAAGAGACTGGCAGATTGCTCTGCTCTACGGAGTTTCAAGTGTAAAGCCTGCAAACTCTCTCTTCACTCTAACATCTTCTCTGACCTTCCTGTTGTACAGATAGAATAAGTAAGTAGGACATGCAAAAATGACCCTAAGAGCTAAAAAAAGGAGAACATGAAATAAAATGTAGATCAAATACACAATCATATTAAGTCCACAATTTTTGTCTGCTGGGAGAATACAGAATCATTTGTCACCCCTACTATCAGACAAGGGAATGCTGTCCTCATACTGTCAAAGTAAGCAACAGTAGCATTTTACCAAATGTTCACTGATATTTAGGAGCAAAAATGATGAGTAGAACATTGATTCATAACATCAAGCAGCATCAAAACCTCAGGGTGATCCCTCTGAAAAGAATAAGGAGTAAAAAGCCAGACTCCATCATTCCTAGAAAGGAGGGTAAAATACTAACATAAAATAATAAAATAGATCACTCATTACATAAAACATAAGATTCCAGGCTTCTTGGAGAGCAGAGCAGGCACTGTAATCTTGGCTACATTATTTCTATGACTGTTTTCCCATACATATATATATCATGAGTGTTACGGCCTTTGACTCAACATTTCTAATAGCCAATGTAATCCTTCAGAGGAAACTTAAGAGCATCCCTCCTGAGCTACTATATAGGCTTGGAGAGTTCCTTACAGGTTAAGATAGAGCAAAATCTGCTGCTGTCAGTAAAACATTTTACTTTCTTAATAAATGAACACAGAAGTAGTGGGGTGCAGCTGAGAGTGTTTGAGCATGGCAATAGTGAACAAGAATTCTACCCCCTTGTGAAGTCCTGCAAAGCTGTACTCCACTAAAACTGCTAATTTTGGCTTCTCTGCAGTGGGCTGGGTTGGAAAGTCCTAAGCTTGCCTCTGGAGCACTTTCAAGAAGGGGAAAATGGAAGACCCGGGGAATTACAGACCAGTCAATCTCACGTCTGTGCCTGGTAAAATCTTGGAGCACATTCTCCTGGACAGCATGCTAAGGCACATGAATAACAACAAGGTGGTTGGTGACAGCCAGCATGGCTTCACTAAGGGGCAATCCTGCCTGACCAATTTGGTGGCCTTCTATGATGGGGCTACAGAATTGATGGATAAGGGTAAAGCAGTTGATGTCATCTACCTGGACTTGTGCAAAGCGTTGGACACTGTCCCACACCACATCCTTGTCTCTAAATTGGAGAGATATCAATTTGATGGATGGACCACTCGGTGGATAAAGAACTGGCTGGACGGCCGCACACAAAGAGTTGTGGTCAATGGCTCGATGTCCAGCTGGAGACCAGTAACAAATGGTGTCCCTCAGGGATCGGTGTTGGGACCGGTCTTGTTTAACATCTTCGTCGCTGACATGGACAGTGGGATTGAGTGTGCCCTCAGCATGTTTGCCGATGACACCAAGCTGTGTGTTCCGGTTGATATGCTGGAGGGAAAGGATGCCATCCAGAGGGACCTTGACACGCTTGTGAGGTGGGCTGATGCCAACTTTATGAAGTTCAACCCCGCCAAGTGCAAGGTCCTATACCTGGGTCGGAGCAATCCCAGGCACAGCTACAGACTGGGCAAAGAAGAGATTCAGAGTGGCCCTGCAGAGAAGGACTTGGGGTGCTGGTCGATGAGAAAATGAACATGAGCCGGCAGTGTGCGCTCGCAGCCCAGAAAGCCAACCGTATCCTGGGCTGCATCAAAAGGAACGTGACCAGCAGGTTGAAGGAGGTGATCCTGCCCCTCTACTCTGCTCTTGTGAGACCTCACCTGGAGTATTGTGTGCAGTTCTGGTGTCCTCAACATGAAAAGGACATGGAACTGCTGGAACAAGTCCAGAGGAGGGCCACGAGGATGATCAGGGGACTGGAGCACCTCCCGTATGAAGACAGGCTGAGGAAGTTGGGGCTGTTCAGCCTGGAGAAGAGAAGGCTGTGTGGGGACCTAATAGCAGCCTTCCAGTACCTGAAGGGGGCCCATAGGAATGCTGGGGAGGGACTCTTTGTCAGGGACTGTAGTGACAGGACAAGGGGTAACGGGTTAAAACTTAAACAGGGGAAGTTTAAATTGGATATAAGGAGGAAATTCTTTCCTGTTAGGGTGGTGAGACACTGGAATCGGTTGCCCAGGGAGGTTGTGAGTGCTCCATCCCTGGCAGTGTTCAAGGCCAGGTTCGATGAAGCCTTGGGTGAGATGGTTTAGTGTGAGGTGTCCCTGTCCATGGCAGGGGGGTTGGAACTAGATGATCTTGAGGTCCTTTCCAACCCTAACTATTCTATGATTCTATGATACGCAGCTGCTGGGCTTCAAGTTTACTTCTCTAAATGATAATTGAATCCCCTTTCTAGGTCTCACCAAGACAATGCTGTCCAGATGATGTGTAGAATTTGGGCAAGCACTACAATCAGTCTGTGCCAGAACTTCAGCAAGGGAGTGTCTGTGTTTTTCCCCAAGGAAAGATGTTAGACTTTAGCATTTTGACTGATGAGGCGACCTTTCTGTTTTCTTGCTGAGGAAATTAGCCAGCTTTGGAAAGAAGGGATTCTTTTTTTTTTTTTTTTTATTTAAATTTCTTTCCTTTTTCTCTGCCTCACCAAAGTGACAGGAGGGAGAGTGACCAGCAGAAGAAATGAAGCTGTAAACCTGCTCAACAGCAACTCTGACTAAAAAGAGGAGAGTGTGTGGCCTGTACCCAGGTATTTGTAAAAGGACTCCCCACATTTCCCCAGCAATATATATCAAAAGAAGCAAAATGGGAAAGGCCTAAAACTAGCTGTCTTTTGTCCTTGTATCTGCTTGGGAGCTGCCTTTGTTTCCACAGTCCCTGCAGACATCTCAAGTAGAATGCAACCCTGTGTTTCTCCTTATGCTTTTCCTAGCAGATAGTAAATGTAAGAATGATCCCCTGCCCAAGCACCTCGAGGAATTCTTATCCACTTTAAGATTTGGTGCTGCTTTCAGAAGAGACATTTAGAGCATGGTCGTTTTCTGGCCATGGGCATGCTGTCTTTACAGGTGTGTATTTTTACATACCTGCAATGTTCAGTGGAAATCTTTTTCCTGGACCTGACTGGGGAAATATTTGCCTTACTGTGATGGAGCCATAGATCATTATTTGGTGGCTGGAAATTTCTGCATTCAGGGATGTAGCAGACATAGCTGTGGCATTGCAGAAAGTTTCTATGAGCTGCTGCCTTTTATATAACTTGGAGAAGTTACTATCTAATGTGCCTTGTAGGCAGTTTAAAATTAACTTAGCCAACAGAAACTACAGAGCCAAATGGTTTGCCACAGTGCATGTGTTTCTCTCTTCCACATAACCCTGACTATAAGGCACAAGTCAAAGATGATTCTGGTCCTAAATTCACATGGCTATGCACCTAATTAAGGTATAGCTCTGACTCGTGGTGATTAAAATTCAGTGAACTATTAAAGAATTATTAAATGGCTTTAACACCTCAGTAGTAGAAAGATTTTATTCTGTCATGAATAAACTTCATCATTATGCTTCAGAAAATGAATTGTTTTTTAATGACCGTGCTGGCAACTTTTTGCAGTGCCATAGAAAAGGAGAATAACGCAAAAGTTTACCCAGGGACGACAAAAGTGGACATAGATAGGGTACCTGACAAACACAAACCCCTTACTTAAGCAGAAATTGCAAGTTTGACAATGGCTGGTGTCAGGAGTGTACATATTTAACTATGGGAGGAAGAAAACTTAAAATGGATGCAGGATGACTCAGATAAAAGTGAATTGGAAGTATATGGAGCAGTATGGCCCTAAAAGATGATACAGCAAAAATGCAAATGCACCGACTGTTTTCATCTTGGTTTAAATCAGTCATGGGGATGAGCAGTGCGTTCTCTGGAGCCTACTGTTACTGAGACTGTTCACCCAGACACATGCACGCTATGACTTAACACTTCCTTCAGTGAGTATCAGCAGGAGTGTTTTAAAGCTGTGCTTGTGCTCACTGTATCTGTACAAACCTGTACTACTGCATTGAGTCAATGATTATTTCTCAAGAGAAACACGATCCTGCAATTTCTCAGCTGAAGCCCTGCTGACATAGTAGTACTTGAATCCTTGACACAGGCATGTCAATGACAGCAGCAGAAACAGCAAAAAGGAAGACTGACGAATGGCTCCAGTGACCACTAACCATCCCAGACAACAATACACTCAAAAATCTAGATCTAGACCAAATCTCTTACAGAAAGACTAACAGCACAGAAAGCAGGCTAAAATGCAGAGAGATATGTCTGCAGTGCTTAAAATATCCTTAAACACGTCTGTCCAAGGAATTGGCTACAAAGTGCATCTGTACAGTCAAGAAAGAAAGAAGTATACATTTTCATTTTCCCTCTTAGGTACAGCCCAGTGTAAAGTATTATAACAGAACTCTTCCCAGTTTACTCACAAGTACAAGTGCGTATTGCAAGCTGGATCTTGCTGAGATAAAATAAATTGAAAAGATTCCAGAGGAACAGGGTAGGAGAGACTTAATGGATCATAGCTTAATAATTTACCCAGGGAATAAACAATGATAGAGACTTTGATCCTGACATGTACTTTCTGCATCTATGAACTTCACTTAAGGTTTGGTAGGATCTTCCCTATCAGAGTTTTAGACCAGGAGATTCTGAAATGATCAGTACCTGTTGTTTCCATCAACCTTACTTTCAAGACTGTAAGGGGAGGGTTGGTACTTGGAGAGAATCAAACTGAAAGCTTGACAACCTTCTACCATGTAAGTTAAAAAAGCTTTTCTTAGTTCTCAAGGAAGATGAGGCCATGTAATACCTATTTTTGATACAGCCTAAGCAGATTCATTCAGCATATGATTGCTGTGACATGACTGGCAGTTAAAGTAATGAGTATTCACACAAAAGTTAAGATAGTTGAAACCTTAATGCATAAAATTATCATACAATACATCTGTGTACACAGAGATGCTCAGTTTTATTGAACCTACTGACTTTATCAGAAGACTTTGATTGACAGTCTGACTGCTTTTACATTCTTGCCTTTATAGTGGGCTGGTTCCCAAATGTTAAGAGCAGTACAGGTCGTCATGATCATCTAATCTGAAATTCTGGACAGCAAAGTCCAGCACAGCTTGAGGAGTTTATCTAGGGATTCTTCCAGTGAGCCCCAGCACAGTGGTATACTGGAGATACAGTCTTAAGGATTTCTCAAGGGAAGAGGAGTTGGTGACTTCACCTTCTCCTACCAATTCATACCACAGGGTTAAATGCCACATCTCATTTCCCATTTCATAGAATCATAGAATAGTTAGAGTTGGAAAGGACATTAAGACCATGTAGTTCCAACCCCCCTGCCATGGGCAGGGACACCTACCACTAAACTGTGTCATCCAAGGATCTGTCCATCCTGGCCTTGAACACTGCCAGAGATGGAGCATTCACAACCTCTTTGTGCAACCCACTCCAGGGCCTCCCCCCCCTAGCAGGAAAGAACTTCTTCCTTATATCCAGTCTAAACTTCCCCTGTTTAAATTTAACCAGTTACCCCTTGTTCTATCACTATAGTCCCTCATGAAGAGTCCCTCCCCACCATCCTTATAGGCCCCCTGCAGATACTGGAAGGCTGCTATGAGGTCTCCATGCAGCCTTCTCTTCTCCAGGATGAACAGCCCCAAATTTTTCAGCCTATCTTCATATGGGAGGCGCTCCAGTCCCCTGATCATCCTCGTGGCCCTCCTCTGGACTTGTTCCAACAGCTCCATGTCCTTTTTATGTTGAGGACACCAGAATTGTACACAATACTGCAAGTGAGGTCTCACGAGAGCAGAGTAGAGGGGCAGGATCAGCTCCTTCAACCCGCTGGTCACGCTCCTTTTGATGCAGCCCAGCATATGGTTGGCTTTCTGGGCTGTGAGCACACACTGAAGCCGGCTCACATTCAGTTTCTCATCAACCAAGTCTTCCTCAGGGCTGCTCTGAATCTCTTCTCTGCCCAACCTGTAGGTGTGCCTGGGATTGCTCTAACCCAGCTGTAGGACCTTGAACCTTGCGTTTGAATGTATAGGTCTTCATTTCAGCCTGATTAAAAATGAGCAGTTTACACATCTGCATGTAAAGACAAACCAAAAAAACAACAACAGACTTTGAGGCAGGATGAAGTCAGCCTATTTAAAGCTGTTTTGAGATATTAAAGTTGTTAATTTTGCTCTTAGAAAAGTCAGAGGATGGTATGAGCTTCTATATGTGAGGGAGGAGGGCAAGGGTTGCTGAGATTTGGAATATGAAGTCATGGGTGATGGATGGTCTATCTAAGATGACTGGCAAAATAGTTAATGTATCCTCACAAAATGGTTGAGAGATAGGCTTGAGAAAGCCCAGGTGGCCACAGGCAATCTGCCCAAGGCTATGATAAACATGAAGACAGGTATCCATTTATTTATGGGAAAAGACCTAGGACAACTGGTTGAAATTGAAGGGAATGAAAAGACACAATGGAAAAAGGAAGACTATGACTATCATGTGTAAAAGAAAAAAGAAGCTAGTCCCATTCAAAGTCAGTTCTGAAATGTCCAGAGACAGGTTATTTGGTTTGTATCCAGCCACTTTCACTTGAAATGTGCCCGTGGCTGTGAGGTACTTCTATGTGTTGTTTCATTATTAAAACAAATATAGAAAAAAAAAAAAACAAACATTAAGCATCTTTTTTTGAAGTTTGCAGGACCATATAAACACAGAACATAAATCCAATGTCTTTTTCAGCTTAGCATGTTAGCTACATTCCCTACAGCATTACTCAGTTCTAAGTTGCATCTACTATCACTTTGGTCATCAGAAAGTCTGTGGGGAAGCCAGTATCATTCAGCCCAAGGTTTATTTCAGAAGGTGGTTTCAAGACAAACCATTTTCAGAACTTTTGTTGTGTAGATGAAATAAAGGTGACCTTCATCCCTTACTGTTCTCTATTCAAGGTCAACAGCAGTTTTGTGATCTGACAATGGCACATGGTGCACATAGAGGCTATCCCATCGATGCCAATGATTAGTAGTTGCACTTCGCTCTCTGCAGGGGCATAACTCACTCAAAGCTTCAGCACCTGGGAATGATGGAACATCCCTGGAACAGCTAACTCCATAAATCCTTCTATGCCAACAAAAAATTTCTTGCTCTCTAGGAGTTTCATCATAAATCAGGTTATAATTTTCAGATTAATATGTGCAAGAGGGGAGAAACCAGATCATTGATAGGAGAAAGCAGGGAAGTAATTAAAGGCTGGTTAATGTCACTGTCTATACTCTGTTCACTGTTCACTCTGCTGGAAGAAAATGTCAGACAGGTAGACGTCACTTATTGTCCACAGTATCTGCATCTGTGGCAGCCATTTCATTTGTAGTTGTGCTAGCAAGCACATTCTCAAGCACACGACTCATCATAAAAGCAGCTGTATAATAACATCACGAACCAGCCTTCAAAAGGACTGCCTGTGGGAGTAGTGTATCAGTCATGTCATTCAGAGATGTGTATCTTGCCAATTTTAGCCACTAAAAGTTTTTGTTTCTGATAGCTCTGTACAAATTCATGTATCAGAGCTGGGTTATATTTAGGCTTGTACATCATCTGCAAATGGCTCAGCCACTAAAAGATCCACCACCCTGGCTGGTCAGAGCTCAAAAATCTACCATTACTGAGAGACAGAGGCTTGACCCCATCCTGGCAATACAGGGGACCAGTCTTCCTGCTTGGGGGTGTGGTGAGTCCAGTTCATGGATTCATCTGAGATGTGAACCCCAAGGAAAAGGAGAGCAGCTGTCACTCTGCTCTGACTGTGTGCTGGAGCTGGCGAAAGAAGGGCAACCCTCCTTGAGCTGCTTCTACAATCACTGTCTAAACTAGATGCTGTAGCTAGGTGGTCTGGAAACCTCTTCTGGGGAGCGGGGCAGTCTGTTTGTGTAGGTTGTCAGCTACATTCAGTGTTTTTGTAACCAAAACAGAAGGTCTGTGAGACTGTCAAAATGCTAACTGTAGGAGCTCTCAGCTACACACTGTAAAGTTCTGCTTTGAAGATTAACAGAGCTTTTCTGGACTCACAACAGAAAAATCTCCCATTGCTCTCTGAAGCTGTAGCTTATTTAAAAAAGAGATCTTAAAATGAAATAATTTTATTTGCATCTTTTATTTTTAATAAGTGTGTTCACAGGTTCAAGAAGAAAAAAATTAGCCTTTTCAGTTATCCATTTTCAAAAGCAGAACTTGGGAAGCTCTTTTTTATTACTTGTTTTTCAGTAAAAATGTTTAAAATTTTAATGGAATAGAATATTATTTCCTACCTTTCTTTTTTTATTATTTTTTTTATTTTATGTTGCATGATTTCAAGTTTGGGAGAAAAAGATGTACAATTTTCTGAGTTGTCCTACCTACAGATACTTAGAATTAGTGATGACCTAATTAAGAAAAACTTGAATATTTCTTTGAAAGTCAGTCTTTGCAAAGTTTTGGTGCTTATCCAAATCTGAATGAACAGCAGTGAAATTTCCATAGCTTCTGAGGATGCAAAATAGGACCAGAACCCACAGAAAAAGCTGTTCTGTTTCCATTCCTGGCTTGCTCTACAGCAAAAGAAAACACCTCACGTTACCCATGTGCTGGGGTAGAGAAAATACTGAATTTTTAGAGAACTTAGTGTTAACCTATCCTTAGGAAGCAATACTGCATTTCTTATCCCCAAGTCCTCATGGCAAGTTACTTTCATCTGTGATTATCTCAAGCTTAGTTGCGATTATGTTTATGATAGATATATGTATCAGGAACATCCTGTTTTGACTGAAAACACTGTGCCCTAAATATATATTAATCTACCTGTGCACAGTAAAATCATGGTTAGCATTAAAAATATCTCAAAATAGTAGGGTGGGAAGAGAGAACATATGGGAAAAAAACAGCAAATCATGAAACACAGCCCCAGATTATTTGACTAGGAAACATTTAAATAAAAATAAAAAAAAAAAAAACCAAACAAAAACCTGCACAGAGAAGTCAGAAGTCTTCTTCTCATAATTACACTGTTAGCAAAAAGTCTCATAAAACCTCTAGCCTGATAATTCTGAATAGAAAATAAAGCTAAAGAAATCTCGGTTTGGTCATTGATTAAATCACAAGTGGAAAAAAAGGATCCAGTCTTGACAAGTGATCTGCTGTGACTAGCTCTACTCAGCTCTTTATTTCTAGAAAAATCCGTATGGGAACAAAATGAAAAGAAATAATAATTACGGTAAGCAGTTACATGCAATTCACATTTAGGAACAGAAAGGAGGAGGAAAGATAAATAAAATTCGCCCCCCCCCCCCAATTAATCTCTATTCCTTCATGTTCCTTGTTATGCATTCACATATCACCTTTTTCATCTTGTATCTTCCATTTTAATTCCTGTGCCTTTAGCTAAACATTATGCAGCTCTCTGCCTTTTTGAACTTTACATCATTCAAAAAACATGTATGAGACAGCACTGCAGATAAACAGGTGTGCCACCTGATAAGTTGTGCTGTCACTGTAAGGAAAAAGACAAAAAATCATGCACTCAAAATTGAGCAAAACTTCTGAAAATGTGCGAGGGGTTTATTGTTTCATGGAAGTGTAAACCTTACACTTACACAGTGGGGAGGATGCGACTAGGACAAGTGTAGTACCTATTGCTAGTGTCAGAAAATTACTGAAACATATGATGGCTCCCAGGACACAAACTTTAGCCATAGGCTTTCAACTCCTGCAGCTGTGGCTTCATAAGGCAGAGGCAATTTGATTTCTGCCTGGCAGAGGGATTCATTGTTCACGCCAAATCATCCCCTCCCTGAGGGAGCTTGTGTAAAGTGCACAAGTATTTTGTACTAGTTGGATGTCTCTCAGACTACATGTTCAAAGCTCTTACAGGCACTAGACGGATGCATCTAGCAACACCTTAGAATTCTGATGGCAAAGCTGGTTGGATACGCTAAATGAAACACATTTCTAGTGTTAAAATAGGGGTTTCTCCTAGATCTAGAAAGTTTTTCTTATTATGAAGATTAAAACGAAAGCTATTGCTGTGGGGAGCCACAATGTTTTTCCTCTCCCTGGCATTTGCATGCTCTGTTTTAGGCCCTTGCTCTGCTCCTCCACCATGGCCTCTGCTTATTTCCCACTCACAGACAGTTGCCCACTCTCCTCGAACACCCTGACCATCCCTTTATCACTGCAGAGGCTGACAGCAGGAACAACATGCAGGGAAGGATGACCTCTGTGGTGAAGGAAGAGAGAGAAAAGTGAATGTAATTAATTTAATGAGCTTTGCTTCCAGAAGGAGAGTAACTCCCCAAGGGGCATGCTGTATGGTGGGGATGGGGCTGTCACTCCCAAAGCTGTAACATTCACAATGAGATTGATGATAGCAACATTTCTACATTTTCCAACAAATATATTTTTAAAGTTTTCTTTCCATAAGCAAACAAAGCAATTTTTATGGAGAATTTTCAGCCTAATTTTTGACAGAAACAGATGTTGCAGTATTGGAATTTCCCATGGGACAAATATTCCAGGGTTTGTTTCATTTTAAACAGGGCTAGAAATTAAAGCAGAGTTGAAATATGGTTTGCTTCTTCACAGACATTGCAGAGGCAGGTGGTTGGAGGGTGTGCTAGACAGATGTTGCATGCTATAGTAATGATTGTGAGACCAACTAGTGTGTGGTTTCATTTTTTTCTCTTTTTTTTTTTAAGTTAGTTTTTAAATCTGCTCCTTGTTCAATGTAAGGAGCAATCGATTACTTTGTGGTTCTGTTCTGTTCTACGGCAGATCAAGGCTAGCTTTGGGTAAACTGAGACACTAGCTTCAAAATTTCCACAAGTTAACATCTCATGTTTGGGAACTAGCAAATGTGACCTGATTTGAAAAGCAGCTTGCAGCTTTTTTGAGTATATGCCTCCCTGACATCAAGAATCTTAACCAGGTTTAAGTAAAAGAGAGGAAAATTACAGAAGCCATGGAAACATTTGCAGACCATGTCCTCAGGGACTTCTCTAAGTAGGAAAAAGGACTCTGCTTCAATAGCTTTTCCTGGACTCACTTTGTGGCCCCAAAACATGGAAAGTTTCTGGAATAAGATCAGGTAAAGAGGGGTAGAAAACTGGTTTTAACCTAGTACAGATATATAATTTCACTAACAGACATGAAGCTCTGCAAGCTTGTTAATCAAATCTTAACTGGGGAGTTATGGAGACAAGCAAACTGTTAGGAGGCGAGTGCTGATGACTTGCAGAGCTTGATACTTCTCAACACCATGCAGCTGTAAGCTCACAGCTTGGCCACCTTGAGCTACAGCAAGATCCTGACTAAGTTTATAATAAATGTAGGTTCCTAACCGTTTCATCAAAGTGCTGGCCTTGTTACTGTGACTAGCCACATTCAAGGGGTGCCAAGAAAGAAGAAGGAAGAAAATTGTCTGAAGCACAGTCCTGCATGCACACAGTGAAAGCAGGGAGACAGCAGGAACTCTTAGTAAGACTTTGCTCAATAACACCTTTGATAGTTGAACACCACCTTGTAACTCTAAATGGGCAGCTATGAAATAGCACAGGATGGAGAAGCATGATTGGACATCACCACTACAAGGTTATATAGATTTTGCAAGAGTTAGACATCACTAGAAAAAATATACAGGTTACAATTCCATGACACAACAAAATAAAACTTATCTGTATGTGTGCTAATCAGGCCAAGGAGCAGCTCTCCTTGCCTGCTTCTCTGTGTTACTGGTTGTCTTCTTTGGGTTTTCCAAGAAAGACCAGACAGCTTTGATTGCATTTACCTGTAACCACTAGTTCACCACCTCAGTGAGCACTGAAATATTTGCCTACAGCTAGCAACAGAAACAAGATTTATATACTGACAAACTAAGCCTGCTAAAGAAAGGGAATTTTGTTTGTTTGGAGATGCAAAGGCCAGATTCAAAAAGCCTTAAATGTGGTAGATATAACGTGTCCTTTAAAGGTGTTGATATGAAGATTAAAATAACTTCTTCAGGAGTAAAGCCATATCGTTATTTTCCAAATATTATTGTAAAAATATCCACAAAATTTTGCAGAATTTGTCAGTGTGCTACTTCCAGGAGTATGTCACTTCTGCCTTCCATACTGCTGTTCCTTTCACTCCACTTGGATAACTGTCATATTTAAACACCCCAATGAAACCAGTTATAAACATCTGTGCTATCACATAATGACATACAAAGAAAATTCTAGGAGAAAACCCAAACAGAAGCTGCTTAAGAACAACTAAATAAAAGGATTTACTCTGAAAAAATACTCCAACTCTGGCACAATTAGCTAATTAAATCACAGACAATATAATTATCTACCATGAGAGAGCCTGGATGGGGAAAACAAAGAGAAAAGTCAAATGAACATCAATATTATCTTTTAGTGTAGAAAAAAAAAAAACCAAACAACAGCTAAAAGTTCATATGCTTCCATTAGTAAGAGTTTGTATTGCACAAGGTCTCATCACCTCTTCATCCCACTCTAACCTTGTGCAGTACCAAAGCGCAGTACTGAACCCTGAAATGGGACTGCTGTGGTCCCTCAGGCTTTTATTAATGCTCTTCAGAGGCATGAATCCTGCTCCCAGTGTTTATTTCATCCTTCCTCTTGCAAACAGCTCTTCATCTCACAAAAGCGTTAGTGTCCCTGAGAAAGAAAACAGAATTTGAACTACTGGCCATACTTATAACCTTGTGACCTCTACATGGCTCGTAAATGCTACATCTCTGACAGTATTCATTTGTCTACTGTGTAGACAGTATATTGAGTTGCTGAGGTGAGTAGCTTGAGAGAGGACGCCTGCAACACCGGAGCGGAGAGGGGAGAGATCAGCGTCCAGGAGCCTCACCTCAGAGCGACAAGAGCCACTGAGGAGGGAGCCTCAAGTCCTCAACAGGACTTGCCCAGGACTCGGAAGCTCAGCTCCCGCGAGGGGCTGACTCACAGGGGGCGGAGCCAGGAGGAGTGGCACCAGCTGGGAGTGGCTAAAAATCTTTCCCAGGGAGCGCGGCGACCAGGAGCGCGGCGAACAGAGCCGGCAAACAGAGAGCGTCGAGGCAGAGGGTCGAGGCAGTTTGCGCGGCAGTTCGCGTGGGCAGGCGAGCGGGCAGGGAAGCGTTCCAACCGCCTCATCGAGAGGACTCGCCTGGAGTACAGGAGGGGGAAGGAGTGCTGAGGGACGTAGACGGATTGATTGACCAGATAGATCATGGTTACAACACGATCGAAAGCTGCAGTGAGTACTAATGTGGGTATCCAGACTGAGCCTTCCTGCAGACATGCAGCTGTGCAGGTCTCTGGCTGCAGCGAATGCCTGAGCCTGGCACTTGTATTGGAGGGAGCCAGTGATACTGCTTGTGTTCGCTGTGAGCAAATAAATGACCTGCTCAGGCAGGTGGCTGAACTGAGGGAGGAGGTAGGAAGGTTGAGAGCCATTAGAGAGTGTGAAAGTGAAATAGATTGGTGGAACCACACCCTAAGGCAAGGACAGAGGGAAGTGGTTCAACAAGATATGGATCCCCTTCCCTCCTACCATCAGACAGAAGGAGAGAGCTTAATGGACAAGGATGGATGGAGGGAGGTTCCTCCTCGGAGAGGTAAGCGAAAACCCTCACAATCCCTTCCTCCCTCCCAGTTGCCCTTGAATAACAGGTACGAGGTCTTGGAACTTCAGGGCCAGGTGAATGGAGATGGTGAGGCAAATCTATCTAGTGAGTCACCCAGGGCTAGTCACTCACCCACATACCTCAGAACTTCTCCAACCAAGAAGAAAAGAAGAGTAATTGTGGTGGGTGACTCCCTTCTGAGGGGAACAGAAGGGCCCATTTGTCGACCGGATCCACCCCACAGGGAGGTCTGCTGCCTGCCTGGGGCTCGGATTAGAGATGTTAAAAAGAAGCTCTCTGAACTGGTGCAGCCGTCTGACTACTACCCACTGCTGGTTTTTCAGGTTGGCAGTGACGAAATTATTACGAGGAACGTAAGGGCAATGAAGAGAGACTACAGGGCCCTGGGACGGCTGGTTAAAGGGTCTGGAGCGCAAGTGGTGTTTGCCTCCGTACCTGTTGCAAGCGAGGGTGAAGGGATATATAAGAAGACTCTGCAGGTTAATGTATGGCTACGTGACTGGTGCCAAAGGCAGGGGTTTGGGTTTTTCAGTCACGGGCTGCTGTATGGGACACCTGGTTTGCTGGTGACAGGCGGGATACACCAGTCCCAGAGAAGAAAAAGGGTTTTGGGGCAGGAGTTAGCAGGGCTCATTGACAGGGCTTTAAACTAGTTATGAAGGGGGGAGGGGATTTAACAGGGCCTGTTGGGGACAAGCCCAAGAGGAACATGCTAGGGATTGAAGGATGGCGGGCTAAGGAGGACTATCAATCTCTTGTTTCACTTGTGGGAAAGGATAGCTTTTTAGACCCTGTCCCGCAGGGGAAAAAGGGTACTAGGACTGGCTCCCTGAAATGTCTGTACACCAATGCACGCAGCATGGGGAATAAACAGGAGGAGTTAGAAGTCTGTGTGCGGGCTAAAGGTTATGATCTAGTGGCGATTACAGAGACATGGTGGGACAGTTCACATGACTGGAATGTGGTCATGGATGGCTATGTCCTTTTTAGGAAAGATAGGTCAGCAAAGCGAGGTGGTGGAGTGGCTCTTTACGTGAGAGAGCAACTAGAATGTATTGAGTTCTGTCCGGGGTCGGATGAGGAGCAAGTGGAATGTCTGTGGGTACGAATCAAGGGGCTGACTGGCACGGGTGATACAGTTGTGGGGGTCTATTACAGACCTCCTGATCAGGACGAAGGAGTTGATGAGGCTTTCTACAGGCAACTGGAAGTAGCCTCGCGACTACATGCCTTAGTCGTCGTGGGGGACTTTAATTACCCCGATATTTGCTGGAAGACTCACACAGCCAGTCATTCACAGTCTAGGAGGTTCCTCGAGTGCATTGATGATAATTTCTTAATGCAAATGGTGGACGTACCAACTAGGGGAGCAGCGCTGCTAGATTTAGTACTCGCCAACAAGGAGGGTTTGGTCGAAGTGGTGACGGTCAATGGCAGCCTTGGCTGCAGTGACCATGAGATGGTGGAGTTTAGGATCCTGTGTGGGAGGAATAGAATACCTAGCAAAGCCACAGTTCTGGATTTCCGAAGGGCCAACTTTGGCCTCTTCAGTCAACTGCTAAGGGAAGTCTCATGGGAAAGTGTACTAGGCGGTAAAGGGGCTCAAGATAGTTGGTTAGCATTCAAGGACCGCTTCTTCCAAGCTCAGGATCGGAGCGTCCCAATGAGTAGGAAGTCAAGTAAGGGATCTAGGAGACCGGCGTGGTTAAACAAGGAGCTGCTGGGCAAACTCAAGTGGAAAAGGAGAATCTATGGATTATGGAAGGAGGGGCTGGCCGCTTGGGAGGAATATAGGACAGTTGTTAGAGGATGTAGGGAGGCAATTAGGACAGCTAAGGCCTCCTTGGAACTCAATCTTGCTAGTCGGGTTAAAGACAATAGAAAGGGCTTCTTCAAATACATAGCAAATAAAACTAACACAAGAGGCAATATAGGCCCACTGCTGAACGAAGTGGGTACCCTGGAGACAGAGGATATAAAGAAGGCAGAGGTGCTGAATGCCTTCTTTGCCTCTGTCTTTACTCCTGCAGACTCTCCCCGAGGGCCCCGGATTTCTATAGCCCCAGAAGGAGTCAGGACAAAGGAGGAGTTTGCTTTGGTAGATGAGGATTGGGTTAGGGATCAGCTATGCAATCTGGACATCTGTAAATCGATGGGTCCGGATGGAATGCACCCACGGGTGCTGAGGGAGCTGGCGGAGGTCATTGCTAGGCCACTTTCCATCATCTTTGGTAAGTCGTGGGAAACGGGCGAGGTGCCTGAGGATTGGCGGATGGCAAAGGTCACACCAATCTATAAGAAGGGCAAGAAGGAGGACCCGGGTAATTATAGACCGGTCAGCCTTACCTCCATCCCTGGAAAGGTGATGGAACAACTTATTCTTGACTCCATCACTAGGCATATCAAGGATGAGGGGGTCATTAAGAACAGCCAACATGGTTTTATGAGGGGGAAGTCATGTATGACCAACCTTATAGCCTTCTATGAGGAAGTGACTAGGTGGAGGGATGATGGTAGAGCGGTAGATGTAGTTTTTCTTGATTTCAGTAAGGCATTTGATACTGTCTCCCACAGCATCCTCATAGATAAGCTAAGGAAGTGTGGGCTTGACGATCAAGTAGTGAGGTGGATCGAGAACTGGTTGAAAGGAAGAAGACAGAGAGTTGTGGTCAATGGCGCAGAATCTAGCTGGAGGTCTGTGACTAGTGGAGTTCCTCAGGGGTCGGTGCTGGGACCGGTGCTGTTTAATATTTTCATCAATGACCTGGATGAGGGAACTGAGTGCACCCTCAGCAAGTTTGCTGATGACACAAAACTGGGAGGAGTGGCTGACACACCAGAGGACTGTGCTGCCATTCAGCGAGACCTGGACAGGCTGGAGAGTTGGGCGGGGAGAAACTTGATGAAATTTAACAAGGGCAAGTGTAGAGTCTTGCATCTGGGGAAGAACAACCCCATGTACCAGTACAGGTTGGGGGTTGACCTGCTGGAAAGTAGTGAAGGGGAAAGGGACCTGGGGGTCCTGGTGGATAGGAGGATGACCATGAGCCAGCAATGTGCTCTTGTGGCCAAGAAGGCAAATGGCATCTTAGGGTGCATTAGAAAGGGAGTGGTTAGTAGGTCAAGAGAGGTTCTCCTCCCCCTCTACTCAGCCTTGGTGAGGCCGCATCTGGAATATTGTGTCCAGTTCTGGGCCCCTCAATTCAAGAAGGACAGGGAATTGCTTGAAGGAGTCCAGCGCAGAGCCACAAAGATGATTAAGGGAGTGGAACATCTCCCTTATGAGGAGAGGCTGAGGGAGCTGGGTCTCTTTAGCTTGGAGAAGAGGAGACTGAGGGGTGACCTCATCAATGTTTACAAATATGTAAAGGGTAGGTGTCAGGATGATGGAGCTAGGCTTTTTTCAGTGATATCCAGTGATAGGACAAGGGGCAATGGGTGTAAACTGGAGCATAGGAAGTTCCACGTTAACATCAGGAAGAACTTCTTTACTGTAAGAGTGACAGAGCACTGGAACAGGTTGCCCAGGGGGGTTGTGGAGTCTCCTACACTGGAGATATTCAAGGCCCGCCTGGACAAGTTCCTGTGTGATGTACTGTAGGTTACCCTGCTCTTGCAGGGGGGTTGGACTAGATGATCTTTTTAGGTCCCTTCCAACCCTTGGGATTCTGTGATTCTGTGATTCTGTGATTCAAGGCCAGGCTTAACAGAGACTTGGGCAACGTGGTCTAGTGTGAGGCATCCCTGCCTGTGGCAGGGAGTTGGAATTAGATGATCTTCAGTTCCTTTCCAACCCGAGCTATTCTATGATTCTATGTCCCTAAGCAAATCATACAATAGCCAAGCATCTATCAGAGGTACCTCTGCAGCACTGCTCATGCCACTGAGGGTGCAGGAGGTTTGTCTGACCACCCAGAGCACATGGGCTGTCATTGCTCTCTGCTCATCCAGCAGCCTCTGGTAGCTGAGGTGACTCCTTCCATGGTGGCTGTTCCTCTTTCTGCCTGCTCAGAGCAAGACACTGTCACACCATTGTAACAGCAACAGGAGGAGGCTGCAATCATCAAAGGGGTGGAGGAGAGAGGAGGGGTGTTCTTGTCTCTATTGCCTGCTCAGCTTACCAAACATCTGGCCCCTTTTCAGGGAAGAAAGTGAAGACACAAAGAAAGACAGGATGGTTTCAAGCCAATTACCTTAATTTCTCTACCCCTCTCCTGTTGCCCAACCCTGGCAGTGCTGTCAGATTCCTCCCCATGGCACCCTCAGGCCATGACCCTTTGCAGACAGCAGGTGGTGACCCAAACTTGCCCCAGAGTAACCTGAAAGCTGAAATTCTGCCTGTACATACTCATATTAGCAAAATTCAAATTCACTTGGATCTGCATCCCAACACTGCAGTACAACATGTGGGTAGGCTCAGTAGTCACTATCATGTGTACTTTTCATTCTGCACTAGCAGAACAAGCAGCTCCCACTGGCAGAAGGACTGATTCATCTAGCCTGACTATCTGAGGCAATCTGCCAGAAAGAAGAGCTGCTGGTGGGGTACCTTGATCCTGTTAGCTGCCCATATGTCTATTGGGCAGCTACTGCCTGTGCAATCGCCGCTCAGAAAAATTCAGATCATGGTTTGGGATATCTGCATAAGAACCAATTCCAAAATCCAAGCTGATTAAATAAATAGATAATTAAAAAAAGAGAAAAAAGTGTTGGGTTGAACAAACAGCTCTTGTATTTGTTTTCTTGTCAAAGTGAAGTAAATTATAAGGTAATAAATATATTACAAAATTAAAACTTAGGCAAATTCAAAGTGATGCAAGAGGAAGGGGAGGGAGGACAGATGGGCAAGTTCATCACAAATTCACATCTAGTGCTGTCTGTCTCATACTGCTCCTCTCTGCACATAAACTAATCTGTAAACCAGAAGGAGGTTATGGTATAGCCTTACCCTGCTGTCTACAGGTTTTTTTTAACCACCCTAAAAGCACAGCTGTAGCCTCCAGTGAATGAGCTCTTCCTCATCTGAGGATATTATCTAAGTATCTCTCTTGCCCAGCACTAGTGCCTCTCTGTTGCTGTGGCACACAGGTGATTTTGCTCCACTCTAAAGTGCCCTCTGACAAAGGCTGAAACTAATTCCCATTTCCTTCCATGGAAAGCATCTCTTTGTGGTATTCCTGTCAAATACTTTGGAACCGAATACGATCATGCTGTGATTCTGAGACATGAGCAGGGCTGTGGAAATGAGGCAGATCTATCTGCCTGCTGGCTAGGCTGCTTTTTGAAAATCATAACATTTCATTTTAAACAGAGAAGTTTCTCAATGACATTATAGTTTCAAGGTTACTTCAGATTGCAGTACAAGCCTGTTGTCCTCAGATAGGACTGGATTACCTTTGTGCTTGGCCCTATTACAGATTATTATGGATTACAGGGTACATGTCTCTATTGCCCTCATATTAGACTGTAAATCAAGACATTATTATTCCCCCAAGACATATTGGGGGAAAAGGGTAATATGGCAATAAAATAACCCATATTATGTTTTCAAAGACATCCATTACCTAATATTTTCTTTCTTTACCATTGAAAATTTGATCTACATTTCTCCTGTGCCCTTTCAAGAACAGAGAAAGGATAAATTACTTCCTTGCAATACAAGCCTTCATTGAAAACCTACAACACTCAAAGAGTTACATGGAGCATGAATCTGATTTCTGCCTCAAGTTTTAAGGTCCTCAGCTTCTCTGAAATCCTCTTCTTTCGTCTTTCCCTGACCAGAGCATTAACACAGAGACTACTCACCATCAGCATCTCAATTAAAGCTTCAAAATAGGTTTGAATGAGAAACAAAAGTTGCATTCACCTTGTACTGGATCACCCGAAAAGAATTACTTTTACTTACTCTGAATGCATATATTGTGCTCAGAAGATCTGCTTATTATATGCAAATCCAAAAGTAACAAGGGTTGTAAGAGCTAAAGCCAATGGAGGCTTTATGATATAATGTATTTAGTCCAGTATATCTATCCTTTTTTATTTTTCTGCTTTTGTGTCTTTTTCAGTTCTATATTTTTCAAATTACGAGTTCTAAGTAATTCCTCTAAGGAATTAGATTCTATTGTTTCTATCTTATGTTGGGGTTAATTGGTGCAATCATTGTATAAAAAGTACATTTTTTCTGAAAAAACCTTGAGCATACAAGCAGAAAGCCAAGTATGAAAGAGAAGGTATAATAGGAAATTCAGAACAAGCAATTAGATAGGTGAATCTGCAGCTATGGCAGTGAAATAAGGTCATAACATCTGAATATGCTTTAGGAATACTATATGTTTTTAAGCTCTCTCTATATATAAAATATATATACAATATATATATATATGAACTCTCTTGCAAAACACCTGTGGATAAAAATAAATCATTCTCTCCCTCAAGCAAGTAGTTTTCAGCCACTATTTTCACTCTAGGGTCACCATTCTTAAAGGAGATTTCTTAGTAGTCTGGAAATTACCTAGATTGCTGGTGTCCCAGTCAAAATGAAGGCTGGGGTGAGGGGAGGGAGGAAGTTCTCAGACACAGGTTTAGAAAGGCTAGGAGTAGTAGTCACACTCTGTGGTCACTGATAGTTTCTCCATGTCTCCTAAAAAGATCAAGATGTCAGCAGCTGTGACACAAAATGGAGAAGAGATCATAGTGGATCTCTGAAAACACCTGGAACTTAATGGATCAGCACTGGGGAGACAAAGAATTTTGTGAACCTACTGCAGGCACCACCTGAAGGAGTGAAAACTTGGACATCAAGTGGAGCATTTTGGGTGCTTAAGTGTGCATTACATATACTACGTGTAGAGGAAATTACACTTACAAAGTACGGAGGAAATTTGCCCCTCTACTCAGCTTTTGTGAGACCGCACTTGGAGTAATGTGTGCAGTTCTGGTGTCCTTGACATAAGAAGCACATGGAACTGCTGGAGCAAACCCAGAGAAGGACCACGACAATAATAAAAGGGCTGGAGCACCTCCCGTATGAAGACAGGCTGAGAAAGTTGGGGCTGTTCAGCCTGGAGAAGAGAAGGTTGTGTGGAGACCTCATAGCAGCCTTCCAATATCTGAAGGAGTCCTACAAGGGATGTCGGAGAGGTACTCTTCATCAGGGACTGTAGTGATAGGACAAGGGGTAATGGGATTAAACTGAAACAGGGGAAGTTCACAGTAGATATAAGGAAGAAGTTCTTTACTGTGATGGTGGTGAGACACTGGAACAGGTTGCCCAAAGAAGTAATAAATGCTCCATCCCTGGCAGTGTTCAAGGCCTAGTTGGACAGAGCCTTGGGCTACATGGTCTAGTGTAAGGTGTCCCTGGGAAATAGATGATCTTGAGGTCCTTTCCAACCCAAACCATTCTATTATTCTATGAAATCAAGACTCATTGTTTTTACTATTCCTTTAAGGAGACCACATACTTCTGTTGTGTAGGTACATGATTACAACGAAGCCCTGATCTGAGTTTGGTGCTATTGAAGATGCCTTTCCCAAGTCAACAGATTTCTAACTCGCATTTAACAGCAGTAACAGCATCAGGAATGCTATATTTTATCTCCAAATTATGACTTTATGATGGGAAATTATCTGATTTGAAATGTGAGGAAGGACTTTATTATGAACACTTTGAAGGTTAAAGCAGGACTACTCCCAGCTGTGAATCATGTTGTTTCTTCACTTGGTTTACCAAATTACTTTAAACTAAATATTTAACCTCCTTATTCCTCCTTCTCTCTAGAAAACAATGGTAATCCCTAAAATACAAGATTTTCAGACTGAACCAAAGCCCATCAGAGTCAATGATGGCTACTCACTTCTGAGTGCTGAGTCAAGCATTTGATCAGTTACCTGTAACTATCAGTGTTAACTATTCTTATTTTACATGACTATGAATGACTTGGGAGGTTGATCAAAAGATCAGCAAGTAGCAAGAATTTTTTCATAGAGCAGCACATGAACTGCTATAAATCTGTCCCAGATTTGAAATACGAAAGATAGCAGTAACTGTGCAACTCTGTGCTGGCTTCTTAATATTTAGGATTGGTATGAATCTGAATGTGTTAAAACTTTTCATTTAGAGATCAGATTGTTGACTTACCTGAAGTTTAATAAAAATTGTATTTCAATGGTTCTTTTTAGCATCAGATGTGTAGCTCATTATTGCAATGATGGGTGGAGACAGCTCCTGGCATTCGGGTTCAAAGCAGCAGAGGGAGGGGATGTGGCAGATGTTATGGACAAGCGTTAGCTAATCCTGAATTCCCTTCAAGTAAATGTGCTGAGCTTTGATGAGCTAAATAAATAATTAGCAGCAGAGATGAAACGAGAATACTGCTGTCTTATGCTGAAAACCAATTCTGATTTCCTTTCCACCCTGCACACTGCCCCTGGCTCTGGTGGATTTCTTCCAAGAAGCAAAACAGGGGCTAAGATCAGATTCAGGCTCTGTGGTTTTGTATTCAGCACCTGAGGCTGAGCTCAGGGGTAGAATTGTAGCATACAACCTCTTCACATACCTCACTAAATGTTATTTGACTGCTGTTAAACTTTGGAGGAAATGAGAATGCCTCCAAGACAGTGAAAGATGCTGTCCTACCCTTCTCTGCTACGCTGGGGCACCGCAGAGTGGACAGAAGTAATGCAAGTGCCCTCTCACATGCTCTCGCATATGTTTTACATACTCATGTGAAGGGACATATCTCCTGTAGGGATCAGAGGCCATTTAGTATTTTGCCTTTCTGTGGCAGTTATCAAGAAAGAAACTGTTGGTCTGGGTAGGATCTGCATGGTCTGCCTCTGCTCATCATGAACTTAAGTGGCTCTCACCAATGGATTTCTCATCAGTTTCTATGCATACATCAGGTGAATGATGGTTTATCATAGCAACCTAGGATTACTTTTATAACAATACTAAGAGGTAGATCTACTTTTCTTTAGCTCTTGCTTATTTTTCATTTATTCATTATATTTATAAAGAAATATATTTATATTTCTTTCACATTATATATTTCCATTTTCCACCTCATTATCTGGTAATAATGTAATTTTTCCCATTTCCACCACATTTTCTTTCTTCTTCTTCAAACATGTCTCAGATTGCAAGAGGGGGAAGGGAATAAACACAAGAAGACCAAAAAAGCACCCTAACCCTCCCTTGTCCCTGTATTTCTCCCAGCAAGAGAAACAAAATTAAAAGTAAAGGCTAGACGAAGCTTTTTTTCAACATGTGCAAATTGAACCCCAAACCCCCACAGTCTCAGAATACATGTTTCTGTGAAGCAGTTTCTTCGTTATGCCTGATGCCTTGCAGCAAGCTTGCATTTTCTGAAGGTCCTCTAGGAGTCAATGCACACTACTGCTGTAAACCAGTGTCAAATGACCTGAAGTACCAAATATCCATGTCAAAATTTCACTGCTCTGCTTATACAAATTTTGCTTCCCTTTGGGATTGTGACTTCACTCTTATTTTTATACAGTTGCTGTCTCAATCTGTCAAATACCAATGATTAATACATGATAATTAATGTTTTCATGCGATGTCCTTCCTCTCAATAGTTGTTTTAGTCAGTGTCTAAATATATAAATGCTTTGACCAAATCAAAGTTTGTATCCTAGATACAATGCAGCCAGAACAACTGGCTCATGTGTAGAGGCTTAGGAGGGATTTTTGTGCCAGCTGTGAGCCATGAAGGAAAGTTAGTGCTTAGTGAGGATGGAGACAGAGGTGGAACTGAAAATGGGGTAGAATAGTGGCAGGCATTCACCTGTAAGTCTTCACTTGAATGAACCCACTTCAGTCCGAATCATGAGTAAGGAAAGATGTTCAGGCCTTTCAGAATAAATGAATCCCCTGCCTTTTCTAAAATTACCAAAGCTATGTATTGCTATCTTTCCTCAGAGGGAAAGTAATGTAACCATGCTTCACTACAGTATTTGTTGAGGCTATGTGTTCTAACAGCAGCAGGTCATTGCTTCCTTTTTCAGTCTTTAGTTGGTAGACCTCTGCACATCAGGCTTTCATTGCAAGAAGCGTTAGCGATCTAGACAGTGGCACTGTGGCACTGCTGTTTGAGAGAACATCCTTACACAATTTAGATATTTCTGAAGTTTGCAGAACTTTCATCATAAAGCATTTTCTTACTGACATGCAGCTGACTAGAAGAGTGCATGGGTATACTTATCCTAATACACTGTGGGAAATTCAAACTCAGTTAATTACTTGTTACCTAAGTTAAAGTATCCACAAGTACTGAGGCTGAAGTTATTTTTTACTCATAAAGTGGAGTTGCACTATGTCTGCCAAACTGCAGCTGAGAGATTTACATCTCATTTAACTGAGAGATGACAGGATAGCAGTGGTTGGTGAAGTGATGTTGGTTCAGTCACTCTGTAAAGCACTTGCAGGAAAAGGAGCTGTATAAATGTAAACCATTATTATACTGTTTAGGTAATCAAATCCATGGCACCATTGTTTAAATAGACTGGAGATATGGAACTATTTATTTATGTTCTAATGCTTAGACTGCATGCTACATAAAATATATATGGAAAAAATAAGCATTCATAAATATATAAAATACTTTTTCTTCCAATGCTGAATTTATAAGCTAAGGAGACTATAACGCTACAGTAATTCTTAATTTGTACTGCTGTTTTTATCACCCTTAGTATGGAACACCACAAAATAAAACATCTAAATCTCCCATAAATTTAATGGCAGTGTGGCACTTCAGATGCACATTTTTAAGCGGCTGTGTCATCACTTTAACTCAAAACACAGCCAGCAGGCTAAGTACAACCTGGGAAGTTCCTCAAAACACTTGCAGATTTATGCATCTTTTGAAATAGTAGTGAATTTCTATATTTTACCAACACCTGATAGCCAAAACTGAGATTTGGTCCCACATCATGTAGGGTGCTCTACACATTAAAAAAGACACAATCTCTGTTCCCAGATGCCTTACTTGAATTTGAGTGTTGCAGCTGTGTAATGCTCCATCTTAATCTTTCATGACTATCTCTGTTGCTGCAGACTACAAGATGACTTCAAAGCAACATTCTCCCTATTCATTTATGTAGGCTCCTGCTTCCACAATATTTTCTAATGCATTTATCCCTGTGTGGCAAGCCAGTGCTGTCACCCCAGGTAACAGATGGGGAAAATGAGCTCCAAAGATTCTATTTTGAATTTTTTTATATTTCAGCTGAATCTCGTATTCAAAATGCATTAACTATGCCAGTGCCTAAGTTGACCTGATTATAAGTCTGTTCTTAAACATCTGAAACACTTGTGAAAGGAGAGTCTAGGCTAAAAATAATCTACTCTCAGCTTTTCCAGAAGCAGGTAGGATTTCTATGATAGAGCAGGATCTCCTAGAGTTTGCCTCTTCAACCTTAAGTCTAAGTACATTGTTTTGAAGACCTTTGGTCTTTTTCCATCCTTTTCTCTCTTGGATGCTGGTTACTCTTCCTGCATGTTTTTTATTCAAATAAGAGGTAATTTTCACTTGTGTGTTTTGTAAACACACTTCTGGTCTTCGCCAAAAGTTATAGATATAATACACATTTATTGTCATCAGTGTGTGTTTAAGGGTGGTTTATATTACAGAAAAGGATGAAAGCTGCTGCATTAAACCCACATAACTCTAAACATGCCCGAATTTACCTGGCTCTGGCCTTTGCAAATTGCATTGTATTTTTCTAGAGTGATAGTTACAATTATCTTTTCTTCAGAGATTAGCTCACAAAGGAAGTGATGGCCTGAGCAGCACTGACGATTACAGAAACACAGTGTGGCTGAGGCTATAAGAAATCTCTGGAGGTCACCTTGCCCAACCCCTCTGCTCAAGCAGGGCCAGATAGACACAGTTACCAGTACCATATCCAAATGGCTTTTGAATATCTCCGAGAATGGAGACTCTAGCACCTCTCTGGTCCACCTGTGCCAGTGCTCAGTTACCATTACAGTAAAAAAGTATTTCCTGATGTTCACATGGAACCTCCTGTGTACCTTCAGATGGTGCCTCTTGTCCTAACACTGGGCACCACTGAGAAAAGCCTGACTCTCCATTCTTGCATTCTCCCTTCAGATATTTCTGCACATTGATGAGTTCTCCCCTGAGCTTTTTCTTCTCCAGGCTGAACAGTCATGGGTCTCTCAGCCTTTCCTCATAAGTGAGGTGCTCCAGTTCCTTAATTATCTTAGTGGCTCTTAGCTGGACTCTTGTCAGTATGCCTATATCTCTCTTGTACTGAGGAGCCAGAACAGTACTTCACGTGTGGCCTCACCAATGCTGAATAGAGAGGAAGGATCACCTCCCTTGACCTTCTGGTAACACTGCTCCTAATGCAGCCCAGAGTACCATTAGCCTGTGGAAAAGGTGAATCACTGGTTCATGTTTAATCTCATATCCACCAGGACTCCTGGATCTTTTTCTGCAAAGCTCCCAGCATATCTAGTGCATGGGTTTGCTCCTCCTCAGTGTTAGGACTTGGGATTTCCTCTTGTTGAATATCATGGGGTTCCTCTAACCGCCAATTTCTCCAGGCTGTTGAGATCTCTCTGGATGACTCTGTTCTATCAGCCACTCCTCATGATTCTGTGTCGTCAGCAAACTGTTGTGGGTATACTCTGTACCATCATACAGGTCATTAATGAAGATACTAAATAGGATAGGATATTAAATAGGTTGTAGATCAGCACTGACTCTTGAGATATACTGCTAGTTACTGGTCTCCAACTAGACTTCATGCCACTCATCACAACTCCCCTGGCTCAGCCATTTGTCTAGTTTTAAATCCATGCCACTGCTCATCCAGCCCATACTTCATCAGCTTCTCTACAACAATCTTACAAGACAGTGTTGAAAGCCATAGTGAGTTCAAGATAGTCCTCTACTGCTCTTTCACCTCTTCTACCAACCTAGTTATTTCATCATAAAATGATGAAATCACATTCTTGTCCATCACATTCCTTGAAAATATACCCAGGATTAGTTGCTCCATCATCTTCCAGGGACTGAGGTGAGGCTGCATTAACTGTAGTTCTCTGGGTCCTCCTTCTTGCCTGTTCTGAAGATAGAAGTGATATTTGCTTTCTTCCAGTTCTCAGGATTTTCCCCACATGCCATGATTGTTCAAAGTTAATGTCTTCATGCTGACATTAACCAGATCCCTTAACACTCATGGGCACATCTCATTAGTGCCCATGTATATCCAGCTTGCTGGATCAGAGCAGCATGAACCATGACCACATGCACCAAAAAAAGAACTTAAGTACTGTCAAATAAACAGTATTTAAAAAAAAAAAAAAAAAAAAGAGTTGCAGTTCTCGGGGATTTTTTTTTTTTTTTTATTTCCACTTCAAAAGGGCCTGCTCTCATAACCTGTGTGCGAACAGAAGACAGAGATAGCAACCTGTTATCTCATTTCTGTGGCACCTGCTGGTCATGATGTGGCTTCTTAATGTTATCAACAACTGCCATTTTCTCCATCCAGGGCAGCATGGGTTTGAATGGCACAAAGGTGAGTTGGCAAAAGTTAAGGAGAGTGAAGAGGAAGAAAAAGTTAAGAATGAATAAGCAACATAAATCAGAAAATGGGAAAAATACAGAAAGGAAAAAAAACAAACACAAAAAAGCAACTTAGACAAAACTAAACCTCAAACCCAAACAGCAAAACAAGGTTTCCTTTCACCTGCCTAGAAAGAGAGAAATCCTGGTTCTGTTGCAGGTGAAACAATATCATTATGTTGACAGCAGGATTACTAAAACCAGTGCACAGAAAAGTCAGAGAGAGCTCACTCACTGGGAGACACATAGGTCAGTAAAGCAATGGTGTTCACCTGCATGTGACAGACAATTCCAGCACGGGCCCCTGTTGTAGGGTCTTTTTTCAACGTGAGCAGAGGTCAAAGCAGTTTCTGGAAGCTCTGAGATACTGCTAATAGTTAAGTGCATGCTCCGTTAAAGAAGGAACATTCCCTACTGCCAGTGGTGTGCAAAACATAATATAGCATGTCATCTCTGAGCAGCCTCTGGTTATTGATCTGGTGCCAATGTTAGGGGCAGTTGCTCTCTGTGCAAGTTGACATTGACCAACCTGTCCCTCTGAGACATGAGCACAAGCTATCACTCCCTTTCCTCCAGCTTCTCCTTCTCCCTCTCAGAAGCCATGCAGAACAGAGTGCTGATCCAGGACTATGCTCATTTGATCGGTATCAGAAACATGCTTCGTGAATCTACTGAAAGAGATAAAGACCTGCTGCTAACTTTGGCAATGCCCTTGAGACAGCAAATACAAGGGAAGGTCAGATAGTGGAAGCAGGCAAACTGTGCTCCTCCTGCTAATCCTCGTTATGATGGCACTGTTATGTCTAAAGCCAAACTTCAGATTCTTTTTATTTCAGCTCAGTGAAATCAAGAGGCCTAACAGACAATGCTTGTCACTGCACCTCTGAATTTTCACAGGGCAAATTGTACCCCACTGAGGTCCCCTTTCTACCATCTGCAGCTTCTACAGGTGGAAGATCACAGCTGGGATAGAAGCAGGAATAGGACTGGTGCCCTGGGTAATGATCAGGAAAGATGCTAATAACAATAGGGAGGGAAGAACTTTTACTTTCACTCTTTCATTGTGAGTACAACATTAATGAAAAAAATCTTAGCAGAGGATACAGTAAGGTCTTGTCTTCTGTGCATACATTTTTTACTAGTGAAGCAGGATTCCTTCAAACTGTGCACAGCCAGTATGCCTCAGTCCTGGCATACTGACAAATCTTAACATATATTAAGTGCCCATCATTTTATCAGCTAAGCAGTATCACATTCCATGTAGCACATACACAGCATTTAATAGAGCAGAGCGCTGTAGAAATCCTTTTCCCTTAGGTTTTTCTACACGCTCATTGCAGTGATATGCATCTGACCAATTAAAGCAAAACAGCTTTAGGTAATTAAGTCTAAGGGGCTGAGTAGTTCCCTGACTGAAAGTCACAGGAGCTGGTTTTGATATTATGAGTGCCATTGATTAACTCTCAGATGCTGGACAATTCACTTCATCTTTCAATGCTTCATTTTTCCCCAGTGCAAAATATAGAGAAAAAAAACCCTGTTTGCTTTGGTGAAGTGCTTTTGAGAGCTGTGAATGTAAAGAGCTATGCATCATCAGTGAATCCTCAAAAAGGCTTGATGAGAGACTTATGAAAATAGCACTGTTCTTCTCATTGTGCTGGTGGAAAACTGAGCCACAACCAAGTAAAGCAACAGAGGGCCAAAACCTCACTGAGAGGTAGCAATGGGGACAGGATAAGAATTTAGGGTTGCCTGACACCTGGCAGCCACTTGTTCCCCCAAAGTAGGCTGGCATGATGGCATCTTTCTCTCATTTTTTGTCCATGGCATCCAATTCTCACCCCTCCACCTACTAGATTACGTGTCTTCGCTTCTGCATTATTTTGTTTGGTTTACCCTGGCCATCCTCCTCAGCAAATCAACACCACCAGCCACTTCCAACACCTGACATCTTCTGCATTCTGTTTGCAGGTATTCCTGTTCTCTGGGCCAAATTCACTATACAGTATGATATGACCATACACAGCCTTCAGAATATTTTTTCACACTTCCACTGGGCTCAGGATCTTAAATAGTGTTGAGCTTTTGGCAAAAGCTTTGCCTCAGGAAAACTTGACACTGTCAAATTTTCTTTCATTCTATTCCTAATACTTTATCATTACTTAGTTTTATCTTACCCTTTCATTCTACCTAACTCCATATAGTTGGAAGTCCCAGAGCTGACACACATTAGTTCGTCAGTACCTCAGCCAGAGCAAGACAAATAATTCCCACCTGCTAATTGATTTGTTACAGCATATTTTAATAATTGAGGAAAGAAAGTTAACAGAACTGAAAATCTCAGATTATTTCATATTTGAATAAATAGCCTTTAAAAAGAATGTTCTTTGGACTTTCATGTCAATATTCCCACTTTTGGCAGAGTTAGTTTGGAGTAGGTAAATAAATCACTTTATTATTTCTGTTCTACAACTGATTGACACAAAAGCATTGCTAGAACAAAATTTTCTATATGTAAACGAAGCATTCAGTTCTGAAAAAAAACCCCAAAAAACATCACTTGAACATTTACTACCTCTCTTTTTGACTAGTGCCTCAGCTCTCACTCCAGGTGGTAAAAGGACAGAGTAGGCTGTAGGCCAGCAGACTACTGAGGAAATCATCAGCTTTGACTGTTTTGGCTAGAATTTGTTCTCAAATTAGAGTCATAACTCAAATCCCATTATTCCTTTACCAGAACCAGTTTTTCTCCGCTGGCTTCAGGATGCTTATAAAGTTACAAGAATTTTTGTTCTTGGTTTTACTTTGCCATGAGATTCTTCTGCTGGTAGCTCACACATAGCCTGGTAGACTTCAGCTCAATGTATCTGATACTGCTGTCTTTGCAATAAAAAAGGCAGGAAAGTGTGGTTTCTAGGGATTCATCACTATCATGAACATACTATGTCAATCATTCTTCCAAGACAGAAGAAAAAAGCAGCAACACTGTTTTCCTGTACTCTTTTTACCTGTTTTTAATCCCTAAAATTTATTGCTTCTTCTCTGCAAAACCAACTCTTGCTTTACATCATTAAAAGTTGGTTGAGTTGTATAACTGGAGAAACATACTGAACATTCAGGGATTGCTTTTGAAATTATCTCTATCTCTGCTTGCACTTAATATGGTATAAAACATTAAATACCTCAAAGTTGTCAGCCATTACAGCTGTGTAAAACAGATGTCAGTAAAGTAAGAATTAGTTCTTTCATATAGGTGAAAAATCTCTTCCTAACAACCCAAAATCTTGAATCACAAAATAATTGGAGCAGCCTGAGTTATGGGTAGACAGCACAAACTTCCTCCCACGTTGCTTTGTTCTCAGTAGTATGTTTCAATCCCACCTACAGGAGGTGGAAAGGGAAACTTCTGACTTCTAGCCTGTCAAGTTTTTCTTTCTTTGTTAAGCTTTTTAAGGAGACTATCAAGTGTGATACTATTTTTTCCTAAATGGGAAATTTTACTGAAAACAACTGTTGTTAAAGAATGAATACTACAGAGATATGTAATGTATGACTTAGAAGAGGGATGAACAGACCAACAAATAAACTGAAAGATCCAGTGCAAATTTATCAGACACCACTAATGCCACACTGCATACTATAATGGTGGCAGTGTTACCTCAGTTCAAAGTCAGATCAGTGACCTGAGAGTAGAAGGTCTGAGAGTAGAAGAGAGTGAGAATACCCTGCTTTCTATTCCCTGCCATCATCAGAGGACCAAACAGCAATTGCATTTACCTGTAGATTAGGACTTCATCATCTGAGCAGTTATACTGGAGCTGATACATTTTTACCCGAGGGGCTGATTTGCTCACCGTCCACTTGACCAAAGCTGAGGTAGTGGTCACATCTGACACCAGAACAGCCCTTTCTGGTAGACCTTTAGTTTCCCCACGATTAGACTTGCTGGAGCTGGTGATGTCCGAGAGCCTGGATTTTGGTGGGGCTGCTCGGCCTGTGCTGTTGCTGAGATGGGGGAGCTGAACAATTGAGAGTTCAATTGTTGCAGTGGACTCTCCAGCAGCATTGGCTGCTATGCATGTGAAAGTCCCATAATCCTTAGAGGTGGTGATGAGGATATCTAAGGTGCCATTGTCATAGACAGCTGTCCTCGAAGAGTTCCCAATGAGGCGGTCATCAGGGGCCACCCAATGAATGATAGGTGTGGGATCCCCAATGGCTTTGCATTTCAATGTGGCAGTCTGCCCTTCTAAAACCAGCAACTTGTGAGTATGTTGTGTAATCAGAGGAGGCTCACAAACAAATTCTTCCTCCCTTATGTACCAGAAGTACCTTCCTTTTAGACCTGGAGGAGAAGCACAAGTTTCCATATCGTCATCTCTGTCAAGTCGCCTTAACCACAGTAGCTCACAGTTGCAATGCAGAGGGTTGCCCCCAAAGCTGAGAGACAAAGGTGGAGAAAATGGGGTAACAGCTAACTGAATTACTTGAGATCTGGCAAATATAGGGTCAGGGGGCAGTTTCTGAAGTCTGTTAGATGTTAGATCCAATCTGGCCAATTTCTGAAGATCTGCAAAAGTCCCCTCTGTAATATAATCAATCAGGTTATGATCTAAACTGAGCTGGTGCAAGTTTACCATCTTCCTTATAGATTCCCAGGGAATGTTTCGAAGGTTATTGTAGGAAAGGTCTAAGTCTTCCAATGTCAGCAAAAAATCTTCAAAGGCTTCATCAGAGATGCTGCTTAGCTGGTTGTTGTTTAAAATCAAATGTTGAAGGTTAATTAAGCCTCTCAAAATATCCTCTCCAATGTCAGGCAGCCTGTTGCTGTCCAGATGTAAAGACCGAAGGCTCTCCAAGTCAGTGAAAGAGTAGGGCTGTATGTAACTGATGGTGTTTCTTGACAAAGTAAGGTCAACCAGTCCAGACATATTAGCAAAATCCTGTCGGCTGATATTAATAATAAAGTTGCCCCCAAGTCGGAGTTCAACAGTCCTTCGATCTATGTCTAGTGGTACAAATAGGAGACCCTTAGAGGGACACAAAGTCCCCAGTGACTCAGAGAGGTTCTGGCAGACACAATATTTGGGACAAGCATTGACCATGACAGCCATTCCAAACACCAGGATGCTGCAGAGCAACTTTTCCATGGTAAATCACACAACAGTACCTGCAAGAAATGAAAAGAATTACAAGGAACATCAGCAATTGCGATAAAACTACCTTCCCTCTCCTGTTTCACCTGACATCTACCTCCAGAGAAACTTCACAGTGCCTCCTCTCAGGAGTCAGGACTCTCGGATGGGAAGGCTATGTGCTAGAGCAATATGTTCCTCCATATAATGCATTTCTTTCTAAAAAAACAAATCAAACCAAACCAAACCAAACCAAGCCAAAAAAAAAACAAGTGGGTTTGGTTCCAAATCTGAATGGCAAAGGAATTGTTTGTGTTTATGTCTGGTAACAGGGTCTTGTGACTACCTATTTTCTACTTACGGTTTTAGAATTCTTATTGGGTAGCTGGTAGAGGACAAATCCTGCTGTCAGATTGCATGGCTTACTTAAAACCCTGAAAGATTTAATTTGGAAAAATGCCTGCTTCTTTTACAGTAGAAGCTGTCTTATTGTAATTACATACTGCTGCATAATAATGTGGAATTAGTCTGAAGGTTGAAAGAGCTGATTTTATGGACAAAAATAACTGCATATTTACCTTTCAGTAATGTGGTTAGTAATGACCATGTAATTATCTGGCCAGTAGTGGGGCGAGTCAGTTCACCTGCACCCCCATAATAAAATTCATGATAGGCAGCATAGGAAGCAGAAACATTTGCATAATCATCACCTGGATTTACCCTGTGCTCAGCCAGCCTACAGGAAGGATGACATCATTTAGCTCCAAAGAGAAGGGATGCAGGGGAAACCTGTGTTACCTCAGGCTCTTGGCAAGCTTTCTGGTGGCTTCATGCTCTTATGCTGCAACCCTTTCTGTATGTTGTGGTGCCAGTGAAGCTTTCACCTGTGCCCATGGCCCCGCCTTGTGTCCTGCCTATTTCTCTTTGCATATTTTCATCTCCCTTTTCAGCTCTCATGCTTTTTCAGCTAAAGCTGTAAGATATGTGTCTTTGAAGAATAAACACAATGTATTTACAGGCTGACTAGGAGAGCCAATTGTGGCTGGGGGAAGTTGCAGCCCTGCTTCAGGTTTGGGAATACCTTACATAGGTTTGCTGACATTCTTCCCACACGTGCAGGACATAGGTAAATTTGTTTTCTTTCTTTCCCTTGACTGAACCCTCCTATTAAGGAAGGCTGAGGAAAAGGCAGATCACTCTCTTCTAACTCTCATTCTCTGTCTGAGAAAAGGAGCAGGTTGACTATATTTGCTATATTTTTGTGAGGGATCCAAGATGGTGTGCTCTAATCTCCAAGCCCCTCGCTTGTGGCAGTAGTTACAGGCACAATTCAGGCTACAATTTCTAACATTGACATTCTACCTCTATTTAGCCCTCACCGTATAACCACTGTCCTCTATCTTGGGCAAATGCCCTATACCTTCTCATGCAGGTGCTCATAAGTTTGTGGCACTTATGTTTCAAGAACATAATAGGAGATGAGAATGAGATGAGACACCCTCAGGGTTCATCAATTGCCCCTTCAATGCCTAAGCAGTGGATGGCAGACAGTCACCTATGCCTAAGCTGGTTCTCTTCCTGCTGTACACATGATAGGCTCATACACGGTGTCACATAATGACTTCAATAATTAGTACTATGAAGCCACTCAAACTTTAGCAAACATATGACGCAAGAAACACATTTCACAAAGAAGTCACATTGCAATTATTTAGACTTCATCACACAGCTAAAATGACAGTTACATAGATGCATTATAATAATTAAAAGAAATTATAAAAATTAGTTACTAATCTCCCAGTAACACACACCAAACACAAAACAAAATCTATCATTTCAGTAATTTTTTTCAAATCTTTAAACAGGTCTTGCTGCACCTCCCTGTGAAAGGAATGAAACCTAAGCTTCTATGTTTGGGGCTCTGCCCAAATATTGGTGATTCCTTTCCTGGGTAAGGTGGTTTGGTTTTTCTTCTGTAGAATATCTGATATGACTCAAACAAGAAGCTGTAGAAATGCAAGATGTTGTAAGTGCTGAACTATGCACAGTGTGTTCTTTATGGCAAGGTTTTCTATATGGTATGATGTTAGTAGTTATGTAGTGTTACTACTATTTCATAGGAGAGGAAAGGACTGAAGCATCTGTGTTTGCTGAACTCTGCAAGCAAGATGAAAGTGAGATACTTTTTAAAAAGGATGGCTTGAGAAGAGTAATCTTACCTTCACTAGCAAATAAAAAGCTACTGAGTAAAACCTTTGGAGATTAGCAAGTATGTTATTGATGCAAATCTGTGGCATACTTAGCAAAGAGCTATAAATATCCTTTATGTTATTATCAATTGATAGTTTCCTAACAGGCAATTGGCTTTTTGAATTCTTAATTATAATTGTCTTCTGCAGCTTTAATTTAATTTATTACTCTGCCAGCTGAAATGATAAACAAAAAGTGGTTTAAAAGGGGGAGAAAAACAGTTAATTAGTAATAAGCCCTTTCATAGCTTCTCCCTCATCTACATTCCCACCCTCTGAATATCTATTCAAAAATTTGAATACACACTTATGAGAGCAGTGTCTCCTTTAAGTGTCTCAGTTCTCTAATCACATTTTTTCCGGATGCTGTTAAATATCATAGTGCTTTGGGGGGATGGTTGACTTTAAACATCAGAGTAAAAAGCATTTGTAAAAAAAATGGGGGGAGGAACAGAAGTTAATTACAGAAAATAGGGACTGCAACACCAAAGGAGGCTGTGAAGCAGGAGGTCTAACTGACAAAGCAAACTCTGATGTAGAAACCAAAATCTCTTGTGACCTGCAATACCAAGAATTTTATGGGCTGCAAGAGGTGGCCTTGTGATGAACTCACCATTCTGATTTACATTTTAAAGGTATATATCTATAAATAAAGTAGAACTCTCAAAGCAAGTCAGTAAATCTGGCAGAGTTCCTGTGTCAGACCAAGATGAAAGATAGCCCCTTTAGTCCCCTTATAACATGGAATGCTATGAATTATTACGTGCAAAAGTCCTAAACCTTGGTGTTTTGTATTCAAATGTTCCTCATAAAGATAAAACTTCTGTGATTTGGTATCTCATTGCATCAATATCTCTGAGGCCTTTTTTAAGTCTATATTTATTGAGCTTTACATATAAATTGCAGTAACCTTTGCATACCAAAGCACCAAGTACAAGGTAATTGTCAGACAAATAAGCTATAGCTGCAGCAGTCTGGGGAAAATAAAAGACACACACACACAAATTTAAGAGGTGAATAGTGGCTCTGATTCTACTGACTCTAAGTGCTCTGGGACCCAACTTCCCAGGCCTGAGTTAATGTACTTCAGTTTTGTAGGTACTGTGGAAGAATTGGATTTTCTTTTCTGAGAGCTGCCTTTTTCCTTTTACTTAACCTTCTCTTATCTCAGTTTTCAATGAAACCTCCATGACTGGGAAATCTAACCCCCAGCTACAAAACTTAGAGGACTGCAGGGATAGGTGAAGTGCTGTGCATATTCTCTGAAACAGTTTAATCTACAATGGGCAAATGGGATGGGACCAAAATTGTTCCTTAATCCTTTGTATTGTCAAAAATTCTGTGGGAATGTTTCATGTTCTCTGGCATAAACTACCTAATCCATGCAGGTAGCTTATGACTAACTCAGCAAGTAATGACAATGGCATAAGGAAAATAAATGTCTCAGCTTCTGAATCTGTTCTCAGTACTACATACATTGAAATATGGGTTGGGTGTTAAACCACTGCTAGTCCTGTGAACATCTGGGAGACTGTTCAGGTGTTTAAATAGTTACGTATCTATGTGTTTCCAGGCTCAAACTCAGGGTAGCTGACACTACTTTTGTTTAGCCTTTGACTTTTGTGTTTGCCCAGGCTTCTGCACTCCTTGAGGGTAAAGCTGCTTGTCATCAGGTGTGCATACGTACAGTGCAACTTAGGTTATGGCTAGGCCCTTTTTAGGAGCTAGTTGTGTTGAAAACAATAACTCTAACATGCAAAATGCTTGCTTTATCGAGCCAATTTACATTTTATAAATCATAGAAGGGGAATATTTAGCACACATTTCTCCAGGTATCTGTGGCTGTCTTTACTAAGCTCCACTCATATTATTTTGACTGATATTGATTCCAAAGTAACAAAAAAAAAAGGAACTCTGGGTGAATTGTAAGTGCCCTTTGTACAACTTTTTCTTGAATACTGCATCCATAGCAAGGTTGCAATCCAAAACCATGTTACTATCCCTGTACCACCATGAAAATCATCCAAATGTTGTTCTGTTTTTGCCTTTCCAGGCAGTTAGGGGTCTGTCTCATCTGCTTTGTGCTCCTCAGGGCTTGAAACAGTCTTAGTTTGGTAATATTTATGAAGAGCAAGGCTAATGAGGTGTATGCCTCCAAATCAAATTGACTCACAGGATGATCTTAAATGTAGGAATTTCTGTTATGGTTGCAGTCTTTAAAGAACTGGTTCTAACTAGGTCCAGAACTGAGGTAAGGATGATCCGTAAAAGGCAATTTTCAAGAGGACTCATGTTGTGGGGGCTGATTTAATCTATCCAACAGATACCCAAAGAAATAACCCAATATTTTCTTAGGCAGGTTTGTCTCACACAGGAAGATAATGGTCTTTCTCAGTCTTTCATTGGCAAAGCTTGCGTCTATTTGTGTCTATTTTTGAGAAGCTTTTCTTTATTTTTCATATTTTTTTCCTGATCTTTCCCTGACACTTGTCATGTTATTTCTTTTCTTAAGTAGTAACTTCATCCAGCTCTTTTACCATTCCCCAACACTGTAGCAATGCATTTATCAAAAGCCCAAATTATCAATGTAGCTAGGCAGGTACAGAGCTAGGTGAGCTGTAATTCACTTACAACCTGAGCATCCTTGCATCACCAGGCTATGAGCATGGTGTAACATACATCACACACTGCAAAACCCTATTCACTATAGGATTTTGGTACTGGAAGCTCTGACACCACAGCAGCTTTTCTGCTGAAGTACAGGGCTATATCACTGATGCTGTTTGGCACAGGAGCTTCACAGCTTTAATGCAGATAAATTTTTGTCTTTTCATGTCTCCTAGCTGACTAAGGTATCTTATTTCTTTTATTGTAAGTGGTACTTTCAATACACACTAAAAGAGCAAATCCATATGCTAATGTTCCAGCACAGTAAACCCCTGCAATTATTCACCTTTTCACATTTCAGTCTACTAAGGACAAAAAGAAAAGAATCTTGGACACTTCTATGAAAATTTAATATCTGTAATACTTGAAAACCAATAGTAACCCCAAGTATTACCAGACAAATTTCAGAATCAGTCAGAAATATCAGCATCTTGTTTCTGTTTGACATAGTTAAACTACTAGCAACTTCTGCTTAGGTGAGCTCTTGAAATACATGGTATAAATTCCCTTCCTAGAGTCATTTTCTTGCAGTATATAGACATTACCTGGAAAGGACATTTTGAACACTAATGGAAAAGTGACAGTGTGTACATGAGGATTTTCTTTTTTCACAGTGCTTTTGATACAGGAGAAACATAACATATTTGTAGTGTCTTGTCCAAAGATATGGACCCCTGGCTGCCGGATAGTATGCGTGTCTAATAGCCTTAGTAACCCTAGAGCGCTTACATCCTAGGATGTGCTTACATCCTAGGTCCCAGGAAATGCAGCAAGAGCTTTTCAGTCAAGAGAAAACCAGATGTAAGCGTGTTAGATCCCACCTCACTTTTACTGGCACTTTGCTGAAATTAAAACATCATAATAAGAAATTTGTTTTTTAAGAAATGAGCAAAATTCGTCAAGGTTTTGAGATTAATTTTGTAAGAAAACACAACTTGGTGAGCACATTCTGTGTACTTCTGAGCATCTGCCTGTCTGGCACTTCCCCACAATACATTTGGGACATTTTCATCACTTCAGATAAAATCTGAAGTACAGAAGCCTCAGAAATATTTACTTTCAGTTTCATGAAAACAGAGGAGAGATATTTCATTAGCTTTATTAGACTTCTGCAAAGCAAATAATGCATCATCAGTCCATCTCTTATTGGGCATTGGAGAATGCACATGGAAGAAAGACATTATTAATATCCTGGCTGTTGAAAAGGCTTTAATCTCAATTCAGCCTTTTTAGACAAGACACAGTCCCCTCTGCTGCTAAAGTGCTCTGAGTCGTACAGGTTTTCCACTGTCTAATAAGCAGTGCGTTCACTCTGCAGTCCTAATATAATTCAGGAGTAGGTCAGTCAGGGACACACATCCTTTGGAAGCTTGGCTTTCTATTAGTTTCCATAGAAAAGTGCATAACAGCTCAGGGATGTAAATGGTGATAAAGGATGCAAACCTGGAAAACTTTCAGGGAACCTGAATGTGTCATTATAGTTTAGTCCAATGGGCCTTGAAGGTCCCTGTTCCTGAGATGTTTTTTACAAGCTGGTACTAGATATTAACACCGTTTGGTGAAAATAGTTACCCTGTCAGCATAGTGGGGGCTGCTGTTTATACAAATGCAGAGTGAGACCTCAGTCTTATTTAGTGATCTAGTTTACAAAATAAGAGAGTTTCCACCCAAAAGGTACAGGTGCCACTACTTCATTATCATTAATCTCTAGACCTTGTCTGATCTGGCATTATGCCACTAGAAGCTTAGACAGAAAAGCCTTCATGCACACACAGAGTATAGAACTAAGTGGGCTTAAAAGTCCACATAACAATTATCTTAAATTTCTTGTACCACAGAAGATGGAAATTTTTACTCTAGAATGATGTTTACCTTCAATGCAAAGATCAGTTTTGCTTATATCTGTCCTGAAGCTTATGGCTCAATTTTTAATTCCTGAATGCTGATTGTAGTAAGGAAATTAATTCTGTCCTGAAGCATGAATCCTATAAGCAAGTTTGATTTACTCCTTCATTAAAAATACTACTTTAGGCAAATACCTATACAAAATGCAGAATTTCATAATGAAAATATTGCATCTCAAATACACTAGAAACAAATATTTTGAATGTTTTAATACCTTTGCTAAACATTTCATTTCATACCTTTGTTAAATAACTTTTATTTTCCTGAACAATCTCACTGCCACGGTTTAAGCTCAGCTGGTAACTCAGCACCATGCAGCCGTTCACTCACTTACTCCCCCTACCACCCCCACCCCCCACCTCTGCCTGCTCCACTTCTGGGCAAGATGGATAGAATCAAAAGACTGTAAATCCCACTGATTGAGGTAAGAACAGTCCAATAACTAAAGTATAATATAAAACTACTACTACTACTGCTACTACTACTGCTACTTATAAGGGAAATAACAAGGGGAGAGAACATAAAAGTAAAAACGGAAAAAAAACTATAAACACAAGTGATGCACAGTACAATAACTCACCACCCACTGACTGATACCCAGCTCAACCCGAGCAGCAATCTGAGCCTTCCAGTTGAATCTCCACAGTTCATATACTGGGCATGATGTGCTGTGTGGTATGGAATACCCTTTTGGCTAGTTTGAGTCAGATGTTCTGTCTCTGCTTCCTCCCGGCTTCTTGCGCCCCTCCTCACTGGCAGAGCATGAGACTGAAAAGTCCTTGATCAGGGTAAGCATTACTTAGCAACAACTAAAAACATTGGCTTGTTATCAGTGTTGTTCTCACGCTAAAGGCAAAACACAGCACTGCATCAGCTACTAGGTAGGAGAATAATAACTTACAACTGAACTTAGGACACTCACAAAGAGGTTTTGTCAACATGTTTGGTACATATCGGTGTAAAACTTCTGTGGGTAAAACTTCTGGCTAAATAGAAAAAAATTATCTAGCTCTAGCCGGAACATGAGAGGCATGTTATAACTTTGATAATCATAGTCATGTTTTGTTGACTAGTGTGATTTTACCTGTGAAAATAGTGGTACTTGTGTTATTCTACCTTCACTGACTGGAAGGCACAGACTTTAACTACCTGATTTCTTGGGACAGATGTGTTTTTTGAATATGCACAAAATGTGCAGACAGCTACTTGTAAGCATACAAAACCAAACTGAAAAGAAAAAGGCCATTTAGAAAATCCAAGTATGGACATTTGGTAAACAGACAGACTTAAGTAACACCACTTGATATCTGCGTGTGCATCTGTATTTACTCTATTTACCTGGGGAAAAGCCTGTCACTTTTTTCCAGGCACAACACACTGTCCCTGAATTGCCTGAGCCAGCTGATGAGAAGCTGCAGGTAGAGAGTAAGAGAAGCCCCAAAGCAGCTCATGCTGGCTCATGGTCAGAGGAAGAAATAATCCAGTCCCCTAGGCATGAAGATGTATTGCATCAAGAGGCCAAATTAACCTGTTTTCTAGAGCTTTCCAGTGCAGCTACATCTGTGGAACGCGGTGATTTTCCAATGAGAGAGACACAGGAAATGGAGAACAGCATTTTCAACAGAACTAATTAGAAATGGCTTGGGCTGATTCATTTTTTTTGCCACCAGACCATTTGCAGGTACTTTCATTTTTGTCCATTTAAAACCCCCAAACTTTAATCTTTGCCTCTTATTTTAATGCTGTATACCAGTCTCCATCAGATTTTGTCTACAAACTCATGAGCCTGCTAAGTTGAGACCCTTTTCTATTTTCAGCAATCCATTTATTTCACTGCTTCTTTACAATCTTGCATTTTGCTTCTGCTGTTTCAGCAGAATAGAAAAGTTATGAGGTATTTCATCTCTTGCTCATTTTGAACACATAGGGAAGCTGCAAAGATAGTAAGGAGCAGCTCTCTGAGAGATATTGCCTATGGTGTGAAACATAAATGTCCATCAATGGACTCTATTGCTTTCTACAAATAAAACTGAAGGCCTGTTCTCATCATCTGAATCCAAATTCTCCTCAGCTCTGAGCCATAACAGCAAATCCTCAGTAGCTTTTGTCCCTAGCTTACTTTAATTCTTATAAAAGCCTTCATATATTCTTATTTTCTTCCACATCAAAGGAAAAGGGGGATAATTAAAATTTGGATTCTTTTCTTCATCTGGGTTTATTATCTTTTTTTTTTTTTTAACTGATTTTTCATTTAGCCCTAGAGGCAAATTCTGTCCAATATTCCTTAGGAAATATTCTTTATTTCCAATACAGACATCAGTTTTCCCTTCATATGCAAGCTAAACACAAAGAGGCAGTGGTACGAAAAGAAAGGCATACATACAGAAAGAACTTTTTCTGATGTTTCTCATAAATTTAATTTGCCACAGAATGTCACATGCAAAGATTTGGAGATGCTCTGAAACATGGGAAAGGCAAATTGATATCCACACTTACACAAAAAATCACTTTTGCTGTATGCTCCAGATTGGAATTCCTAATCATGTCAGCATGGGCATTTGGTAGCAGAGGTCCACTGTAACAGGGAACACAACCCCTATGTTTTGTCATTGTGGTTGGCTCACAGTTTGGTAAGAAAATAGCAGATGTCTGAGAAGGAAATGTGAGACCCCTGCTATGCCACTGCATGACACAACACATGTCCTCCACAGCTTCCAGGCTTTTTTACTCTATTTTATTGCTTTTCGTTTAGTTTGGATGGAACTAGATTTGTCAGTTAAATTTCTCTTTGTAGTCTTTCCCACTTTCCGACTCCCACTGTTTCTCTGTAGGACTTAACACCCCCATTATTTCTACTGTGTGAACAGCTGGTTCTCAAATTTGTAGACTGATTATACAGTTACGAATTTCCAAACTACTATGTCACTGGATGGGAAAGAGAGAGGAGGAATGAACTTTTGGTAGTAATACCTGTTGTTTCATCCCAGGTCCTTAATGCACTTTACTGAATAAGACTACTACTAGCTAGTTTTTACAGATGAGTAAGAAGGAGCTCAATCTGCTTCAAATATCTTGCTCAAGATTATTCACTAAGTCCCTCCTGGAAAACCCAGCTCTCTCAACTTTCATACCTTTTTAACAGTGATATTTTTACATATAAGCACATCACTGTGCAATTTGTTAATACAAATCTAGTGTCATAAATAGTGTTTGTGTAATTACATTGAAAAGAGAGACCTTGGTGCCTGCATCTCTGAGGAAGGAAACTGGCCTCAGGTAGAGATAGGTAAAGCTAACTCTTGGATGGCACTACATATGTAGTCTTCAATGAGCTTCACTTAACTTTTCTTTCTTCTCTGCAGGATAAAGATAAATACATATACTGACTTCTATTAATCAGTTGTTGGCAAGGTACCTGGAAACTGTGTATTGTGTCTAAAGACAGCTTATGGGGAAGTACACTGTCATGGCACATGAAGGGAGGTGGCAGATCAGAGACAGCTTCTACAGCCTTTTCCCTAACTCGGTCATTGGCTCATTATCATCCCAAGGCTGGCATTCACAGAAGTCAGAAGCGGTGGATGTCTGCACGGCTGAAGTGACTCTAATTCCCAGTTCCTTAGCTACCCTGAGCACTTGTAGCACAGAAGTCTCGACTACTTTCCTGACATCTCATATTCTTCTATTCAATGACTTAACTATAGCTCAGAGTCTCAGCTTTCATAGTTAATAAATTCATATATACTGGAATACATTTCTAACTCTGCTGGCTGTGCAGAAAACTTGACTAGTGCAAATGTTATACAGGGAAATACACAGGGAGTATGCAAATACACAGGGAAAACAGCACCATGAAAGAAAATGGAAGTTAAACAAAAAGCACCCCATATCTATTATTTTATAAAAAACAATAGTATAAGGGTATCACAACATTTCAGTCATGCTGATGTGGCTGAAGGTTTTTGCCCTGTCCAAAGAAGAGCAATGAAGTTGGTGAAGGGTCTGGAAAACAAGTCTTATGAGGAACAGCTGAGTGAACTGTTTAGTTTGGAGAAAAGAAGGCTCAGGGGGGATACTACTGGTCTCTACAACTACTTGAAAAGATCTTCTGGAAAGGTGAGTGTTGGTCTCTTCTCCCAAGGAACAAGTATTTAGCTGTGCCTGAGGAGGTTTAGACTGGATATTAGGAAAAAAATTTTCACCAAAAAGGTTGTAAAACATTGGAACAGGCTGCTCACAGAACTAGTTGAGTCATCAATCCAGGAGGTATTTAAAAGATAAACAGATGTGACATCTGGGGACATGGTTTAGCAGTGAACTGGCAGTGCTGACTTAATGGTTAGACTCAGTGGTCTTAAAGGTCTTTTTCAACCTAAGCAATTCTACGACACTATGAACGGGAAACCATACAAGGTACTGCTTTTTTCCTGTCAAACTCTAACTGGTCTGAGGAGATCTTGTCCCAGGAAAGATGGGAAGTCTCCCAGGTGAGGTTAGAGGAAGGTGAGTGGAAGGCAAGAGGAGGATAGCTGCTTTTCTGTTACACTTGCTACGTTTATTTATGAAGATACAAAAGCCTTCACTCCCTAAGGGGCTCCATATAGCACCTTTCACTGGCACTAAGTCAGCAAAAAATAACAAGTCTATTGAAATTAAAATGAAGGGAAACGTGATAAAATAAACATATAAGCCCCAAATATATCAAACATATATTCTGTTTCACTTTGTAGTTTCTGCTCACCAACCACTCACAGAATGACAGTCCTATCAGATTAGAGCAGACAGCTGCTATTCACTGCATTTAAATTTATATTGCAAACAACAGGCTCCATTTACTTGTTGCATTCCTAATATTGTCTTTCCAAATGCTTTATTGTTCCTCATTTCCTTACATTCTCTTTGCTTTCTAGTGTGTGCCAACACATCCTAGTGTTTGTTTCAAACATTTCAGCTTTTCTACTTAATCTGCCTTTGACTAAATCTCCTTTTTACTCTCTGCTTCTCAAACACCACCTCTAAAGCTACTGTTTCATACGCTGTTTGCTGTTCCTTTCTCCCTTTCTGCTGCCCATCCCCAACTTCTTTCATGCCCTAATAATTTGATCACTGCACTTCTTTGATGTGTGAGGCTTCTAGTTCAGGACTGATTTAATTATGTTTTTCAGAAGATTGACCTCTGTGGTCCCAACATGTTCAGGACATTTCCTTCATTGATCCAGGGCCAGATCCCTGTACTGTGTGCTCTAAACCAGATTCCTGATATTAAGCAGCAACTATGTATTAGATCTCAAGATCAGTTTGCATATATCAGCAGTAAATCACACTGGTTTATTTGCAGTGAATACAATATACCCCTCCCTGCCCTTAGGTCTAGATATATTAACACAAAATCAAGGGAAAACACTTAGAGGTATTCTCATACTACAACAGACACATGTGCTTCACTATTCATAAGCATCCTCAAAGACTAGATCTCATATTTTAAGTAAATTGCAACACATCCCAGAAGTCTGTCTATTTAAATTCTGTTTGGTTACTGTAAAAACAACATCCAATGCTATTGGAATTTCCTTTCTTAAATTCTGTTTCTGTCATTCACCATTCAGGAAATAATCAGAAAGATGACCAATTTGGTGGCCTTCTATGATGGGGCTACAGAATTGATGGATAAGGGTAAAGCAGTTGATGTCATCTACCTGGATTTGTGCAAAGCGTTTGACACTGTCCCACATGACATCCTTCTCTCTAAATTGGAGAGATATCAATTTGATGGATGGACCACTCGGTGGATAAAGGACTGGCTGGACGGCCGCACACAAAGAGTTGTGGTCAATGGCTCGATGTCCGTCTGGAGACCAGTAACGAGTGGTGTCCCGGAGGGATTGGTGTTGGGACCGGTCTTGTTTAACATCTTCGTTGCTGACATGGACAGTGGGATTGAGTGCGCCCTCAGCAAGTTTGCCGATGACACCAAGCTGTGTGGTCCGGTTGATATGCTGGAGGGAAAGGATGTCATCCAGAGGGACCTCGACACGCTTGTGAGGTGGGCTGATGCCAACCTTATGAAGTTCAACCACGCCAAGTGCAAGGTCCTACACCTGGGTCGGAGCAATCCCAGGCACAGCTACAGACTGGGCAAAGAAGAGATTCAGAGCGGCCCTGCAGAGAAGGACTCGGGGGTGCTGGTCAATGAGAAAATGAACATGAGCCGGCAGTGTGCGCTTGCAGCCCAGAAGGACAGCCGTATCCTGGGCAGCATCAAAAGGAACGTGACCAGCAGGTCGAAGGAGGTGATCCTGCCCCTCTACTCTGCTCTTGTGAGACCTCACCTGGAGTATTGTGTGCAGTTCTGGTGTCCTCAACATAAAAAGGACATGGAACTGCTGGAAAAAGTCCAGAGGAGGGCCACGAGGATGATCAGGGGACTGGAGCACCTCCCGTATGAAGACAGGCTGAGGAAGTTGGGGCTGTTCAGCCTGGAGAAGAGAAGGCTGCCTTCCAGTACCTGAAGGGGGCCTATAGGGATGCTGGAGAGGGACTCTTCATCAGGGACTGTAGTGATAGGACAAGGGGTAATGGGTTAAAACTTAAACAGGAGAAGTTTAAATTGGATATAAGGAGGAAATTCTTTCCTGTTAGGGTGGTGAGGCACTGGAATCGGTTGGCCAGGGAGGTTGTGAGTGCTCCATCCCTGGCGGTGTTCAAGGCCAGGTTGGATGAAGCCTTGTGTGGGATGGTTTAGTGTGAGGTATCCCTGTCCATGGCAGGGGGGTTGGAACTAGATGATCTTGAGGTCCTGTCCAACCCTAACTATTCTATGATTCTATAAACTTTAAGGTAGAAAGGCAAATTAATGTTTTCAAGAAAGACCAGGAGTCCTGTAGAACATTTACAAAATACAATATACTGTCTTCATGGAACTCACTCTGTTTATAAAATATAGCCTGATACACATGAAACACTCCCCTATCACTGCATTCTTCAGTAAAGCAGTATAAGCTTCCTATCTGCAGCAGAAAATGTGACAGAAAACCAAGATACATTTTCTTTTCAAACTGCAATATTCCAGCCAAGAAAAGGGCAAAAAAAAATGTCCATGGTGATTGCTACTATTCATTGCTTCCATTGGGTCTGTGATCAGTGGAGATCAAGAAGAACACTGGGCTCAGAACAACTGTGTGGTAATGGAACTGTGCCACTGAGCTGTGTGTTCACTGAGCACGAGGTATGGCAAAGGTCTCTCTGAGTTAAATTGAGCTAATTAAATACAGCTCTGTGCTTGACAGGATCTGCAGATGCCTCAATCTACTCTGTCCACTTCTCCCCAGGGATGATGTCAAATCTAAGTAGACCAGCATGAACATGTTATCCTCACCTGCTACCAAAAGCTAACAAACAGCCTGAATAAGATCCGTACAACCGTGATGCTTGACTATGACTGGAAAGTGTCAAGGAAACTGAGCCTCTGGAAAAATACAGAGCTGCTTCAGGACCCCAGTGTCCATTCCCCAAAGCAGAAGGCTAAAACTGGGATGACCTATCTGCTACCATGAGAGAAGAAATGTTGGCCTCCTGGACTTTAAAGTGAGAGATGCCACAATTCAGAGAGATCATGAGAGTCCCTCTTTCTTCACCATTATTATCACAAGATGTTGTCTTTCACGCTGGTACTTTCACGTCCCTTATGTTATTTGTATACTTATAACCACATGGTGTGAGAAATCAAAGAAATTCTTCCGAGTATTTGGATATTTATATAAGAGATTAAAACCATCAGATAATAATAATTCAGAAATAAATAAAAAATAGCTCCTAAATTATCTGTCCTACTAGCTCGCAGATCCCACTGATCTACCCATATATGTTTAATTGACTCAGGAGCAACATCTCTTACCTCAATCAGGCAACTCACAGGGTAGCACCTCTCAGCCTCTGAAATATTTTATAACTCTACCCAGTTTCCTGAAGAAACTTATGTGCCCAACACCAGCCTTACTCATTTCTCCCACTTCTGAGTTCTCTCAGAGAGGTCTGGAAACACATGTGCATGGGAAGATGGAGGAAAGTGTCCATCCTGCTAGAATCAGTTCCTGCTTGATATTTTCCCACTTGTGATGCCTCGTGCCTGTTGGCTCATGGAGGGTGTTATATCTCTCTGAATTCTGGAGATTGATCCCTCTCTTTCTGAACTAAGCTCTGAAGTCTCCATTCTTAGCCTGTGGGAGATTTGCCCAAGTAAAATGTGAGCAAGAATTTCAAGATATGTGAGCAAGGATTTCTCTGAGTCACAGACTTCTTGAAAGAGGCACCAAAAAAATGGCAGAAAATAAACTGTCCAGGGTACACCATCACATTAAATGGGAACTGTGTCACAAGGACACCTCAGTTCTCCCAGTACAGGGACAGTCAGTGGTTCCTGCTGACAATAATAATAATAAGGATGGTGAATACAGCATCTGTGGCAGTACCTCTGCAGGCTGTCATTGCTAGGACATCAGTGAGTGTGACACTTATTTGCCCAAAAAATCATCCTATATCTCTGCGTTGGCTGCAACTGAGCCCTAAACAATCACAGTGAAACCTCTTCTGAAGGTGTTTCTTGATTTAATTCAGATAATCTTGTTCACTTTCTCTTTTTTCAATAGCTTGTTTTTTCTTGGATCTCTGACATGCACTGGAGTATGCTCATGCTCCTTTACCTATTCATCAATAGTCAGGATGCACTTAGGGCATATTAGATGCCAAGGAGTCTCTCATTTCCTTGGTAACAGCAGCTGCTAAACTGGAGGAAAAAAAAAATAAAGTTAAATGTAATGCAGACACTGACCTAAGGATTAAGATTCTTAATGTCCTTTGCTGATAATTTAGTCTGTAATCTCTACTTGCCTGCTATCCTCCTCTAACCATTATTTTCCCCAACAACTGAAGAGAAAAATTATACTCAGTATGCAGTGCTGAGACTCAAAAACTAACATTCAGTGTAAGGGACTAATGACACTTTGGTGATGGCATATTGGGATGTAGAAAAAAGACAGCACGATAGGAAGTGTTAAATGCGTATCAGCATTCACGTCATTAATTCAACTGCAAGCTACATTTTTGCTTTTGTGCACCACAAGCACAGTGAAGAGAATCAGGCAGTAGACAGAGCAGTTAGTGCACAGAGCAAGACCAGAAACTGCACTGAAGTCTCTGCAATGATGGTGACATGTGGCAGGACACAGTCCCCAAAACCCACTGCAGCAACTATTGCTGGTACGTCAAGAGATCTCACCTCAGGCCAAGCTCCCAAGGGAGGATGCACATCTGGTGCCTGGGACTTCACAGTAGGACTAGGTACTAACTGGTCTCTTTGCTCCCAGGTGTATGCTGCTGAAGGGTCTCTGTCATTAACTAGTGGAGCTGCAGGAGAAGGTCAGCAGACTGTACAGCGCAAGAAATTATGACAAGGAGATCAACTGGATCTTCTACAAGACTCTGCAGGTACAACAGCCTCTACTTCCAACTGTTCTGATGGAGGGCCAGCAATTTGGAAATCAGCTTTGCAGAAAAGGTCTTGAAAGTCTTGGTGGACACCACATTGAACATGAGTCTGAAATGTGCCTTTATGGCAAAGAACACCAACTGCCTTCTAGGCTGCCTTAGACATAGTGTTGCCAGTATGTTGAGGAAGTGGCCCTTCCCCTGTAAACAGCACTGGTGAGATGCTTCTGGAATGCTGTGTCCGATCCTTCACTACCCAGGGCAAAAAACAAATGGACATACAGGAGAGAGTTTAGAGAAGGGCCTTAAGGATGATTAAGGGGCTGGAACATTTCTGGTATGAGGAAAGGCAGAGAAAGTTGGGACTGTTCAGCCTGGAGAAAAGAGGGCTCAGGGGAGAACTAATCAGTGTGTACAAATACCTGACGACAGGAAATAAAGATGAAGCCATAGTCTTCATACAATGATATCCAGTAACACGACAAGAAACAATAGGCACAAATTGAAATTCAGCAAATTTTACTTCAACATAAAAAAAAAAAATTATTTACCGTGAGGGTGGTAGAACATCAGAATGAGTTTCCCAGGAAATTTGAGGAGTCTCCATCTTAGGATATGTTCAGATCTTGACTGGGCACTGCCCTGGACAACCTGTCCTAGCTGACCCTGCTTTGAGCAGGCACTAAATGATCTCCAGGGGTTCCTTCTAAACTCTATTATTCTGTGGTGTAAACTGGTATATTTTTATGCAGCTTATCTAAAGGGCATTTGTGATCTCAGTGCAGAACCAGAACAGCTTCTGCTCTTATGCTGTCTGAAACATTGCATATCTCACAACTTTGAACATAATGGAAATGAGTAACTAGACCAGTGACAATAGTGAACTCTATTCATAAGGAAATTAATTTATAGTGGAGATGATTCTGTCAAACTGGCTGTTATTATAGAAAATACCTCTCTCCATAATACAAGCTAACAATTTCCCCCATCCATCACACTTTGTAGTCCTGGTTCAGGTACCAGGCAGAACTGAGAAGAGTCAACATTCATAGATCAATATTTCAGACACAAAGGGGGGTCAGATTGCACTGGTTGATAAATTATGGTAAAGTTATTGCTAGAAATCAATCCTTTGTTAAAAGGACTGAGAATGATTGTAACCAAATTATGGTCAGGGAAGCAAGGGTTCTCAACTCCCTCTTTGGAGATTATTGCCCACTTTGAAAATCAATTTAATTACACTTTTTTTTTTTTTTTTTTTTCAGTTTGGGTCAATTGTGGCAGCAGATGGAGTCATCATCTCACTTTTTCATAAGCCTGTTGAAGGGGTGGGAGTTCAAGGGGAATAGGGAGGGGGAGGAAGAGATTTGAGCTCATCACTAAGGAGGGAAAGCGAGAACAGTGATAAAATAGATGTTGTTATGGCACAGAGACAAATGAAGGGAAGACAGTTCAGTCTCTCTGGCTTCTGCCAATTTCCCATCATTCCTAGCTTGATGGTTCAGCACATGTGAGTTCCATGCAACATTACACCTTGCCTGAATATGTAAATCTTCTCTGATGAGAGATGAAGATTGAAGATCATCTGGAATAGTGCATATTAATGTCTTTCCAGAAAAAGTGCTGAATATAAAATCCCTATGAATACAATCTAAGGAATTCCAACATTTAAAGAAAAGCTCCATTTCCAGATAAAGATGCATGTCTGGCACAATGTGAACAGCCACAGAATACAGATGACATAAATATGGTCAGAAAACAGACCAAACCTAAGCAGATGTCTGTAAATGTTTTCCTAATGTATGCTATTTTCAATTTGACTACAGGTTATACCAAAGAACAGAGTCAGACACTGCAACAAAAAATTATGGAGGAGAGCCACAGGAGAAACCTGGAAACAGAAACACGCATTCCAAATCAGCGCTGGAGCTTGTAGGAAAACCTGTGAATTGCTTTACTGTTCTCTAGTACATGAGGACCTGAGAACAAAACAAGCTTTGTTGCTAGCTCTGAAACTAGGTGCATCATTGCTGCAGTGACATTCAAGCCCAAAGTATTTACCGCATGTTTAATCACAAATACGGAAAGCTTGAATCTCTATATGTCAAAGCCATCTTACAGACAATATAATTCCTCTGTCAAACTGTTCATAACCTGATAACCACAGCTGTTTTGTTGAAGCATGAAAGAAATCTAACTTCTCCTTATAATCTGTCTATTGCTTATAAAACTTTGGTTTCTAGGACTTTACCATCCTTAAAACCCAGTAAAAGCGTGAATTACTTCTTTACCAACATGAGTCAGGAAGCATCTGGAAACTGCTTCCCATATGATGCAAGATACTAAACAAGCATTTCAAGGTTCAGATACACTCACACAGTGCAGCTGCTTATCAAAATGCAAGGCCATGATTTATCAAAGCATAAAGAGCTGAGAGAAATTGCAAAACGACTCATCTCATTTCAGGTGCCTAATTCACTGTCTTCCAGCATCTACAGAACACTATGTTTCTATTGGTTCCTTGCAAAAAGTCATCATTTCTGCAAGAGATTGTTGTCATGGGAAGAATATTCATCAATGAAAGGTCTGATATTAGCAGGCTGCCCTCCATTCTGTACAGCAATGAGAGGTCTGACAAAGCAAACTCAGAGAAAAAAAATACAAAGAACTGGTGATACCTTTAGTTATGCCTTAGCTGCAGGTGTTTTGCAAATTTGAATCAGTTACCTTTTGAATCATTTTACCTTTTTTTTTACTATTCTACATTTAAAATAATCAGTAAAAAAAAAAATGTATACTGGTTCCACCAGTTTAACAAAGTTTATTTAACAAAGCTCATCGGAATTAAGGGCAGATGAGATTTCCCACCTGAGTCTCCCAATCATATATAAAGTTTTAAACAGTTTTTCCTTCCTGTAGTGCAAATTAACTATGGGGCCTCAAGAAGGCAGTTTAAAGTGGTCACAAATTAACAGAACATAGTAGAATTACACAAGACTTGTTATTTTTCCTGTGAGGTTTTTCACCATCTCATAATAGCAATTGTTTAAAATTATACTACATCAGGAAGGGATTTATTTCAGGAGATTCCTGATACCTGGCATTAGGAATCCTGGAGTGATGAAGAATGTATTTGGCCTTCCATAGCCTTGCTTTTATGAGGTTTTATTTGAAATTTCCATGGCTGGAAATTGGAAGAAAGGTGCGAGACTGGGAATTGCTTCTAGTGGCAGGGCTGCATGCCTGGAGCTTTACCTCTCAATCACATCCCACCCTGGCTGCTGAAAACTGATGTCACAACACATTTCACTAAGGAGACAACACGTACATAGTCTTTAAATGTTTCACAGGTTATATTATCACAGACGGATCCAGGGATGTTTTAACAGAACTATATTTTTTTAAATGGAGGACAGATTGGAATTAAAAAAAAACAACAAAAATGAAATATATATACAGCAATGACTGTCTACAAACAGTTGAAACATCTGACTGTTAAAGATAAAAAAATGTTGAGGACTTTACAGAGGCATATATGCAAAACATCAGAATTTAGTGTGTCTAACACAGCTGAAGATGAAAAGTAAAGATGATCTTGTCATGCACATGGAATGAAAGTCACTGCTTTGTCACAGACAATTGGTATTTGTCCTTTGGAAACTCTCTTCATATTCTTCTATGTGAGTTCTCTGACCTTGCAGTGAAAGCAAAGACTTTCACCCCTCATTGTTCTTCTGCCCCCTCAATACATTTGAAAGCAGTTTGGGCTGAAATTGTTTCTTTCTATACATTCACATAATATGAACAAATTATAAACCCGATTGCTTTGGGAGCGTCTCAGCACTGCCCCAGTTAAATAATTATGCTAGCACAAAAAGTTCCTTATAAATGTTAAATATCATATTCTACCTATTCTAATTATATTATGTACCTAGTGATATAATGTATAATAAATTACTATTTTTAAAAGATAAATTGAGTATCAGTAGTCTCATTAAAGGCAAAGTCTACAATTTCAAAGAATCTTAGTGGTTTAGGAACTGTAGGTGTCTTTACAAATGCACTTAAGGCACCTGCAGGCTCTGGGTGTCATTGAGAACCATCGGGAATCTCGTTTTTGCTGAATTAAGTAATTTCCTAACTCTTTATTTAGGTATAAAAGAGAGTTAAGGACTTCTGAAATTTTGATCTCAGAAGTCTGCCCTGTGAAAGAGTCTCCCAGGAAAACAATGGGATAGCCATTTCTAAAAAGCATATTCAAATGGTCTGGGCAAAGCACTCAAAATTTGTTGCAAGGAAAATTCTAGAGTAATGAACAGAGAGCATGTGTTAGAAGAAGGAGAAAAAGGATAGACCCCTATAAGAGAACAGGTTTTTTGATTTCTCTCTTCAGAAAGTCTTTTGTAGAACATTATTTATTTCCTAATGGCAAAACTAATAGAAGAAACCGTTCTTCAGCACAGCCTTATGCTTACTCTGCTAATTCACTGAAGAATAAAGCTCCTTTATTAATATACTCTACACTCTCATGCACATAGAATCATAGAATCATAGAATAGTTAGGGTTGGAAAGGACCTTAAGATCATCTAGTTCCAACCCCCCTGCCATGGGCAGGGACACCTCACACTAAACCATGTCACCCAAGGATCTGTCCAACCTGGCCTTGAACACAGCCAGGGATGGAGCACTCATAACTTCCCTGGGCAACCCATTCCAGTGCCTCACCACACTTACAGTAAAGAGCTTCCTCCTTATATCCAATCTAAAGTTCCAAATATTTAATATGAATCACTTAGAGTTTGCATGGTTTCAGGTGATAAATTTATGGAAAAGAAGTCCAGAGGATTATCAAATACACAGAATGATACATGGTTTGTAGTAGTAGTCCTTGAGCTGAGCATAGTTTGAGAACATTAATAGGTGGTATTGTGGTACTTTCTCTGCTGGTATATCCTTAATTTTTCACCCACTGTGCAGCTGTGGTCTGAGAAAGTGCAGATACTTCTATATTGCCTGCCTTCTTTTCCATCATTCTGTGTGAAAAGTAACGTGTAACATGGAAAGAATGACATGGACCTCATCCCTTTGTCAGGCTGTTGGCACCACACAGGTTATTGACAGTTTGTTTATAATTCAGCCCATATCAAATAGTATGCCAAAAGATAAGAAAGGAATGCAGAGAACTTGGGTGACATTTGTTGACATTTCCAACACAGAGAAAACAAACAAGTTATGCTATTGTTGAATGTTAAAAAGGCTGTGGAGAGTGAGTTTCCTCTCATCAATATGGCCCAAGGGGCATTTTTAACACAGTTTGAAATTGTATTCCCTAGCAGGAAGTATTCCTGCAATGCTAGTGCTAGGAGACAGTGATGGTTCCTCTCAGCTTCTTGAAGACCTCAATAAAAAGGTCAGCAGATCTTTTATTTTAATTTAAATTTTTAAAAGATCAAGGTCACCTTTGAACTAGAATAATCAAGATGCTCAGCCTGCATCTTAACAAAGCATCAGCTCCAAACAGAAACCAAAATCAAAATGCAAGCATTTTTTGTTTTATTTGAAATGTAAAAAGAGATCGAAGGTTCTTTATTTTTCTTTTTTCCTTTTCTGAAATCATGCTAAGATCACTTTAGAGGCTGCAACTGAGAAACATCAAAACCCTTAATGTGGCCTGAGGGTTGCTCACTACAAAGCCATGTGTTAATAATACCTTACAATTATAGCTCTTTTCATCCAGAAGAATTGGATCCCCAGGCAGTGCAGATACTGTGTGTTCAGAATAATAACATTGCACCCCCTTACTGACATGTTTTTTCTTGTGGGGGCTCAGCACAGTCCCCCAAAAGCTCCATATCTTTAGAGCTGGGGGAGCACCCTGTGTTATGGAAACTGTATGGAAAATTTCAGTAGAGCAAAAAGCAAATGTATAAGCTGGAAGTTGCTCATGATATGGAAGCTGTAAGCCCCACCCTTGCAGAAGACATTTTGGGCTCACAAAAGAAACAGCCACACTGCTCAGGAGGTGCCCCAGAGCTTTTTGGAGGCTCTGCCTCAGCCCTGGTGCGTGCAAGGCATCCCCCTCCTTGCAAGGCTTCCTGTATAGGGGGGAGCAACTCTGACTAGGACTGATCAATAATCTCAAAACCTGATCAACAATCTCAAAACCACAGCACAAACCACAAAATTCACATGCTCAAAATTCAAGAAAAACCTGCTTTTCCTTGTAACAAAAATGAACCTCATGCTTCCGTTATCTTGGCTTTACAGAGCACTAGCTCATCAGGCCGGACAAGCTGATAGAATGAAATCTAATAATAAAACATCAGGATTACTCTGCATTTAATTCTACTACCTGCTGCTGATTTTTTAATTTATATTAACGTAATTCTTGGTTTTTTATAGGTAAGTATCTGTTTGATTGTACACATTTTAAAAATGGTGATGATAAAGGTGATATACTAATGCATCTCAGGTAAAAGATAAACACATTTTCCCTATGTGTAGGAAGCTGCCCTTAGACCTTAGAACTGCTCTTCAGTGATGCACATCAGCATGACCAAATTAAAAGTCAACAAAGCAGTGCTGATTTACATCTGATGTGTCTATTTCTGGAGTTTTACTACAATGGTAATAAAATAATGATTAATAGTGATCACGGCTCACATTATTTAGTAGCATTAATTATTGAATATCTCAAATCATTTGTAAGCTATTTGCAAGGGAATTGCAACCACAGTTATGTACACACAGACAAGAATCACATTAGTTATTTAGACTTTCTATTGTATATCTCATAGGTCCAGGATCAAATACTTGCTTAATCCTGTCAGCTCTGCCACCTACACTTTCATGCTATGACTTTTCAATTGTTTACCTATCATAACAATGCCTATATTTAAGGCCATAGAATCAATGCCTTTTTTCAGCCTTTCTGAAAACAATGCTACCACCACTAGATACTGCTTTTATTTCAATTCTTCCTCATTTATCACTGCACTATGGCTCATGCAAATATTTGATTTGCTTATTTTTTCGGTTTAATAAACACTTTCTGCAGCCCATAGTTTTGTATTTTGGATATCAAAAAAAGGAAGAATTTCAACACAGAAAAAAAGTCAATCGTACTTTCTTGTCATTGAGTAAGCTGGAACACTGGCACTCATTCTATAGCTCTAAAGTCATTTACATTTTTAATAAAGTAGCTTATTTACTGAAGTATGCCCTTCCCCTCACAGTTGTTCTATGGATTATGTTTAGTTATAAAAATCTGGTTTGTGTCAGATTTCACAGATGCTTATTCCTTTTCTTTTTGTTCTTTTCTATTTATGTGCATAACCCAAAATTTCCAGTCCATTTACCTCAACAGGTATAGATCCCTGCCCCCTGACTATGCACCACATTTTTCAGTCCAAAATTCAGCCTCATGCAATGTCCAAGGAAACTTTCATTTAATAAAGGCAACTGACTTACAGCTGAGTGATGTGGAGAAAATAGGGCATGACTGTCATTCACCTTTAATGCTATTTACTACCACCTCTATCGCTGAACAGCACAATACCTCGCAAGCCTCCCTCTTAGGTGGGGCCAACTAAATCTGTAACTTTCTGTGAGCACTTGATGACAACATGCACCCAAGAGATACACTGCTGCCACATTTGGTTTCTACAGTTACTTTGATCAATTCTATTTGATATGGGCTTTCACATCCATAAACCACCTACCATGAAAGTACATCATCTTGGATATGGCACTTTAGCTTTTAAAAGAAAGGGGGACACAGTAAATAGCTGTAACTGGGTCTCTCGAGCCTGCAGTCATTGCAAGAGATTTGCTGGCATATTTCAGGGCCTGGCAGCAGTCTGACATAGACAGTGCCATGTTCTTAGCGGTCATGGTGGGGGCAAAGGAACAGGAAAATACTCTATCCTCTCCCCAGAAAAAATGGATTGTCACTGCTTACCGGTATGCTAGGACTAACATTGCTCCACAATATTGCAGAGTATAAAGGAAGGGCAGAACCCAGCCCCAAGGCTGTATCTGACAGTAGCTGCCATCTCTCTATAGCTATAATCTCCAGTGCATCAAATACCTGTCTAAAACATATTGCTTACTCAGCCACTTTTGCAAACCATCTCTTAATTCCCCCCATGATGGACCTGCAGCTACGTTTCCTTTTGTCCTTTTATGCTACCAGTATTGATTCTGACTGACTGATACATTGTGACTTCTCAAAAATTAATGTGTGTTTGGTTCAGATTACTGAACACCAGGCCTTTATTACTGTTAGTTCTTTATGATTTCTTACAACTTCTCTGGGGAACCTGTGGCAGTACCTCACCACCTTCACAGTAAAGTATTTCTTCCTAATACCTAATCTAAATCTCCCCTCTGTCAGCCTAAAGCCATTCCCCCTTGTCCTGTCACTACCAGTCTTTCTAAAAATTCCCTCTCCAGATTACTGGAAGCTGCTCTAAGGTCTCCCCAGAGCCTTCTCTTCTCCAGTCTGAACAACCCAAACTCTCTCAGCCTGTCTTCATAAGAGAGGTGCTCCAGCCCTCTTCGAGGCCCTCCATGTTACTTTTAATAAAAGTAGCAATTTATCATTTCTCAATAGTTCAATAAAAGTTCACAACATTTTTTCATTATATTTTATTCAAAACCCAAGTTCCCGTGTGTTCATCTTTAGATGCTTGGTTTCTCTCTCTCTTTCTCTCCCGGCACATCCTATTTTTCAAGTGTAGATAATGGGAAACATCTCTAATGCAGACAGAACACCAGAATTCATGTTTAGAACTAAAACATTTTCTCACCTTTTCCCCAGCTTATTTCATAGAATCACTGAATGGTCAGGCTTGGGTAGGACCTTAAAATAATCTATTTCCAACCCCCCTCAAAGCAATTAGAATATCTAGAAGCAAAACAGTTTGTTTTATTTTTATCACCAAGTGAAACTTCCGTTGGCTTTAATCTATACACAAAGAGTTGTGGTCAATGGCTCAATGTCCGGCTGGAGACCAGTAACGAGTGGTGTCCCTCAGGGATCGGTGTTGGGACCGGTCTTGTTTAACATCTTCGTCGCTGACATGGACAGTGGGATTGAGTGCGCCCTCAGCAAGTTTGCCGATGACACCAAGCTGTGTGGTCCGGTTGATATGCTGGAGGGAAGGGATGCCATCCAGAGGGACCTTGACAAGCTTGTGAGGTGGGCTGATGCCAACCTTATGAAGTTCAACCACGCCAAGTGCAAGGTCCTACACCTGGGTCGGAGCAATCCCAGGCACAGCTACAGACTGGGCAAAGAAGAGATTCAGAGTGGCCCTGCAGAGAAGGACCTAGGGGTGCTGGTCAATGAGAAAATGAACATGAGCTGGCAGTGTGCGCTCGCAGCCCAGAAAGCCAACCGTATCCTGGGCTGCATCAAAAGGAGCGTGACCAACGGGTCGAAGGAGGTGATCCTGCTCCTCTACTCTGCTCTTGTGAGACCTCACCTGGAGTATTGTGTGCAGTTCTGGTGTCCTCAACATAAAAAGGACATGGAACTGCTGGAACAAGTCCAGAGGAGGGCCACGAGGATGATCAGGGGACTGGAGCACCTCCCATATGAAGACAGGCTGAGAAAGTTGGGGCTTTTCAGCCTGGAGAAGAGAAGGCTGTGTGGGGACCTCATAGCAGCCTTCCAGTATCTGAAGGGGGCCTATAGGGATGCTGGGGAGGGACTCTTTGTCAGGGACTGTAGTGACAGGACAAGGGGTAATGGGTTAAAACTTAAACAGGGGAAGTTTAAATTGGATATAAGGAGAAAATTCTTTCCTGTTAGGGTGGTGAGACACTGGAATCGGTTGGCCAGGGAGGTTGTGAGTGCTCCATCCCTGGCAGTGTTCAAGGCCAGGTTGGATGAAGCCTTGTGTGGGATGGTTTAGTGTGAGGTGTCCCTGTCCATGGCAGGGGGGTTGGAACTAGATGATCTTGAGGTCCTGTCCAACCCTAACTATTCTATGATTCTATGATTCTATATAACTATCTAACTCTTCGGGCATTTTTGTTGAAGTCAAGTTAATCATATGGTAAGTCTAAAGTTATTTTTAGTGGTCAGTGGAATGAGACGGTCATTTCATCATACCTTAAAACTGAATTATCAACTGGAGACTTTTATCTCCATCCTTTGACAACAAACATAGTGACAACTACAAGTGACTACTATGCTCTCAGTTGACAGACAAGATGAATCCAGGCTATTTTGTTCTAGTAAAGGGAAGTAAAACATAAACAGGCATTTCCCAACACATATTTTATCCTTACAACAGCGACACTAATACAGGTCTCCTAACTGCCTCACCTTCTATCTTGAAATGTTGCAAGTCCATATGCCAGTTTTAATTGTATATGTTGAAATTAATTTTAATTTGATGGGTTTATACTATTGCCTACAACTTTACTAGGAGTGGCATTCTGCTTCAGTGAACTTAGTGAACAAGGAGAGCAGGTGCAGGATAGTCTCCTAACATAAATAATGGGCTTTGTAGAACTTCTTTGTGTAGCTCTGTGAATATACCTGCCTGACCTTAAGAAAGAAGTAGGAGGTGTGTGTATTTCACTTAAGTATTAACAGATACAAACTGGCCTGTGAATCCTTCAACAGTCCACTGAAAAGCAACAGAAATTCAATATGAAAGCAAAGCTCTGACCTTTACATTTAAGTCTCCTGAAGTTACTAGGGAAAAGAACTGTGGCTTTTCTATAATGTTAGTCAACAGTACTGTCCACTTTTAGTTGCAAAGGGAACCTCTGTCCCCTGCTGGGAGATAAAACAAGTAGAAAAAGACAAAATCTTTCATAAATGACTCTACTCTTCCCATGAGGATGATCAAATGTCAGCCAGCTGCCCTGAAGTACAATCTTTATCCATTAAAATAAATGTTAGTACATAAACATTTAAGCCAGTATGATATGAAGCACAGATTTTTCTCTAGCAGTGAGGTTTTAATCTTAGACCTAGATTCGTTCAAGTAGTTCTAGAGTTCTCAAACTACTTATTCCAGCAATCTGCAGGAAATAAAATGTCTATGGAGGGATTCAGTTCCAGTAGCATTGCCAGCAAGAAAGACATAAAGTTTTCTGTGCTGAGTATTTTGCTAGTGGAAGCTCGACAATCTGAACAGTACTTCATGAAAACTTTGTGAACTGTTGACTAAATGCATTTCCTGGTCATTTGGGGTATTCTTCAGTCATACTGCACAGTTTTGAGGTTGTAGATACAGGAGTAAAGATTGCAGTTAAATTATCTGACTCCTTTGGTTGAAATCTAGACACACAAAGACTTAACTACATTCATTCATAATTATTTGCACAAGAAAAGAGGCCAGGACAGCTCTAAGAGTGAAAGAGATCTCATTTTAATTTTTTTGCCTCCTGACACTACATCTCACAAGATTACTGTTATCTTCTCCCAACAGCATTGTAGAAACACAGTTTTATGCAGCACATTGAACTAATGACACATGCAAGGTTGATTTCCACTGTAACCTTCAGTCAGAGCTTTTTATAAGCCACACAGAATTTTAGAGGAAACCAGAACTGGTACTTTATGTAACCCAAAAAGCCCTCAAAAAAAAAAAAAAAAAAAAAAACAGCCCCTTCCCTCTTATCCCCTATTCCTCCTTTAGTTTGCATTCAGATCTGTCACTCTGCCCAATAACAAATGACGGATTGTCTCCTGTACAGGCATTGCCACACAGAGCTCAATTGAAGCATGAAGACCCAGCAGATAGGAGGCTCAACACATTGCTCCTCAGTGAGTTTGAGATCTCTAGAACCTTTTTAGGGACAGTCCTAAAAGTCAAATAAGTCAGGTGAACAGAACCATCATTCACTACTTAAATCCACTGTAGTGCTGTCAACATCTTCTTGAAGTGATGGCTGAACATGTGGATTTATTTCAGAGTTGCTGTCAGACAGTGCCCTTTCTATGAGACCTTTGTACTAGAACTCGGCATTAGATCCCGCTTTAAAGTACTTAAAGAAAAAACAAAGAGGAAAAGATGTATGTCTACTTTTACACTCATCTTCACTTTCTTTCCTGCCATCATAGTGGAGCTGCACCTGTGGCAATCAAGTGGAAAAAAGGGCTATTCATCAAGCTGTAAATTGATATGTTATTTTTCTCTGAAACTAAACTAAGTCCAGCCATTGTTCCAAGAATGAGGGAAAAGAGCAAGTGTTGTAATGTTTACATGTTAAAATTTCCCTGATGAATTTGGTGCATTGGCATGTGATGAGCCAGTTGCCTGAGAGAAACCCGAAACAACCAACCAAAAATCCATTTAAAATGAGCCAGTTATGATACATCTTTTCTAGTTGTCTCAGCCAGTATGTCACTGTTTAAAGTTACAGTACTTAACCTGAGACAGAAATACCTTCCACCCTTCTGCAAACATACTACACTTCATGTGCAGTATTACTGGTACTGTAACAATGCCTCCTCTCCTTCATTCTCCCCTACTTCCCCCACACACAAAACCTGTTAGTGCTGTAACACACTGTATGCATCAGTATTTGGGCCTCTGAATTTAAACAGAACTCTGTGTGTTGCATTTGTGACGTGACCTCTTACCCTGAATGACTTCTACATACTTTTAATTGTGCAACATCAAAATACATTTGGAGCTTGAGAAAATGCCTGAGGTATTAGAAAATGAAAGAAACTCATGCTACCTCCCCACACACCCGTATTTCACATTACTGCCTATAAGTGAAGATAAAACTTAGAATTATATAATGGTTTGTGTTGGAAAGGGGCATTAAAGGATACCTGGTCCAGACTCCCTGCAGTGAACAGGGATCTTCAACTAGATCAGTTTCCTCAGGGGCCCTTCCAACCTGACCTTGAATGTTTCCAGGGATGGGGCATCTATCACCTCTCTAGGTAAGCCATTCCAATTTGTATTTTACAGAGTTTAGCTCTTAGGCATAGACTTAAGGTCTTTTGTAAATCCATCAATGCAAAAAGGACTATGGCAGATGTCTACATGGACTTGAACAGTAAGGATAAGAAAACGTGTAATAAGAAATTCAATGAGAAGTGAAGAGAATAAGAACAATTAAAAAAAATCATTCAAATTCTAAACTGAAATAAAGAATTATGGTAATCTCATGAAAAAAAAGAGAGGTCTGTCATACATAACAAGGAAGGACTTGAGGGTGCTGGTCGATGAGAAAATGAACATGAGCCAGCTTCAGTGTGCGCTTGCAGCCCAGAAAGCCAACCATATCCTGGGCTGCATCAAAAGGAGCGTGACCAGCAGGTCCAAGGAGGCAATTCTGCCCCTCTACTCTGCTCTTGTGAGACTTCACTTGCAGTATTGTGTGCAGTTCTGGTGTCCTCAACATAAAAAGGACATGGAACTGTTGGAACAAGTCCAGAGGAGGGCCACGAGGATGATCAGGGGACTGGAGCACCTCCTGTATGAAGACAGGCTGAGAAAATTGGGGCTGTTCAGCCTGGAGAAGAGAAGGCTGCGTGGAGACCTCATAGCAGCCTTCCAGTATCTGCAAGGGGCCTATAGGGATGCTGGGGAAGGACTCTTCATTAGGGACTGTACTGATAGGACAAGGGGTAATGGGTTCAAACTTAAACAGGGGAAGTTTAGATTGGATATAAGAAGGAAGTTCTTTCCTGTTAGGGTGGTGAGGCACTGGAATCACTTCCCAGGGAGTTTGTGAATGCTCCATCCCTGGCAGTATTCAAGGCCAGGTTGGACGTAGCCTTGGGTGAGATGATTTAGTGTGAGGTGTCCCTGCCCATGGCAGGGGGGTTGGAACTAGGTGATGTTAAGGTCCTTTCCAACCCTAATTATTCTATGATTCTATGATTCTATGATTCTAAAGGCTCTGCTTTAATGCTGACTAAGCTATTTTTTGTGGGGAGTGAAGGCGATGAGATTTGCATGAAAAAGAATTTGGGAATGAGCTCTGAGGTCTTGGTGCTTGACAAGCCCTGGGATGATGAGTTGTAAAGTTGAAGAACAAGGAAGGTAAACAAGCAAGCCTTGGCAGGATGGGCCAGGATGTAGTCGTGGCAGGAATCTCAGTTGGTGGCCAGAGAGTGTGGAGGTTGTGAGAGGGTCTGCAACATTGTGATTGGACTGTCTACCTGGAGAGTTTCGCAGTGGCCAACGAGATTGAACGTTGTATGTATGTGCAGATTTGGAAAGTACCAAACAAGAGGATAAAAAGGGCTTGGTAGTAATACACGGGGATTTGAGTCTCTGCATCATCTTGAGTCCGTGTCATAAAATGCCACAATTTTTATAGGCAAAGAGCAAACAGGCATCTCCAATAGATAATTCAGCTCATGGTAGAATAAAAAAGAGAGAATGGATGAGGCTCAGTGGTGCCTGTCACACAATATGAACATAACTGCAACAATCAGCTTTACAGCAGAAGTTTAACATGTTGATATCTAGGCACAACCAGTTGGACTGTGTTTTTTCTCTGAGACACAGCCTTCACTCACTGAAGTATCACTTCCAAGTGAAAAGCAACAAATGAACTAAGAAATGTCAAAGATCTAGGTTAAGAAAAACATCAAAATAAATATCAAACCATTATTTAGTTTGTAAAGGTAGAATGAAAACTATTTTGAATATGTCTTGCCTTTCTATGTGAACCACTTGGTAAAAAATTCAGTGTTTGATAAAGTCACTTGAAAAAGGGGACATCTCTGGGCTTCATGGATGCTCCCCAATATATATGTATATATATATATATATATATGTATATACACAGAGGGAAATAAATGAAGGCAAAGAATATGCGCAGGGCACTTTGAAGCTAGCAGCTGTTACCTGCAATTCCAGAAAGGTTGTGTTTCAGTAATGAACTTTTTATTTGTTATTACTGGGTTAGCACAGTTCCTGGTACTTAGTGGTGTATAGACATGCTATGAGATGCAATTGTTTGAAGGAGACTTGAAGACATATGATGTGATCATTTATAATTGAAAGTGGGAATCATTCTGGTGGACCTGATAGCAGGCCATCAGGATGCTTGTGCTATGGGTCCTTCAGGGGCAGCAATCACAGCTGGGTGATAATGTTGTCAAACAGATGTTTGACAGGTTACAGGTTACAAGTTGAAGGATCACTCATAGAGGTCCAGACAAATATGTTTTTATGAAAACAGAGTTGTCCATCCATGGCAGTGGCCTTTGAAGCAGTTCTGAATTCAGCTTATGTACTCAATGCACACAAAAATAGTATTGAGTAAAAGTGACTACCCTGACAGCAGTCTTAAGAGCAAGTAAAGAAACTGAAATAGATGGTAAGGAAGCAGTCTCATCTCCCTGGAAGTTTTCAGAGAGAGCAAGAACATATTGTTGCTATTCATAGTACCATCCCTTTGATACATAAAAGGACTCCAGACTCAAGGGCTGCCAATCTGCCACTTTTCAGCAGCACTAAAATTCTCTTCAAGAGGTAAGAGAGCTGATGATTTCTGGCTTCATAGCTCAATTATCTTTCTCTAATGTTGTACCATAAATGGTGAATATCTGACGTACAGCACTATTACTCCTCTCCCAAAGCACACCAGAATCACTTGGCTGCCCAGTCATGCTCCCGTTCGTTTCCTGTCTAGAGCCATAAATTTCAGGATGACATAAAATGCTAGTATCACCAGCCATAAAGCTGCAAGAGGCAGTTTGCTCAGTGTGCCATCTGAGAAAAAACTTCTTTACTGTTTTTCAAGACAGCACAAGGGAATCACCCGCTTGCTGTTACTGACCTTGAGTTTGATCTATATGGATGTTGTCAATCCTTGTTAACACGTTTCTAATAGGAGCTGGAGAAGATGCTTTCTTAAACTCTTCAAGAGAGCTTTTGCATTCACTTTGAATGTGGGGACTGAGCCTCATGACTACAGCACAGTACAACTAGATTGGCCTAAAGCCTTTGGGAAGTGTTTTGACAAAATGTCCCATCAAAAGCTGGCTCATTACAGCTGAAATCCCTGGTGGAAACAATGGGAAATGTTTGACAGTCAGATTCCTGAGGTTCCAGCAATTACTGATCAGTTGTGAGGAAAGAAAAGTATAAACCCTGACTGGCCTAATGGAAGAAGATTCCACACCGATTCCACCCCACAGACCTCCTGACCTACTGTACCTTTTGGGCTTGGGTATTCAGAAAACTCATTTCAAAACTCTAGAAGCTGTTTCAAAATTAAATTCTAGTTGAGATCATCCCATTCTCTTCTGCGTTTTCCCCTGACCTTAGGGAAATAATTTAATTTAATTCCCCTGCACTGGTTTTCCCTAGAAATAAAATAGCAATGACTGTCTGTCATATTCACCTTTAAGTGACAACATAATTTTTCAGCTGATCGGTGTTTGCCAAGAGAATTGAAACCTGTCAAGAAAAATGCCAACCCCTGATGGTGTGTCAAGAGAGACAGAAGAAAAATGCTGAAGTCATAGTAGCTTTCCCTCAGTGGAAACTTCCTAGCTTTACTCAAATGTTTTCCTGTCAGCATTTACCACTAACTATTTGAACTATTTGCATTGCATTTTCACAGCTAAGCTCTTTAAAAATAAACTCAGCATCTTCTGTAAACAGTATTTTCATGGGATTTCAAAGTGCTCAGGAGCATATTCTGGTATACTGGTTTCAGATACATACTGTTGCAGTGTGCAGAGATAATGAAAGATAATGGAGAAATATGGTAGTAATAGTCATATTTTGTGCCAAATGGCAAAAATAGATTTTCAAAATTGAGTGTTACAACTAAAAGGTGCTCTGGGGGAGGAGCTGTTTCTTTCTACTATGGCCACTAGGGACATAAGAACGGCTATATTGGTTCATACTTGACGTCCATATAGTCCATCCTTTCTGCAATGCTGTTTATGAGCAGATATTTAAGATAGCCATATATGATATTTCTCTGAAGTTTCTCCCATTGTGTTGTATCTTGTTTATTCTATATTCCCCCCAGAAAAGATAAAAACCTATGCTTTTCCAAAATAATCATAGCCAAGTCTCTAGCTAAACCATCAAAACAACAGCATTTATCAAAACAATACTCACAAAAAAATGGAAATCCTCTGCTTTAGAATGAATGAATGAATGCGAATGATTGTACAAGACCATAACCTATCACCTTCATTGTCAGTGTAAGAATTTTGAGTATAATTATTGTGGTTTATTATCTTATGTGAAAATGTCTATTATAAGGGGGGAATACTCAACTGTCTTCAGCAGCATGGTTTTTTTCACTATTATGAATAGTGCTACAGCTCCAATGAGTTGGACTAGCAAGATCCCATTCCATGAAGAGTGGGACTTCATGTGGGAGCCCTTTCTATGGCTGTTAATACTCCCCAAGCTTCCTCTTCTTTGTGTTTTGTGCTTTGGATATGGCATTCTCACAGCACTTCTTGGCTCCCCAGGCTGCTAATCAAAACTGAGAGCGGATCTTGAAATCAGTAGTACCTGTGATGGCAAACTGGGTTCAGGTTGGTTTTACTTAGCTCTCAGCAGATGTGCAGTACAGTAGCATGCTGTGTTGGCTGTTCCAGAGAAGTAACCAGCAGTAATTATCTCTTTGCTTTCATGAATCCCTGGCCATGGTTAGTACAAGTAGACGGCAAAGATGCAAAGGAGCCATCTGCTATGCCCTTTGTCTTTTTTTTTTTTTTTATCAGTAGTAGTGTGAGGTAGCTTTGCGACAGTGTGCACACACTTTACCCAACAGTTGCCCGCTGGCCCCTTCTCAAAGCTCAGCTTTGGCTCCAGAAGGCACCTAAAAAACACATCGCTCACACCACTTAGCAACAATCCACTTAGCAACAGGTTCAGAATGTGAAGATGCTAAAAGTTTTACAACATTGCTCAAAGGGAAAAGAACACAAAGTGTTTCCCCTTCCTTATTTAAACTGGCTATAGCATTTCTTAACAAGTCTATAGTTTGGTGTATGCTTTGGGATACACTACAAAACATGTTCCCTTTCAAGGGAACTGTTTTCACTTCAGGTTTCCTCTCAAAGAGTGATCCCTCACCCAGGCCTTGAGAGACAGTTTTGCACTATTAATTACATGTGTTTAAAGGAGCAACAATCAACCTGTCAACATACACAACAAGCTTTTACCTTCTCCCTTTAAGTATTCTATATTATTAAAATAAAAAAAAAAAAAGTCATCAAAGTTTTCCACATCTGGGGGACAGAAATAATTCATTTCCACAATGAGAAAAAGTCTATTTATCACACAAACCACAAGGCGTTATTTATTACTGTCCCGTATGTACAGTTTTTGCGACAAATTGAGTATTTGATCCCATTCAGTCTTTCCACATTGCCATAATTAAAATTAAAAAAAAAATAAATAAAGGGGGCATAAGATCATCAGGGCAACGGAGACCATACAAACCAGTATGAATAGCATTTGGCTGAGATTCAATAAACTTTCTGTTTTTTCTAATTAAGATGCAGCAGTTCCAGAGATGTGGAAATCAGCTACATTTTATCTTATAAAGACATAAAAGGAGAAGCCAATATTCTGCTCTTCCACAGCAGTTCTCCCGATGTACTTTATCTGGGTAAACTAACACATACCTCCAAATTCTCAATGGTTTGAAGTTTCACCAAGCCACAAAATGTAGCATGCTCTAATATGTGATCATCACAACTCTCATGAGATTTGGGTCTCTTCTCATATTTGCTGTTCATCTGCATTGTGTGCTCATTGATTCTTCTGGACCATTCTCTCTCCTCACAGCTCAATTTTGCCTTGCATTATTAGACTTAAAAATCTGCAGCACTGTCTCTCTTCCCATATGCGAACCAGAACACAAGCAACAGACATTCATTAGCAATTGGGAGTTCTCAGTACTGCTGATAAATAGTACAGATTTGATTAAACAGACCAGACACTTATTCTAATCTCAGTTACCCACCTGTGAAGATGCAAAACTATTCAAAAGAAAATCCCTGGTGTCAGCCTGACAAAGTAAAACAAATACTCTGTCCAACAATCATTTTGAAGACGGTTAGTTTCTCGTGCATATGCTTCTGGACCTAACTTTTCTTCCTTACACTACCGATATTTCCCTTGTGAAATAAAATCCTTCAGACATTTTCTTGTTTTTCTAACAAGCTTGTTTTGAAGCATCTCAGTACCAAATCCTTGTAAGCAAGCTGAATACACAGAGCAATCCAAGGTTTATGCAAAGGCAGCCAATAACAATAGGTAGCTAAACCTCACTCCATCAAAGGAAATATATCAAGGACATTCTCTTCTTGTGTCATCCCTAAAAATTATGGGGCATAGCCAAGAAAACAAGCCTTGCTACAGAAGACTGCTTTGCAGCAGTCTCAGGGTGGAATACTATTCTGGCTTATCTTGCTCCTGGCTTTAAACACCTGGTACCAAACACAAAGAAATTATATCTTTTCTCCCTGCTAATTGTGAAGTATCTGACTGATTGCTTATGACTGACAAGTGTCTGATAACAGGAAATGGTGGCATGGCAGGAGTTCAATGGGTCGAGAAGAGTGGGACAGGAAAACCAATGTGATTCTTCATTTAAACGTGTATACATACTGATTGAGGAATATCAACCTTACAGTTGTCGGAAGGGATTGGATTACAGGAACTGCTAAGCACCAGCTGTTATTACTATCAGTGTTTCCATCATCATAGCTGTTATGAGCTCTAGTCACAAACCAGATTCTCACTGGGTGAGTGAAGCACAGAGAAGCAGCCTTATAAGCCTGTTCCTTAACTGTCTGAAATCACCTTTTCACCTCAGTAATGCATCTGTGCAGTTATTCTCAGGGAGCCTTAAACACAGCAAAGATGTTGCTTGGAAAGCCCGTTGTCAGCTCTACTGTCTCTGAGCCTCTACAACTAGGCATTAAACAGGAGACACTGAGGCCAACTGATGATGAGAATGCACATGGCTGGGGTGGTAATGTGGGTTGGTGTTTCTGGGACACCAGGGGTGGTTTATTCCTTGTGGGGACCAAATCAGCTCTCAGCAGCCTCAGAGCTGGAAACACACAATGTGCATAGTCCTTATTTACAGTGTCCCACATAGTCCTTATGCTGCTGGTGATATGATCAGAGAGCTGAACCAGGGGACAACAGCACACTTTTTAGAAAGGACTCCAACAGATAAGCTCCCAAGTGAAAGGTTTGCTTGAAACAGATGTCCCCTGGCTGGGGTTTACTGGGAATTGGTTCAATTTTAAGATGAAGAACAAGGTCATGAAGAGAAGCAGATTAAAGTAACTGCTCTGACTTTGAAACATTGCATCACTGAAATGAAAACAGGAAAGTAAGATTGATTGAAAACACAGTAGTCTGCTTGCAGAGCAGCAGACCAAAGGGCAAAAGTAAACAAGTAGCCAGAGAGATTGACATTTTAATGATGTGAATTAGATGTTAAAATGTCAATTCACTTTTCATAGTCCAAAATATTATTTCTAACATAGATACAAATGTTTAATTTCCTATAAACAGCCCTGAAATTAATCTTTTGTGCTGAATCCTGCTCAAATTGCTCAAGATTATCACTGCATTGAAGTCATTAGGACTGTACAAATGAGTAATAGTAGCAGGTGCTGGCATTTTATTGGCACGAGTTTGAAATAGCTGCCTTACTCAAGCGTGCCTATAAAACACTTTTGCACACTATCATGGGTTCCATTTACTCTCCATTTAAGAGAGAAGGGAAAAGGTTATTTTAGAAATATTTTAGAGTAATAAAATCTTTATTGCTGCAGTCTTTTGTATCTCTTATGCCCATGAAGCCACTTGATTTAGTTATGTCCACAGTTCTGGGAGTGATAGAAAGTCAGTACTTTTAGCATTTTGTATACCTCTAAATTTTACTTAAACTGGATTATTTACAAATTGGAGGGGTGTGCAGTTTTAAAGTCATATAGCCCACAACTTGACATGAATAAAAAACCCACATGCTGGGTATATCAGAGCTTCACAGTCACTCCTTCCAATGGGACACAGCAGGTATTGCTGGCCATCATGACTTTCAAGGCAACAAATCTAAACAGCCTGGGATTGATTTGAAGCCTGTTATTGTAAATGAAAGATTAGAAAAATTGAAAAGGAAAATCTGCAAGGAGTAGGGAAGAACATAAACATGCTTAGGTTTAGGATTTTTTGAAATCTACGCTAGGACCACATATATTTTCTGAGCATTATTAATGTATACATATATTACTGCATACTTGGAACAGTATTTTCTTACATTAAATTTAAAGCATACACTGTTGGTCAGTTTATCTATTTACTGCATAATTAGCCAAATAAATATCTCTGCCATAGCAGCTGAAAACGTGCTTTTTATTCATTAAAGCAATCACTAGGGAAGAAGTACTATATTCTGTATATTCTTCCACTGCTGCTGGCACACAGATGACAGAAAAAAAAACCCAACCAAACAAATCACTGTGATCAGCTGGATGAGGCACTATTGTTATGAGAAGTGAGGAAAATCTGATTCTGCTCTGTTTATCAGCAAACTTGTCAGCTAAATGGTGATTGTGGTACCTCCTCTGGTAGTGGCACAAAAGAAACAGAGGAATCCTGGTGCAATTTGCTGAGTCTGAGGTTGCAATGCTGGCAGTTAGAAAAATCGTTGTGTGACTTACAAACAGGAAAAATCTCCTCAGGAAGACACAGAAGGAAAAATATGGAACCCCATGCGGCCATTTTGGCAATTGCTTTCCTTCTGTAACTGCACTTTAAAAGAGAAGCCAACATTATTTGGAATAAGATACGTGATTTCTCAGCTGATACCAGTCTGCTGAATAGCATAACGACAAAAACCTCTGTGGTTATTTAATTATTTAGGGCTATTTTATCTGACAATCTGTTTGCTCTGTACATAAACTGCAGTGCTGAGTAATTTCTCCTTATGAAGCAACAGGATTATCTGCTCATTAAATAGCCTCATTGGCCCAATAGCAACATCACACCACAAATAGAAATGATGCTATGAAAAGAATGGAGCACAGATGCCTGGAATTTACAGAAACTACAATAAAGACAACTCAGTTGCTGCAGTTAGTGAGGGGAAGGAAAGCTTTGGTGACTTGCAGTAGCAGTGCTGCTTGTAGGGGCAGAGGAAAAGGGGCTGCCAGGGAGTTACTGAGGTGAAGATCAGCTTTCCCCTTTTGGCTTGGGTGACACTTACTGAATTATTTTAGTATCCCACAGGACCAAGATCAACAAGCCATGCTATAATTTCCTGGGGCTGCTGTGCCAGTTGATGGTTTGATCAAGAATCTCAAACAGATATAGAAGTTTCATTTTCCATAACATATTTCCATCTGATATTCATCTTCAGATGAAAATGCTCTGAAGTTCATGGAGTAAGTTATGTAAGTGGGGACAGCAGGCATTTCATGATGCTCCGATTTTGCATGGTGATAATAACAAGCTCTAAGCTATCAAGCAGTGCTTTCTATTTTAATACAGCCAAATGGTTTCACAGAGCTCTGTCATCATCATCACTGTTTTATAGATGAAAAAGCACAGAGGAGTATTTTGCTTGGGGCTGTATTGGAAACCAGTAACATATCTGAACATATCTGAAACTAATACCTAGCTTTCTGACATCCTAGTCTAATGCTCCACTAGTTACCCTAGAGATAAGAACATGGATAAAAAGCTTTGTCATAACAGAAGGAACATAAACTTTATCACCTCTATAACTGTTCTGGACTGCCAAAGATTTTCTCTGAACAATGTTATGTCAAATGGTAAACCTAATACCTTTGGAGCTGATGGGCACATGAGAGTTAGAACTTGCATCCTGGCTCAGATGAAAGGTCTCACCTAGTTTCTGACAGTGGCTAAAACAAAATCTTCACTGAAGAGCATTTATGAACATTTCTCTAGAATATTCTCAGAAGTCCCAAAAATTTGCAGATGAGGGAACTTCTGAGACAAAAGACGTGGTTTGCATTTAATGGCCTAATGGCAATGAGTGCCACAGCTTACCTAAAGGCTGAAAAGGACTTCCATTAGTTTATCCTGAACACAAACCAAACAAGTGGCAGTTTATATCTCATACTACTTATACAGGAAGAAACATGAGTCATTTCCTATTCACACCCTCTTTGTGAAACTCCTCATTTTCTAGGCTTCTGTCACCCACAGTTAAATGCAAAGAATAGACACTGAAAGTAAGTTTTGGTCCATTCCGGCTGCTGCTAGTGTTGGAAGAGGTCTACAGAGAGTCCTGTGAAAGGAGGGGTTCTGTCCCTCAGGTGTTCAGTAAAACGTCACAGACCTTGTCCCCATATGTCTTGCTTGGGAATGTTACCATTCAGATTGGATGACATAGGCTGTGTTTTTAAAACAAATAACTCATTGATATCTATGGTAGGATAAGAATAATTCATTATGCCCACTCATTTGGCTTTTTGTCTTCTCTGATTTTGCCAGCAGAGCTCCTTTCTGGCATCAATATCAGTGTGGACAGCATTTCATTGGAAACATATGATCCCACAAATTTATCAGTCACAGACTGATTTGGTACAGTTGACTTTCAATGAAACAAAACTTGATGTTCTACAAATAGTGTTCTGTATGCTGTTGACAAGTCCCAAAGTGCAAGCAAGCATTTATGTGGAGAACCTTTAAAAAAATGCATGACCTCTCTGCCCCAGAAGAAGCATATACTATCCATTTGCCATTTTAATCAGATATTTTAGATCTTTACATTTTCTTAAGATGAAGGCAGGTAACTTAGTTTCACTAAGTGGCTTTCAGGAAAAGGTATCTATCTGCTGACCCTATAGGGTCTTTCGAGTTCTTCAGCTATGTTTATGTATGTCACAACAATGACACTGCAATGCCATTCCAAATCAGCCAAGATCAGGATCAAGACTAAAGGTGACACTGTTTTGCACAGACCAACAAACCTGGGTTTATAAGAGTACTTAGCCAAGCAAAACACTGTGCTAGCCTGGTGGGACTATTCCTGGCCTGTGGTCAGAGTTAGTCCAGCCATCTTTGTAGGGCATTTCTGGGTATGGAGCGACAGGACTGTACTGAGACCTTTGATGTGTATTGCTGCCTAACTAAGCTCTTGCCTAGATTAAAAGTAAAACTTTTTTTTTCTGGAGCACATGGAAGTTTTCAAGGGCTGTTTGTCTATCTGTATTGGAGTGCCAAAATAACAATACATGGCATGCTTTAGTATGGAAAGATTTTCTAACTATACAATCCCATTGGTTATAATTAGCAATATAATGCCTAATGATCATTAGTCAAAAGCGGACTTGAACTACCTGATTTTCATCCAAAACCTGTTGATTAATTATCCCCTGTAGCTGGGCCATAACACCCTACTGAAGCACTGAAGAGAAACTTGGCTTGAATGTAACCGTGTAATTATCAGTCAGCCAAGAAAACCGTTCTCTTCTGTAGAGAGCAAGCATATTTCTACATTTTTGTTTGCTTTTGACCAGAGACAGGTGTATTAAACATAGCAAATGTATACAGTACAGAGTGTTTTTCAACCATCAAATGGAAACATACATTCTGTCTTATCAGCAGTGACACTTCCTAGTACACCAGTAAAGCATCATTAAGCTCTCCTCAGCGATGATCTCAGATGGAAGAGAGATGATGCATACATAGGAACCCAGAATAATAGAGCAAGAGGTGAAAACCCCTTAAAAATAATTATAGATGTTATCTAAAATTAATCACAGGATTATTGTTGCTCTCATGTTGCATTTAGTCAGCTACAAGCAAGCAGCCAGCAAGCTTAAATAATGTCATTTCTTCAAGAAAGAAATCTAGATCAACATAACAGCTACCAAAATGCTGATTTTGGTCCCTCTTGTATTGTATTGCACCTACTCAGGCCTGAATAAACTAGTCAGCATCAGCTGCCATCAGTAACTACAGATACATGTAAACCCCTGGAAGTTGATGCACATTTCAGAAGAATTTGGATCAACACACACACATACAGGGCCTTGGACAGTGAAATAACCTGTGGCAAGAGTAGAGAAATTTTCTTTCAGTTTAAATACACCAAAATGCTACTTTCTAGTCCAGATCACTCTGACAGCTTCCCTTTGATGAGGCCTGCTGTGACTGTGTTGACCCCTGTACAGTTTTCTGGGTTGCATTCAATAAGATGAGTTCCATTTTCTACTTCTTTCAATAGTCCTCTTTCCTGCTCAGCCTTAAAATACATTACCTTGGTCTCTCCAGTGCCTACTTTTAGTCATACTTTTATTCCACACAACACAATATTACTATTCCCATCTCCCAGTGGATTATTGCTTTTCACTTATGACATATTCCTGAACCTTCCCTCTCTGTTTGAAGAGTATCTGGACAAAGTAAAAGTATAGTTAGAGGTTAGGCGAAAGTTCCCACTTTCTGTCACCTACCCCAGGCTCTCACAACTTTTAGATCTATTCTTGATATGCCCTGGGCACTTCAAATAAATCTCTGAATCCACAAGGCAAGGCTAAAAATGTACTTGGCTACCCAACATGCAAGGAACTGCTTCCACTACAGACAGTAGCTACTTCTATCTGTATAATTTTTCTTTTTAGTTTCTTGTGCACTTTTCTATCTGATGAGTTAGGAGGGAATTTCTCACTCCTAATCTTCCTTGATGCTCACGAGAGAGCACAGCCCCTGAAGCTGCCTTGCTAGTAACAGATATGCTGTACTGTCACCAGATTACAAGATGGGAGGTTTTCTGTTTGGCAGTGCAAAGTCCCTTCCAGCTATGAAAGGAGGTGACAGCAAGAACTAGGAAGAGAAGGAAGATTAATGGTGTGTATAACACAGCAGAAATAAGAAATTATCATACTCAGCAGAAAGAAGCTTTCCAGAGGAAATGGCTCTAGAGGTGGATCTAGGAGCCAGTAACATCTGTACCTAGTCATTTAGCCAGTTCATGAAACTGCATGATAAACTTCATGCAGCTCCATGATAATAGTTATCTTTCTGAGTTGAATGCAGAACAAAGCAGGGGTTCATGATCAGTGTCTGGCAGGCACAGGATCCCTGTTACCAAGCAACACAACTTCTTTTGCAGAAAAAGATTTCTACTTTGATTCATTTGCATTTGTTTCCTACAACTTACACATTAGCAATTGAAAAGAACAGGTACAATAAATATCAAAGAAGCATCTATTAACTCTCTAAAGTTCATTAACATTCAGATCAGTGCTAACTGACACAAACAGAGAAATTAATATAGAATTCACCCATAAAATTAACTATTTCAGAGATAAAACCTTTCAGAGAGAAATTTTATTGGTTAGGCTAAGATTCAGTTCACAAGCTCTTGTGAACTATGTGGATGATTTCTAGAGTTTAATGTCCAAAAAGCATCCTGCCCTTTGCTCCCAGAGATATACATGTAACATAGAGACAGAGACATTAGAAAAGGAAGTGTGTTGGCAAAGGCAAGTGTTCTGGTTTAAGGCCAGCCGTAAATCAGAACCATACAGTCACTCTTTCACTCCCTCCTATCCCCCCCCCCCAGCTGCCGGAGGGATGGGGAGGAGAATTGAAAGAATGTAACCCCCACGAATTGAGATAAGAACAGTCCAGTAACTAAGGTATAACACAAAACCACTACTGCTACCACCAATAATAATAACGATAAGGGAAATACCAAGAGAAGAGAATACAACCGCTGACCACCCACCAACCGATACCTCGCATGACTGTGCAGTGAACTAGCCCTTCTAGGTAACTGCACCCAGTTTTACATCCTGGGCATGACGTGCTGTGGTATGGAATACCTCTTTGGCTAGTTTGGGTCAGGTGTCCTGTCTCTGCTTCCTCCTGGCTTCCTGTCCTCTCTGGCAGAGCATGAGACTCAGAAAGTCCTTGGTCAGAGTAAACATTACTGAGCAACAACTAAAAACATCGGTGTTATCAGCGTTATTCCCAGGCTGAAAGTCAAAAACACAGCACTGCACCAGCTACTAAGAAGGAGAAAAATGACTGCTGCTGCTGAACCCAGGACAGTATCCACCCCTTAATCCATACCATTCATGTCATGCTCAGATCCCACATTTTCAATATACCATCACTCTTATATATATACATATGTATATATATACATCCACACAGAGACGAGAGAGAGAGAGAGAGAGAGATCATTCCTTAGTGCATGGACCAAACCCTATAAAGCTGCTGAGTCCATCCGGTCCATGATGTAGGATCCATCTCTTGTAACAGTCTTTCAAGGCAGGAGAGGCTGTGTGCAGTGTTGGATCATTGCCTGCTGATGCTGATCGTTCTTTTACCACAGAACTCATCTGGTTTCATCAAAGTTCATTCTTTGTTGAGATGATGGTGGGAGGGATGTCAGGGCCAGACGCTGGTGACCTGAAGTCACCTAGTTGGTGGGCTATAAAAACTGCTAGACAGGCAACAGCACACAATTGATTTCATTGGCTGCTTTCTCCTAAAATCAAATCCCCTTGAGGTCCCCATTGGACTTCCCCATCCCGACCAAGTATACCTGGGTCTCTGAGCAAAAGCAATCCCACAAGTGGGTTTGCTTTTAGCTGAAGCAGGAATAACCCAGACTGTCTTCCCCACCAAATTCTTCATGTGCACCACAGGATGTAAAAGTTCTGACTGGGCTGGACCAGCCCTGTTGGCAGATCCTCTGGTGTTGACCAACCAGGTGGCTTTTGGTAAATGTGTATCCCAGTGTCCGAAAGTCCCACCACCCATTGCTCTCAGTGTAGTTTTTAACAGCCCATTGTACGGTTCGATTTTCCTAGAGGCTAGTGCATGGTAGGGGATGTGATATCCCCACTCAATGCCATGCTCTTTAGCCCAAGTGTCTATAAGGCTGCTAAAGAAATGAGTCCCACTGTCTGACTCAGTTCTCTCTGGGGTGCCATGTCGCCACAAAATCTGTTTCTCAAAGCCCAGGATAGTGTTCCGGGCAGTGGCGTGGGGCACAGCGTATGCTTCCAGCCATCTGGTGATTGCTTCCACCATGGTAAGCACATGGCGCTTGCCTTGGCGGGTTTGTGGGAGTGTGATATAGTCAATCTGCCAGGCCTCCCCATATTTGTACTTCAGCCATCGTCCTCCATACGAAAGAGGCTTTAACTGTTTGGCTTGTTTAATTGCAGCACATGTTTCACACTCATTAATAACCTGGGCAATAGTGTCCATTGTTAAGTCCACCCCTCAATCATGAGCCCATCTGTGTGTTGCATCTCTGCCCTGGTGGCCTGAAGTGTCATGGGCCCACCAGGGTAAGAATAATTCACCCTTATGTTGCCAATCTAAATCTATCTGAACCACTTCAATCCTAGCAGCTTTATCCACTTGTTGGTTGTTCTGGTGTTCCCCAGCGGCCCGACTCTTGGGTACACGAGCATTTATGTGACATAACTTCATCACCAGGTTCTGCACCTGGGCAGCAATATCTTGCCACAGTGCAGCAGCCCAGATGGGTTTACCTCTGCGTTGACAGTTGCTCTGCTTCCATTGTTGCAACCACCCCTACAGGGCATTTGCCACCATCCATGAGTCAGTATAGAGATAAAGTACTGGCCACTTTTCTCGTTCAGCAATGTCCAAGGCCAACTGGATGGCTTTCACCTTGGCAAACTGACTTGATTCACCCTCTCCTTCAGTAGTTTTTGCAACCTGTAGTCAAGGACTCCATATGGTTGCCTTCCATCTCCGATGCTTTCCCACAATACGGCAGGACCCATCAGTAAACAAGGCATACTGTCTTTCACTTTCTGACAGTTTATTATATGGTGGTGCCTTTTCAGCACGCACCAGCTCCTCCTCTGGTGACGTTCCAAAATCTTTGCCCTTTGGCCAGTCCGTGATGACTTCTAGAATGCCTGGATGACTGGGATTTCCTGTTCCAGCTCGTTGTGTAATTAGTGCAGCCTACTTACTCGATGGAGCATTGGTTGCATGACGTGTAGAGGAGACCCTGCCTTTGAACATCCAGCCCAGCACGGGCAACCAGAGTGCCAGGAGGAGCTGTGCTGTAGTGCCAATTACTTCTGAAACAGCTCAAAACCCTTCATAGATTGCCATCTCTTTCTCATTTGGGGTACAGCTGGCCTCAGATCCTCTGTATCCCCGACTCCAAAAGCTGAAGGGTTGACCTCGAGTCTCGCCTGGAGGTTCCAGAGGCTCCAGGTAGGATCATTCTCCCTGGCTGTGGTGTACAGCACATTTTTTACATCTAACCTGGTCCGAACAGGTCCAAGGGCTACTGAATCTCTTCTTTAGTTTGCTCAAAGGCTTGCTGTTCCTCAGGGCCTCATTTAGAAATATAGAATCATAGAACAGTTAGCGTTGGAAAGGACATTAAGATCATCTAGTTCCAACCCCCCTGCCATGGGCAGGGACACCTCACACTAAACCACACCACCCAGGGCTTTATCCAACCCAGCCTTGAACACTGCCAGGGATGGAATATTCACAACCTCCCTGGGCAACCGATTCCAGTGTCTCACCACCCTAACAGGAAAGAATTTCTTCCTTATATCCAATCTAAACTTCCCCTGTTTAAGTTTTAATCCGTTACCCCTTGTCCCATCACTACAGTCCCTGATGAAGAGTCCCTCCCCAGCATCCCTATAGGCCCCCTTCAGGTACTGGAAGGCTGCTATGAGGTCTCCACGCAGCCTTCTCTTCTCCAGGCTGAACAGCCCCATCTTTCTCAGCCTGTCTTCATATGGGAGGTGCTCCAGTCCCCTGATCATCCTTGTGGCCCTCCTCTGGACTTGTTCCAGCAGTTCCATGTCCTTTTTATGTTGAGGACACCAGAACTGCACACAATACTCCAGGTGAGGTCTCACAAGAGCAGAGTAGAGGGGCAGGATCACCTCCTTCGACCTGTTGGTCACACTCCTTTTGATGCAGCCCAGGATACGGTTGGCTTTCTGGGCTGCGAGTGCACACTGAAGCTGGCTCATGTTCATTTTCTCATTGACCAACACCCCTAGGTCCTTCTCCACGGGCTGCTCTGAATCTCTTCTTTGCCCAACCTGTCGCTGTGCCTGAGATTGATCTGACCCAGGTGTAGGACCTTGCACTTGCGTCCTGGGTTCATCAGTAGCAGTCATTTTTCTCCTTAGTAGCTGGTGCAGCACTATGTTTTGACTTTCGGCCTGGGAACAACGCTGATAACACAAATGTTTTAGTCTGACCAAGGACTTTCTGAGCCTCATGCTCTGCCAGGGAGGAGGGGAAGCTAGGAGGAAGCAGAGACAGGACACCTGACCCAAACTGACCAAAGAGGTATTCCATACTACTGCATGTCATGCCCAGGATGTAACGGAGAGTTACCCGGAAGGGCTGGGACTGCAGGGCTGGACGAGGTATCCGTCGGTGTTCTGTTGGGTGTGTGTGTGTGGGGAGTTATCGGTGAGCTGGTGTTGAGGTGCTGTATTCTTTCCTCTTGTTGTTTCCTTCATCATTATTATTATTGGTGGTAGCAGTAGTGATTTGTGTTATACTTTAGTTACTAAACTCTTCTTATCTCAACCCATGGGAGTTGCATTCTTTTCAATTCTCCTCTTCATCCCTCCGGGAGTAGGGGGAGGGCAAGATGGGAGGGAGTGAGTGGACGGGCTGTGTGGCTAGGTTTAAACCACGACAACTTGTCATGGTTAAACTTCATGAGGTTGGCATCAGCCTACCTCACAAGCATGTCGAGGTCCCTCTGGATTTAAAATCATTCTTCTTCTGGGTCACATCATAGAGAGGGCTTACAATCAAACTGTGATTTGGAATGTGCATTCTCCAGAACCCCACAGCACTCAAGAAAGCTTGTGTTTCTTTCTTATTAGTTGGTGGAGACATTGCTGTTATCTTGTTGATCACATCTGTGGGGATCTGGCAAAGTCGATCTTGCCATTTTATTCCCAGAAACTGAATCTCCTGTGCAGGTCCCTTGACCTTACTCCGTTTTATGGCAAAACTGGCTTTCAGCAGGATTTGGATTATTTTCCTCCCTTTCTCAAAGACTTCTTCTGTTCTATCACCCCACACAATGATGTCATCAATGTACTGCAGGTGTTCTGGAGCTTGCCCCTGTTCCAGTGCAGTCTGGATCAGTCCATGGTAGATGGCAGGGCTGTGTTTCCACCCCTGGCTCAGACAGTTCCGAGTGTACGGGACGCCCCTCCAAGTAAAAGTGAACTGTGGCCTGCACTCTGTTGCCAAAGGAATTGAGAAAAATGAATTGGCAATATCACAGTTGTGGCATCCTACTTGGTTGCTTTTGACTCCCATTCATACTGAAGTTCTAGCATGTCCAGTACGGCAGCACTCAGTGGTGATATGACTTCATTCAGGCCATGATAGTCTACTGTTAGTCTCCAATTTCCATTAGACTTTCACACTGGCCATATGGGGCTATCAAAGGGTGAGCAGGTGCTACTGATCACTCTTTGGCTCCTAGTCTATGGATCAGCCTATGGATGGGAATCAGGGAGTCTCAGTTGGTGCTATATTGCCACCGGTGCACTATTGTTGTTGCAATTGGCACTTGTTCTTCAACCTTCAGCAACCCCACAACAGAAGGATCCTCTGAGAGACCAGCAAGGAGGATTGCTGCTCAATTTCCACAATCTCCAAAGCAGCAATACCAAAAGCCCATTGGAACCCTTTTGGGTCTTCAAAGTACCCTCTCCTGAGGTAGTCTATGCCGAGGATGCATGGAGCCTCTGGACCAGTCACAATGAGGTGCTTTTGCCATTTCCTCCCAGTCAGGCTGATTTCAGCCTCCAGTACAGTCAGGTCTTGGGATCCTCCTGTCACTCCAGAAATAGAAATGGGTTCCACCCCTTGATAGCTTGATGGCATTGGGGTACACTGTGCACGAGTATCTACTAGAGCCTTATACTTCTGTGGAACTGATGTGCCAGGCCATCTGATCCACACTGTCCAGTTAATCCGATTGTCCCCTAACTCCACCTGGCTGGAGGCAGGGCCCCTCTAAGAGTGATCACAACATTCATCACTTACATCTTGTAGACAAGGGTTAGTCTTCTTTATCACAGGAGCTGGAGTAAAATCAGCTCTTCTCCTCCATCTGGGAACCTGCTCACCAGAGACTGAAGCCACAGCTTTCATGGGATGATCAGCCTTGACCCTTGTTCTCCTCTTCAATTCATGCACCTGTTCCTCCAAAGCTGAGGTAGGTTTTCCATCCCAATTCATCATGTCTTCTCCCATGGCTTATACCTTCTATATCTTCTCTCTCAAACAGTAGGACGCCTTTTGTTAATAGCTGAGACATGGGAAGGTACACGTGAGGGATGGATAGATCAGATAGATCGCCTCTCAATTGTCTGAGGTCTTGGGACAGTTTTTCCACAGCTGAAATGATGGAAGCAGTGAGACTGCCTTCGAACTCTCAGAGTTTATGAATCATCTCATCCACTGTTAGTGGTACTACGTCATTCCAGGTTACTGTTGCTAATGAACGAGCATATGATGACGGTGCATTCCGTGTTAGTTTTTGCCACATGGGTCATGTACATTTGACTTCATCTGGATCTAAGGGTACATCCCCGTTATTCAGCTTGATGTGATAGATCATCTCTACAATGGCTGATTCTCTCAGAGACTGGATGTCTTTCTCTAGTCTACTTGGCTAAACGACTCATAACATCATCCTTGTATGGAAACCTTTCTTTCACAGCTGCCAAGAGCAGCTTCCAAAGGCTGAGGGACTGTGTCTCTCTTGCAATTTCTTTGTCAATTCCCCCTTCTCTAGCAAGTGATCCCAGCTGCTTGGCTTCCCTACCTTCTAGTTTGTGACCGTCGGCCCCATTGTCCCAACATCGGAGCAACCAGGTGATGATGTGCTCCCCTGGTTGAAGGGTAAAATCTCTTTGCCTATTCCGTAGCTTGGTTGAAGTCTGAGGTCGAGAAGTCACCTCTTCTGTGACGATGACTCCTGATCAGATGCTGTCCCAGGTAGTAAGTGCATTGTCATTGCTTCTTCATCTTGTTCCTTCATCTTTCCTGTCTTTTTTTTTTTTTTGCTTTTCCACTTGTATACAGGGTCAACTGATGTTGGTACGAATTGGTCCTCTGGTTTAGCTGCAGTGATTATCACTGTGGTTGGAGTGGCTGCATTATTGCCTCTGTCTTTACTCCTGCAGACTCTCCCCGAGGGCCCCGGATTTCTATAGCCCCAGAAGGAGTCAGGACAAAGGAGGAGTTTGCTTTGGTAGATGAGGATTGGGTTAGGGATCAGCTATGCAAACTGGACATCTGTAAATCGATGGGTCCGGATGGAATGCACCCACGGGTGCTGAGGGAGCTGGCGGAGGTCATTGCTAGGCCACTTTCCATCATCTTTGGTAAGTCGTGGGAAATGGGCGAGGTGCCTGAGGATTGGCGGATGGGTGAACCTCTCTTGACCTACTAACCACTCCCTTTCTAATGCACCCTAAGATGCCATTTGCCTTCTTGGCCACAAGAGCACATTGCTGGCTCATGGTCATCCTCCTATCCACCAGGACCCCCAGGTCCCTTTCCCGTTCACTACTTTCCAGCAGGTCAACCCCCAACCTGTACTGGTACATGGGGTTGTTCTTCCCCAGATGCAAGACTCTACACTTGCCCTTGTTAAATTTCATCAAGTTTCTCCCCGCCCAACTCTCCAGCCTGTCCAGGTCTCGCTGAATGGCAGCACAGTCCTCTGGTGTGTCAGCCACTCCTCCCAGTTTTGTGTCATCAGCGAACTTGCTGAGGGTGCACTCAGTTCCCTCATCCAGGTCACTGATGAAAATATTAAACAGCACCGGTCCCAGCACCGACCCCTGAGGGACTCCACTAGTCACAGACCTCCAGCTAGATTCTGCGCCATTGACCACAACTCTCTGCCTTCTTCCTTTCAACCAGTTCTCGATCCACCTCACTACTTGATCGTCAAGCCCACACTTCCTTAGCTTATCTATGAGGATGCTGTGGGAGACAGTATCAAATGCCTTACTGAAATCAAGAAAAACTACATCTACCGCTCTACCATCATCCCTCCACCTAGTCACTTCCTCATAGAAGGCTATAAGGTTGGTCATACATGACTTCCCCCTCATAAAACCATGTTGGCTGTTCTTAATGACCCCCTCATCCGTGATATGCCTAGTGATGGAGTCAAGAATAAGCTGTTCCATCATCTTTCCAGGGATGGAGGTAAGGCTGACCGGTCTATAATTACCCGGGTCCTCCTTCTTGCCCTTCTTATAGATTGGTGTCAGGATGATGGAGCTAGGCTTTTTTCAGTGATATCCAGTGATAGGACAAGGGGCAATGGGTGTAAACTGGAACATAGGAAGTTCCACGTTAACATCAGGAAGAACTTCTTTACTGTAAGAGTGACAGAGCACTGGAACAGGTTGCCCAGGGGGGTTGTGGAGTCTCCTACACTGGAGATATTCAAGGCCCGCCTGGACAAGTTCCTGTGTGATGTACTGTAGGTTACCCTGCTCTTGCAGGGGGGTTGGACTAGATGATCTTTTGAGGTCCCTTCCAACCCTTGGGATTCTGTGATTCTGTGATTCTGTGATTTGTTGTCAGGGTTTGGGTAGCTGCTGTACTTGTCGCTGGGAGTGGTGTAGCTGCTGTGCTTGGAGCTGGAGTAGCTGCGTTGTCTGTTGCTTTGCTATCAGATCCAGGGACATTTTTTTTCCTTTTGGAGGTGCTGGATAGTATTGAACAGGGCTCTGTAAGCATAGACCAAGCCCCAGCACATTGCCATGTTTTGTCTGTCTCTGGTAGGACCAGAATGACAACACACCTCATTTGTTTTACTAATTTTTCTGGATTTTGCACTTGTTCAGTGGTGAAATTCCAAAACACTGGAGGGGCCCACTGGCCTAGATACTTGCTCATACTGTCCCATGCACCCTGCCAGTCATGACTGTCCAGCTTCAGGGAAAATCTCCTGGTCCTCCTGTATCGTCGTCTAACCCCAGACAAGGCCCAAGCCTGACTCTGCATAACTCTCAAGACCAGATGAAATGGTGGTGGGTAAAACACACTCTATATGCGTGCCAACATAGTGATCCTCATCACAATCAGCAAGCAAGTCTCAAGGGTACCTAAAGACCTTCAGAACTCTCAGATGATGCTGTAAACGGTCTCGTGGGGGAGCTGGGAGCGTAAGGGAATGTCTCCTTCAAGGGTTGACCATCCAAGGAAGGGAAAATTATGTGTAATTTCTAAGCATTTCTGTTATATACCTCTGTCCTGGGTTTACCAGGAGCCGTTTTGCTCCTTCTTAGTAACTGGTGCAAGCTCTGTGTTTTGACTTCCAGCCTGGGCAGAGAGCTGATAATACCGATTGTTTTTAATTGTTGCTAAGTAATGTTTATTCTGGCCAAGGACTCTGTGAGTCTCATGCTCTGCTGGGGACGAGGGAGGCCGGGAGGAAGCAGAGACAGGACACCTGACCCAAACTAGCCAAAGAGGTATTCCATACCATAGCACGTCATGCCCGGAGGGGGAACTGGAAGTTGCCCGGAAGGGGTAGAGGGACTGCAGGGTTGGAGGAGGTATCGGTCGGTGCTTGGCTGGGGGGAGTGGGGCGAGTTATCGGTCGGCTGGTGCTGAGGTGTTGCATTCTTTCCTCTTGTTATTTCCTTTAGCATTATTATTATTGGTGGTAGCAGTAGTGATTTGTGTTATACCTTAGTTACTAAACTGTTCTTATCTCAACCCGTGGGAGTTGCATTCTTTTTGATTCTCCTCTCCGTCCCTCCAGAAGCAGGGGGAGGGCAAGAAGGGGGGGGAGTGAGTGGACGAGGTTTGTGGTTGGGTTTAAACCACGACAACCTCCCAAAGTATAGAGGTGATGACCACAATGGGAACGCAAGCCAGATCAGTTTCATGATCAATGATTCTGTTGTACTACAACTCATTACCATAAAGTACAGTGAAACAAGAACCTTAGCCCAAGGCCCCCAGCCGATAAACACTATCACAGCAAACACCGGCTGTAAGTAAGGTACAACATGCTGAAACTCCGAGATCAAGAGCAACAACTTTGAGAGCCGATAAATCAGCATTGTGATGCGTGACTATTAATCCAAAACAATAAATGCTTATCAGAAATACAATTAGACAAACTCTGATCAGATCTGTCTCTATCTCAACCCTTCATGCCCCACATTGGGCGCCAAAAAAATACCATTGTGGTTTAAGCCCAGATGTAAATCAGAACCACGCAATCTCCCTCTCACTGCCCCCCCTTCCCTACCCAGCTCCCAGAGGGATGGGGAGGAGAATGAAAAGAGTGTAACTCCCATGGGCTGAGATAAGAACAGTCCAGTAACTAAGGTATAACACAAAACCACTATGGCTACCACCAATAATAATAATGATAAGGGAAATAACAAGGGAAGAGAATACAACCATTCACCACCCGCCGGCCGATATCCCAACCAACCCGAGCAGTGAACTAGCCCTTCCAGGTAACTGCCCCTAGTTTTACATCCTAGGCATGACGTGCTGTGGTATGGAATGCCTCTTTGGCTAGCTTGGGTCAGGTGTCCTGCCTCTATTTCCTCCCGGTTTCCACTTGTCCCTGGCAGAGCATGAGACTCAGAAAGTCCTTGGTCAGACTAAACATTACTAAGCAGCAACTAAACCCATCGGTTTTAATAGAGCTGTTCCAGGCTGAAAGTCAAAACACAGCACTGCACTAGCTACTAAAAAGGAGAAAAATGACTGCTACTGCTGAACCCAAGACAGCAATGGAGAAGCTAGCACACAGAAAAAAAAACATTTTACCCTTTGCTATCACCAAAATAAGTTTATCAATAAGATTTGCCATAATACAATCTCCTTACAGAAAAACAACTAATTAAGTGGACAGCTGTGTTATGAATTACTTGTAGCCTTCTGTGAAGGAGCATAAGCTTCAGAAAGGGTTAAATACTGCTCTAGACACCTGTGTCCAAGCTATGAGTGTGCTGATGAGTTTTTAGGTGATGTTCAGTGGGTTTCCTAACAAAGATTTGCACGAGTGTCCACAGTGGTTTTAACATTTTTTGATCATTCAGCATGACATTTGATGATTCAGTACCTAAAGTGCTGACGTCTTCTGTCTGCAACTGAAAACAATGGAACTGTGCCCTGAGAAAACAAATTTATATAAAATGTCAAAGTGACAAAATGAAAGCAAAGCATACGAAAAGTTAAGAGTTGCCTGTAACAGTTTGAACTGTCATTGCCGTAACTCAGGTCTTAAAGGATAGGAGAATTATGGAGGACAGCAATGCAGATTGGATTTGGGGCAAATAGTCATGCCATCTAGGGGTATCTGAAGGCTCCAATTCGGTCCTTTTCAGTACTATTCATCTCCTACCCATCTCTTTGGCAAAATCTAATGATGTCTCACATAAGATGGAAGACAGCAGAGCTCCAAAATGGAGAGAAAATTGTGGAAATCCAACTTCACTGTGCTATATGAATAACTGGTGAAAATATATCCATGACATTAGAGAGATCAGGAAACATATTTGAAACAGCTTTTCAGCTCTGATCACAGACCTGCTGTCCAGAGGGTGAAGACACGAACCAAAAAAGGAAGACAAGAGAAACATTTTGCTTTCTTCATCCAAAGTGAAAGCCACTTGCCTTTCAAGGAAGAACAATTTCCCCAATGTGACCTTGTGGTGTCAACATGTCATGAAATCCTCACTTAAGTTTCTTAAGGTCTACAGAAAGCTTTCTAGGGCTGTCTCTGAATCAGCGATCATGATCATTGCTGAAGGCTTGTTATCCAGAGAGCATTATATGCAGTCGCTGGAATGTATCTTCCTGACCAATTAACAAATAAAAGCATTTTCATATGACCATCCCTTCTTTCAGATGGTTTGGATTAATGTATCTCCACTGATAAAAGTATCTTCCTCCCAAATGAAAGAACATTTTGCCCTCACAAAACACCAAGAAACACCTGTAAATTTGATGAGATGCAGATATTTTTGTAAATCAGCAAACCAATTCATCTTCTAAGTGGCAGCCCTGGATTATTTTTGTTTTCTGATCTTATGCATCTCCCAGTGGCTATTCTCTGGTCTTTGTGAGACACCCTGCTGTTTTCAGCACTCTATGAAATAGAAATGTGCCCCACCTACACAACTATCTATAAATACAACACAGATTAATCATTTTGGGCCTTGCTTCCAGCAAACGGAGTTTGCTCTGATTTGCTGTATAGGCTCAGTCCTCTCAAGTCCTGTCAACCTAAAAGCAGGAATGCCCTGTCTTAAGAAGGGAAAAATCTCATGATCAAAAAGAGACAACCATGTGTCCTAAATTCATTTGAAAATCTAGCCACTCATGGAAGGTGTTGCCTCTATAGCTGTAGCTAAGTTTTGCTTTTGTGCAAGAGACATTGTCTGAAGATTTTAATGGGTGGAAATGGATCAGTCTTTTTTTCTGTAGGTGTAGATATCACTATATTTTGAAACGCACAGAGCTGATGAAAATTTTTACTCTTGATTTCAAAGAGCACAGGAGCTTTCCCCTCACTCTTGACTTTGGAAGAAAGTGTTTGAAAATTTGAAAAAACCCACCTGAAAATGTGAAAATGTTTGCTAAAAATGGCCAAAGACTGTATATAACTTTGCACATGTATTTAGGGGAAATACTGCTGTCCTGGGTTCAGCAGTAGAAGTCATTTTTCTCCTTCTTAGTAGCTGGTGCAGCACTGTGTTTTGACTTTCAGCCTGGGAACAGAGCTGATAACACTGGTGTTTTAGTCTGACCAAGGACTTTCTGAGCCTCATGCTCTGCCAGGGAGGAGGGGAAGCCGGGAGGAAGCAGAGATAGGATACCTGACCCAAACTGACCAAAGAGGTATTCCATACCACAGCATGTCATGCCCAGGATGTAACGGAGAGTTACCCGGAAGGACTAGTAGACTGCAGGGTTGGACTACGTATTGGTCGGTGTTCAGTCGGGGTGGGGTGAATTATCAGTTGGCTGGTGGTGAAGTGTTGTATTCCTTCGTTATTTTCTTCATCATTATTATTATTGGTGATAGCAGTAGTGATTAGTGTTATACCTTAGCTGCTAAATTGTTCTTATCTCAACCTGTGGGAGTTGCATTCTTTTCGATTCTCCTCTCCGTCCCTCCGGGAGTAGGGGGAGGGCAAGAAGGGAGGGAGTGAGAGAGCGACTGCGTGATTTATTCCTGACTTTCTTTAAACCACGACAACTGCATATGTGTTCTTTACAGTTTTCAGCAAACCTTCCTGAAAATGACTCTCAGTACAAAGAAATGTTTCTTTGAGTTAAATATTTCTTATCATCTCAGTACTTCCTTCAGTTGTGCTTGTTTTTGATGATATCTTTCGTCAAATCCCTATATTAATTTTCAGGAATGTCACAGCAAAGATGGCAGCCATAATCCCTTTAGTAGTTAAGTATATTTATGAGAGTTGAAGGGTGTTAAATGTGGCCATTTAAATGCTAAGCTGAGTAATCAGTCCATTAGGAATTTGCTCAATATATTTGCTGTTAGCATCTGAAGCATGCAAAACTGGACTCAGATATTTCACGAGGCACTTTAATATATGAACAAGAAAAACTCCTCAAACACTGATTTACAAAACCTAGGATTTTGTTAGCAAAGATATGTGCATATTCACATCCACAACCATGGATAACTTATCCACTTCCAGCATAGAGATACTGTAATACGAATGTATCTAGCAACCAGGGCAAGTACGCACAACTCCACCTTGAAGATCCTGGGCCAGGACAGCCTCAGCCAGCAAAACCAAGTTCAGGGAGTTGAGAAGCAATCTAGGGAGCTCCATCACAACCATGGAAATATTTCTGTTGATTTCTATGGGGACTGTACCACACCTATGTGGTGGACAAGCAGACACTGAAATACTCAAGCCATGGCTCTATGGTGACTTGTCTTTCCATCTGAAGGAACGATACCTCCCATTGCAGCAAAATCCTGTTACCATCTTGAAGCTATTTCAGGCTTGCTGTGCTGTTCTTCCTTTCCACTCTAGCTTAATGAATATCCAACCTGCAGCCTGAATGTTTTTTGTAGTTTGGTTTGGTTTCTTTTTTCTTATACATATAATTCCTCTCTTTGACCCTTATCTTACTCTCCACAGCAAACCCAATCTCTGTTAATGTTACAAAACTGCCACAGCCATCAATAATTCACCAAAGCTCAGAAACAAATATCCAGTTTTTCATCCAGGTCACTACGCTAATATTTTGCTCTGACAGAGTTTATACCTTCAGATATTTCTAACCCCTACAATACATGGAATATAGCAATGTAGGGGGAGTTCAAATCTCTGGCTACCTGTCTCATCTGACAGTCTCCAGACACACCATACAGCACCAATATGATAAATGTCTTTGTAGTCCCAGTGTGAAGAAAATGGCCAGAAAAGGCTGAACCACCCCAGACTCCATAGTTTCCTGAGCATCTACCCCTTTCTTTTAGTAAAGATGGCTCTGTCATAGTAGTGTGTTAAAGACTTTGTGTCTTGCACCTAAGACAACTGTAAGGATAAACCTGAAGAAGTTTATGCCTCTTCCAGCACTTCATGAGTGTTCACTCAGTTCCTTGCTAGTGTCCTATTAAATGCAGAGGTTTTTAGACTTAGAAGCAGTTCATGAAGCCCCAAGTATTTTACTTATCAAAAATTTCCTGAGGCTCTGTTTCTGCAACAAAATTTATATAAGGAGAGAAAGAGAGGCAAAGGAAAAACAGAAGCACAAAAACCTGCATCATGGCTCAGCATGATAAACAAGCATGTGAAAGAAGGGTGAGCCATAGGGAGAGGGAGGAAAGAAGTGATTATGTGGCAGAGGATGATCTTCCTCCTCAAAAAGCCCCTGGGAAGGAGGAAGCAACAGGAGAATCCCACCAGTACAATGACCCTTCAAAGCACCATGGGCAACCCACTGATGAAGAGCTTCTCTCTAATGCCTCCTGCCAACTCAATATTTGCCAAATCCCATTTGCTTCTAATCACTTACAGACAGTTGCTTGACCTGAATCTGCTCCCCCTTTTCCTGATGCAAAGCTAGTTAGGCTGCAGAAGCTCACTTAGTGCTGGTGTATGTGAAAGTAGTCCTGTAGCTATTTTTATGATCCACAGAGAAATAAATGTACTGACTGACCTGCCTTAGCTGGCTCGGACAAGTCCTGGAGAAGCAGGTGGGTAGCATGTGGACCTGCATGATATTACAGGGGTTATCCTTATAGAAAGAGAAAATGTGCAGTGAGAATATTCTTCCAGTGGGTGTTCTGGGTAGAAATGTTAATCAGAGACACAATTACTTTTCTAACAGCTCAGGAAAGGGAATCTGAATTGACATTCATCTCACTAGTTTCTTCCATTACCCTGCCCCAAAGCCAGAGTTACCAGTGAATTTGTAGGATATTACAACATAAGGTCTATTTTTTGGAGGCAAGCCCAGTTTTCTGAAAGATCCCTCATGGCACAGCAAAAATAGAGAGGAAAAAGGAGTCCTTATTAGGTGCTAGTCACTAAGACAAAACAAATCTAACTTGAATCTTAGTAATATATGTGCTACCTCAATAAGACCAGATGTTCATCATGTCCACCTTCCTTTAACCCTCAAATTATGGCAATACGTAAGAAAAAATTGCTTTGTGACCCTCCCCTTCATACTCGCAGCAGCAGAAGCAATCAGCTGTCAACCCTCAGGTTGCTCAGCACAGGATCTGATTGCATTTTGCATGCAGAATGGTGGCGGTTATTATTGGTAAGAACAACAGTTGTTACAGTTCAACAAATGTGTCTTAATCATTTTCTCCTTATGTAACACACCATATACAAGTATTAACGCAATCAAGTGTACTCTAAATACTGAGTGCAGAAACACTGCCTGCAGTCTCCTTCTACTCAATGAGAACTGTTACTAAATCAAAGGTCTGAATAGGATAGAAAAGCACTGTGCAGAAGCTGGGTAATTTGAGGGGACTGGCCCCATGTTTTGGTGTTTCATATATAAGGTGATCCATAAAAATTAGGGGTTCAGACTGTAGTTTAAGAAAAGTAAAACAAAATTTCTCCTGTGTCTCTGATCTCTTTTGCCACTTGTCCATCAGGATTACTTGCACTGATTTCTGTCTTGTTATTCTGAATTTAGATAGATTGGTGTACATCTGTACTGCCGAATTCCCTCATCCTTCCAACAGGGTAGTTTCATCTAGGCTGCCTATTGAGAGAAGCTTGTGGCCCTTGAAACTCTTGAGTGATTGTGTGGGAGAGCTCATGAGCCAAATCCCCTCCAGGGACTTTTCTAGCAATGTAACAGTATACGCAATTAGATTTGGGTGCCCAGGAACCTTTTCTGTCACTTTTTAAAACCCTGAACTATAATAAGCTCAGCATCGCTATACCAAATTTGCTAAAGCTATAATGTTTTGGATTAGGGATTGCTAGCAAACTGAAAATAAAGGTCACTTTAAAATATACATATGTGTATATTAGATGTACATGCATCTAATTCCCAGCTGGAAGTAGATTGCTTCCTGAGGAATTGTTCTTCTACAGACTTAGAAATCCTACTACGAGATAGATACACTTTCATTCATCGGTGAACAAGTCATTACCTATTTCCATAATATGAAGGAAGGAGAAGAAAAAAATCACTCAGATGGGGAAACAAACAGTTCCAAAGTGTCCCTGAAAACTCATTTTTGACTTGGAACCACCTTGGGGGGCTTAATAGTCCTTGCTACAGTGCTTTTCCTATTTACAAGTTACAACATAGACATAGAAATGAAGATATCATTCATGCCAAAAGAACATATTCACCTTGGCTCTTTGGTGTAACATGGGGCAATTCACATAGTTCAGATGGAGTATACAAAAGCATTCCTTTTGCTTGGTTCTTCTAACCAGGCTTTGGACCAGAAAAGGTTTGGGGTTTTCTTTTAATCCGTTCCTGATCCTGACTCTTCTTTGCATGAAACCAGACCACTTAATTGAAAAATGGGGAATTTTTCTGTGAATTCTTTGGTGACTTAGACTGAGAAAATGTTGTCAATCCGTATCTCAGAAAGCACTTCAAGTGATTTGTAACCAAGGTTTTAGACTGAAAAAAAAAGAAAACAAAACCAACAAAAACCCCTACTGAGCATGTCCCCACTGCTAATTTGACCAAAATATACAACTTTTTAACCTGTGACTGACACAAGGTTAGTCTGCTGGTTCCCTGCCAGCAACGAGTCTTGCTTAGCCTCTCTGTCTCAGTTTTGGGACAATGACTGTCTTGCTACCGGTGAGCAAGTTTCTGGAGTTGCAGTTTAAAAGGTAGAAAAAAAAAGCTGCTTTTCATTAAATGCTGCAGTAAACTTAGCAAATGGGATTGGAGTCAGAACTGAGACCAGCAGATAGGCCTGCCTGCCTTCTCCTTGTTTACAGCAATACTTAATGGCACAGACCACCGCAGAGGTAGATGTCAGAGATCAGCATACCTACCACACACATGGTCACCCCTTTTAAAATCTACTTAACATCATCTAGTTTTTGACTCTTGTCACTTCTCCTGAGTTTGGCTTACTCCTGAAAGTCTTTCAAATGGGCCTGGTTGAAGCAAGCCATCAGAAGCCATGCGTCTCCCCCAGCTCTGGTAGAGCTGGGGAGGAGAGTCTGGAGACAAACATCCAATGTGCTTTTGACAAGTTGTTTTGTTTAATGACTGTAATGACAATTGTCAAAGCTTTTGGTTATTTTTCCATGACAGAAAATTTAACAATTTAATTTCCTTGCTTCAGGGATCAAAAAGCCAAACAGCCTGTGGCATTATGATATAAATACATCTGAATATATTAAAGGAGGATAAGGGAGAAATTCAATACAAAGAAAGTCCTCTTCTCAGAGGCACTCAACATTAGAATGACCTTTCCATGTAAAAGTAAAAAAGTTAGGAGAATTACATTATGATCATGCCCTCTTAGGTTCTAAGAATATTTTTACAACTTCTGCTGGGGGTCTCATGGCTTCCTATAAAGGTAAGCTATTGACAGATACCAGATGCAACAAAATAGAGCTGGAGGATGTGAAAGCCCAAGAAGCAGATTATTCACAAATAGGTCTTTTTTCAGCATCCTGTGGGAGTCAGGATATCTGTGACTGGCTTTATTTCCCTAAGAGAAAATAAAGACTTGGCTTTCACAAGTTTGGGAATTATGAATCTAGAGGTTTCTATAGCAGAAAATGCAGTACAGAAAATAGTGATATCCACACAAATGCAAGCAGTCCCTCAATGTTTAACTGTGCATAGCAACGACACATACCATTATGGCAGCTGATAAAGATTACAGTTCCCAGATCAAAACGCAGGGTTATATTTTAAAACTTGTATGGTGAATGTACTAACAGTACTGCCTGGATCACAGCCAGAATGTTAAGTCTCACAAAAGGAGAGTTACTGTGCAGTTGGTAATCACAAGAATGAACAGCTGTGTGCATGCAGGAACAGATCTGGTTAATATCCAGATCACAACTGTTCTGTATCTAAAAAATCAGTACTCGCAAAGAGGAAAGTAGCATCTTTCGAGTTGCCAGCACCTGGATTCTCCTGTTTAATACAATCTCTTAAGCCTGTTTTAGTTACAAAGTTGCAAGGATACAACAGAAGAGTAAAGAAGAATTACCTAAGTAACAGCTTAACTGAATGAATCTGAACATCTTGACTGGAGAGGTGTGTGGTTTGTGAAAGGGACAATTTACCTTGCACTGTGCTCAGCTAGCAGAATAATAAATTAAAAAACAAACAAACAAAAACAAACAAACAAAAAAAAACCCACAGATGCTAGTACAGAAGAACTGTGGGAGGGGAGAATTAGTGGAAGTCGCAGTAATTGGGTATAACTGCTTTAATACAGTACTGGACAAATAAGCTGGAAAAAGTCCTTTGTTTCAAACACTGTAAGGAATAGTGGTCCTGCATTCCCATGTAGGAATGGACAGAGTAAAGGGCCAGAGCCATTTTCTCTATAAAATCCCTCCTTAAGATATGTGCTCTGTTCTGTGTGGCACCTCATTTTTTATTTCAGACTGCTGATGCCAACTGACTATGCAGTGCTGCAGGCTAAGAATCCCTCCAAGTGATGATCCTGTTTTTCCCCATGACTGAGTCTATGACAGACCATCTACACATCACAGCCCTCACTTTCCTCACCTATGAAAAATTAACAGACTCTTTCATTTGTCAAATTGACAGTGTTAAAATTAGTTGGGAAGAGTCAGAGCACAAAGCCTTAGTCCCTGGGTGAATAGATTTTCACCTAGTTAATTTGTCCAATTTCTTCAGAACTGAGCATTCAATTATTCTCTAAGACTGTAATATTTACACAGTATTTTGGAGTACATTTTAATAACACTACCTTATAAGACTCAACACTGATCTTGACTTTTTTTTCCCCCTAAGAAACATGACTTTCATGAGCTAGAAGAAACATAATACTTAGCAAATGGTGCTAGAGGGGATTCAATATCCCTACCTTGTGGGCTGTGTTCACAAGAGGACAAGGTGGAAGATGGAAAAGAGTTCTATCACCTACAGTTTTGACTGGCACGGTCTGAGAATAGAGTTTGAGTCTGAAATGATAGTCTGGTTTGCTGGAAGTTGCTTTACAAACCAAAAAATGTTAAAAGTATTTGTGGAGTGTAAATAAAGGAAGTCCATAATAATTAAAAATATTGAAACATAAAATGGTGACCTTTTCTTTTTAAGCAAACTTCTTAATCTAGAAATGTTGATATTTTGATATCTTTAAAGGTTAATCTGAAATACCTTTTTCCAAATTACCTCAAAATTGATTTTTCTATCATTTAAAAGAGACAAAACACCGTTTTTGGGGATAACTTATGGCTCTTTTGCTTGACTGCAAATGGGTTTTTTACTTGGCTAAGATAGCAGTTTAATGAGGGATCCCCAAAACATTGCTTTATTACAGCAATTGCTTATTATGGCTCAACCTAAAAATCTTCAGGAATATCAAGATGACAGAGGGTTAGGTTTATCCACCTAAACAACTAATGCACTCCTCTAAAGACGCTTCTAATCCAAATAGGAAAAATACTGGGAGGAAAAAAGAAATATTAAGGCCCATTTTGAATGTGAAGAGCATTCATATTCAAGTATTCCAGTACCTGAAGAGGGCCTATAGGGATGCTGGGGAGGGACTCTTTGTCAGGGACTGTAGTGACAGGACAAGGGGTAACGGGTTAAAACTTAAACAGGGGAAGTTTAGAATGGATATAAGAAGGAAATTCTTTCCTGTTAGGGTGGTGAGGCCCTGGAATGCGTTGCCCAGGGAGGTCGTGAGTGCTCCATCCCCGGCAGTGTTCAAGGCCAGGTTGGATGAAGCCTTGTGTGGGATGGTTTAGTGTGAGGTGTCCCTGCCCATGGCAGGGGGGCTGGAACTAGATGATCTTGAGGTCCTTTCCAACCCTAACTATTCTATGATTCTATGATTCTAAGAGGGACGTGACACCAAGAGGAAGTGACATGCCAATGGCTACCCAAGAACTCAGTGGCAAAGCCAGGGACTGTTCTGACTCCCTAAAAGCATATTGGATGGAAAAGCATCCTTGGCCTCTGGAGAGTTATGTTATAAATCAGTTATTCTGTGTGACGATAAGTAAAAAAAATGGAGGCTGTGTCTGTGTGCTGCTCTGGATCCAGGATAAGTTTCTTACAGTAGTGAGATGGCTAAGTAATTCCATGGGATTTCACCAAGGTAATCAAGTCCAGTGTCCTGGGTTTAGCAGTAGCAGTCATTTTTTCTCCTTCTTAGTAGCTGGTGCAGTGCTGTGTTTTGACTTTCAGCCTGGGAACAGAGCTGATAACACCAATGTTCTTTTGTTGTTGCTAAGTAATGTTGTCCTGGGTTCAGCAGTAGCAGTCATTTTTCTCCTTCTTAGTAGCTAGTGCAGTGCTATGTTTTCATTTTTTGGCCTGGGAAGAGAGCTGATAACGCTGATGTTTTCAGTTGCTGCTGAAATGTTTGGTCTGGCCAAGGACTTTCTGAGCCTCATGCTCTGCCAGGGAGGAGGAGAAGCTGGGAGGAAGCAGAGACAGGACACTTGACCCAAAACTGACCAAAGAGGTATTCCATACCACAGCATGTCATGCCCAGGATGTAACTGAGAGTTACCCGGAAGAGCTGGGACTGCAGGGTTGGAAGAGGTATCAGTCGGTGCTCAGCTGGGGGGAGTGGGGCGAGTTATCGGTTGGCTGGTGCTGAGGTGTTGTATTCTTTCCTCTTGTTATTTCCTTTAGCATTATTATTATTGTTGGTAGCAGTAGTGATTTGTGTTATACCTTAGTTACTGAACTGTTCTTGTGTCAACCCATGGGAGTTGCATTCTTTTCTATTCTCCTCTCCATCCCTCCAGGAGCAGGGGAAGGGCAAGAAGGTGGGGGGAGAGAGTGAATGAGCTTTTGTGGTTGGGTTTAAACCACGACAAATGTTTACTCTGACTAAGGATTTTGTGAATCTTATGCTCTGCCAGGGACGAGGGGAGGCCGGGAGGAAGCAGAGACAGGACACCTGACCTAAGCTAGCCGAAGAGGTATTCCATACCACAGCACGTCATGCCCAGGGAGGTAACTGGCAGTTACCCGGAAGGGCACGGGCTCTCTTCAGGGGGGGTCGAACTCGTTCGGCGGATGGTATTGTATTCTCTTCCCTTGTTATTTTCTCTTATCATTATTACCATTGGTGGTAGCAGCAGTGATTTGTGTTATACCTTAGTTACTGGGCTGTTCTTATCTCAACCCGTGGGAGTTACATTCTCTCGATTCTCCTCCCCATCCCTCTGGGAGCGGGGTGGGGGGGTGTGGGAGGAAAGAACGAGGGAGAAAAGGGCGGGGACTGAGTGAACAAGCTGTGTGGCTCGGTTTAAACCACGACATCCAGACACACATCCTTTAGACACTGCTGAATTCTTTGCCATTATCAAATCCAGTAGTTAAAGGGTAAGAAAGTAATTTAAAAAGTACCTTCTGCTTAGAGCTGTCATTATTTCCTAAATCATGCCCTGGCCTTAAGTGTGTTTTGGGAAGCAGGGGCATTAAAATCCTTCTCTGGTAAGAAGTTGCTAATGATGCTGGTGTGTATATGCCCTTGAAGTGTGCAGGATGTCAGCTGCAGCAGCTGCTGCTTCATTCATTATACATGAGGAGTCACAGGCAGCGTGAAGCACTGAAACGAATTCTGACAGAGTCATGAATAAAATGTAAATATATCTTGAGAAGGAAACATTTACAAGGGAATTGGGGAAAAAAAATGGCAAAAAAAGGGAGAACTGAGCAATCGTAAGAATCTAGGAGAAGGATGAAGCAGTACAGTGTGCAGAGTGAACACCTGGGTCTTCTTCCCTCATTTCATGTAATGGAAGCAGGCTCCAGGACTGCTAGCACACACCAGATTTCTGCAGTTGCCTGGGAATACAGATACCCTAGGGAGTTTTAAACCCAAATGAATTGTGGGACTAGCCTTCGGGGCCACAGAATAAGTCTTGTTCTTTGTGTGGGTTTGTCAGAAGAGAGAAATGCCGGTATCCATTTACCTCTTAGCCATGTCTTCCCACTGACTCTGTGCCTATTTAAAAAGTATTTCCAGATTGGTTTGGAGCTTTAGGACAAGCTATACCCTCTCTCTTTCTGGTTACTGCCTCTTTCAACAGGCAGTAACCATATGAGTGCTCCTAGGCTGTTTGCCCAGTAAAGCAGACCTGTTAAATAACCTTTTGCAGAACACTGTAATCCAGCTGGGAGGCTGTTATCTTCCTGAGCAGCTCAGACTAGATTGCAAGCACTGATCTGACTCTGCTCAGACTGTTTGAGTAGCCAGTGAGTTGCTTCAACCCTCTCTGCCTCACATTACCTGGTCTCACAATCCATCAAATGATACTCATCTGCTTCACTGGGAGATGAGGAAGAATTATATGATTCTGGATCCTTGATAAAAAGTTGTCTATATACAAAGACTGACTATAACACTGAATTTCACAACCTCTTCCATCCCCTGTGGTTTGAAAACTGCAGGTCAAATATTGCTCTCAGCTACGCTCAGGCAATTCCAACCAATTTCAGTCACAAGTACGACAAAAATCTGCATATGCAGGGCTCAGTCTAACATCACTGCAATTTGTGTATGTATGTGTATGTGGAAGTCATGGGGGTGGCACTCAGCAGCCACTCTCTGACAACAATTGTACCTACCCAGTCTGGTGCAGGAGGGAGAAATAAGGGATTGTTTTCCCAGTGGAAGCTACAGGGAGAATTTTAAGCAGGCAGAATGTAATTACCTGAAAAGGAATCATACATTATACCCATCACACCATTCCACATAAAAATTTTAAGCATGATTTGCAGCTGAGGAAGCAGAGGTGAATTTCTGAGTTTCATTAATTTAGTTCATCCTCCTTAGCACCGTGCTCATGATCAAAGTCAGATTCACCTCCATGGAGAAGCAGTACCACCTTCTCCATGCCCTGATCTGGAGGGAGAAGCTGGGAGGTGTATTGTGCCTATTTCTGAGAGGAGCTCAGCTACAGATCTTCCATCATATTATTTGTACCTCTTTCACATGACACAGCTGCTTTCACATGACACAGCTGCACTATCTACACCTTACTAGATGAATATATGTTACTAAACCACAGACCCTAGCTCCCTCTATTTCATGGCACCTGGATACCTCAAAATCCTTAAGGCTTTCCTTTCAATTAATCCCTCCTAAGATGCAGACAACAATTTTAAAGGCAAGAACTGGGACTTGGAAAAACTAAGAATAGGTTTAATCTTGCCTAACTGCAAAAGTTTGAAATACAGGTATTTGCAGCAAAGCTAGGAAACTAGGCTTTTCCTTAAGACTCATTAGACAAAAAAAGAGGTGCTTATAGGGCTGGTCCGACCTTAGTGTCTGGTTTAGGAGGAAATTGATCATTCCCTCGAAGTGCCTCCTTTCTTTCTTTGGCTATAAAGAAAAATTAGATAATTGCCTTGTTATTTAGACCCATTCAGTCTATAAAGAAATCCATAACAGAACATGAAATTGAAACCATATCTCCTAATTCATACACAGATTTCTTACCTAGTGAGCCATGAACCTATTCCTGGAAGAATTATAAAAAAAAAAAAAATCTTCAAAAATATAGTTTTGCTAGGAAAATTGCTTTCAGTCCTTTGCAGGTGTATCCTATGAGTGCATGGGTAATTCTGTGTCAGCTCCCATCACATTTTCAAAGAAACAGGCCCTGCAGTGTGTTACTGATGCAGAAGAGTGTTGCCTCCAATCCTTCAGTAGGCAAAGTTTACATATTAAAAAGATAACCCAGAATCACAGAGTTTCCATCTGACTAAACAGGAGAATGGGGCTAAATAGATGAGCACCTATAGATTTGTTGGCCATTCTGCTAGTGCATATCATCATATGACAGATGAGAGGGCAATTTATTTTACTTATAATATATATCTAATTATTAAATAAACACACACAACAGTAACCAAAACCTCAGTATTAGCACAATTGAGTAAAGAAGGAAAATAGCCTACATGAAATTTCAGGATGGAGAAGTAAGAGCTTAGGGGATACCTACCCTTTTAATACCTACAAGAAAGTAATTGGGAAGACCAGTTTTTTTACTGAGGGACAATAGAAAATTACTGTCATAAATTGAACCAAGAAAGTTTTGGACTGTGTACAAGAGGAAACTTTTTCACAGTGAGGACAGTCAAGCATTGGAGCAGTCTCCATCCTTGGAATTTAAGACCTGGCTAAACAAAGCACTGATCAAGCTGGTCTGACCTTACAGCTGACAGTTTTTAGCAGAAAGTCATTCTAGAGCCCTCTGGAGTTCCCTTCTAAAATGTG